>NC_053392.1:434546657-434879657 GCF_905171765.1 Bufo bufo | reverse complement strand
CAAAGGAGGATTACTATGAAGGGTAGTAAAGTGCTACTTATTATCGGGTTAGGGTACAAAGGATGGCAATATTACTGTGGGGCATAAATGGGCATTATTCATTTGTGTGGAACTCAAAGGAGTAATTATTTTTGCGTGGGGCCCCCAAGGTTGGGAATTTTAACTGTGGCACACAGGAGGCATTACTATTATGTGGTTGGCAACATAGGGGAAATATTACTGTCTGGGGCACAATTACTGACTATGGGGCACTGAGAATGGTATTGGGGGTAGCAGGCTTGTATGCAGAGACAAGTTTTGTCTGAAAGAGGTCTTTATGATCAGTGTCAGACTGTGGTGCCCAGGGCCCACAAGTGCACCAGTCGAACTGATTCAGCTACATGGAAATATTATCTGTTAAATGAAATATTAATTTTAGCACACGTCCACACAACACAGTGTGCAAAACAGTGTTCTGCATGGCCTCTAGTTGAGAACTCATCATGTCAGTGGCCAGTAAAGCTTATGTGCAGAGAAGAACCTCCACTGATCATACCCTTTGAGGTATTTTAAGGGTTAAAACAACATGGATTTGTCAGATTGGTGCAAACTGCACCCCAAAATCCAAAGCAAGTTAAAATATAATAAATGTGAATTCTAGTAACAGGAGTCCTCTGGCTACTAAGTACACTTCAATAAGGCCACCTGACCGCTGAAGCATTTGGAGAATTCAACGACAGAGCAAGTGGCTATTCTCTCCATACGTGAGTAAAGCATTTATGGCATATCCTGTGGGTATGCCATAAATACCTAAATGGGAGTACCCCTTTAAAAGGATTCTAATTGATTTTTGTCTCCAAAATTGTAAATACACATGCTGACAATTTGATTAGAATTTCAGCATGGATTCCTCACCAAAATCCTTTCAAATCCACTAATATTGTACATCCAGTGAAAAAGAATAAGTGTGTAAGGGTATTTTCACACTAGCATTTTTGCTGGATCCGGCATGGTTTAGCAAAAACGCTTCCATTACTGATAATACAACCATCTGCATCCGTTGTGAATGGATCCGGTTGTATTATGTTTAACATAGCCAAAATGGATCCGTCATGAACTCCATTGAAAATCAATGGGGGACGGATCAGTTTTCTATTGTGTCAGAGAAAACGGATCCGTCCCCATTGACACAGCATGCGGTTTGCTCTCCAGTATGAGAACGGAACGGAATGCATTTTGGAGCATTCCGTTCTGTTCAGTTACGTTTTGTCCCTATTGACAAAACGGAAGCTTTTTTTTCCGGTATTGAGACCCTATGACGGATTTTTAAAATGTATGCAGACACTGAAACATTCAAAGTGACTATGCTACTACATAGGTACATAACAACAAACATTACAACATGAAAACAATCATTACCTTTTATAAGTAAGAGTATGTAGTAAAATACGAGTGAATGTTCGAGCATCTGCATGTTCATCAACAATGGTATAGAAAATGGCGAGCGACCGAAATCTATTCTCTATTCATATGGACATGTATTTAAACAGATGCAATTAAAGTAGACACTTCTTTTCGCACGCCCACAAAGACGATACCACTCCTATATTATGATGTCTTGACAAGCAGGTAACGACTTATTATGTGCTGAAATGTCATCCCGATGGACGATAATTTTTTAGCAAGTTTAAATATCTGGTGCCAGGATAATTGAGCAATTTCTTGATCGATAGCAGCTATTACACACTACAAATATCAGTATTTTGCAAATTATATAACAATTTTTCTTCCAATTATTAGTTCGTGTAATACACCCTTAAGACTAGAGAGGGAATGGAAGCTCATGCTAAGTGTCAGAGCTGAGAGTGAAGCCAGCCCTGGATTAGGTAGCAGCCAGGGCAAGGAAAGTGTAAGACCAGAAAAAGCCCCAAATGCATGACAGATGTAAAAAAGGAGATGTAGAGAGATGTTCTATAGAGGAAAGCTGTCTGAACGTACCATATGACATATTTGGCTTCTCTTGGATGGCGTGTTCAACCCTCTCACGTTAAAGGAACATAGTTTTATAGAGGCCATAATAAAGGTGATATACAGAGAAGGCATCATACAGGTCCTCCCTTGATTTCTTTGGAGAGGTAGCTCAATCGTCAATTCTTGCACATAGAGTAGTGAGTTGGAGGGAATAGACAAGGAAAGGGAATGTGTAAGCTATTGAAAAGTGGATCTTAGGACATGATGGCCTTCTAGATGGGTGAGGCCCGGGATATGGCTAACTTTCCTCCACCAAGGGAGGGGGGGGGGGGGGGAGAGCAGAAAAAGTGCAAATCCCTTCAGTAACAAAAAGAAGACTGAAGATGGAGAATGAAAATGTTGCAAAGGGATCCGCTTTGCAGATCGAAAGCCAAAAAGAAAAAAAAAAGTGTAAAAAAACAACGATAAGTGCAACTTAGAACCCTTCGTTCTAAGTTGCACTTATCATTGTTTTTTTACACTTTTTTTTTTCTTTTTGGCTTTCGATCTGCAAAGCGGATCCCTTTGCAACATTTTCATTCTCTATCTTCAGTCTTCTTTTTGTTATTGAAGGGATTTTGGCTTTCGATCTGGTAAGTCCCTGGTGAATATTCTTTATGGGACCTTCCTTGGCGGATTTACCGAGAGTGAGGCCCTCAGCGAGGTAGCTGCTCCAGCAACAGCTAGGCTCTGGGCCTTGTATAGATAGCAGAGAGCTTACTAGTATCTCAGTCTGCGTTAGCTTGAAGATGGTTCGGGGACATCTTTCTGTGCTTCCTCTTGTGTCTCCGCGTGCGTCCGGGTGACCACGGCTGTATGATTGGGAGCTCCGGTAAGGATGCCAATTCCCTTGCAGGGTTCCAATCTTCAATCTGTAAGTCCTTGATATCCAGGGCTGTATAAACTCTGAAGAGGTCTCCATGATCCCTGACAACCAGCTTCCGATATATCTGGGAGATTTATAAGGAGGCCAAAGGAATGCAACCAATGGTATGTCAGTTTCCTCTCCTTGAGATCCTCTGGCAGCATTCTTAACAAACGCAGTTTCTCCCGAGTTTCTGGGAGGACAAGTCCTGATAGATGGACACAGGAGATTCAGCAAATGTGAGGCGCAGCGCCAACCGAGCTGCATTCAGGATCCTCTCTTTCACCTGAAAGTTTGCTATCCAGCACACAATATCTCTGGGTAGCTCATTAAGCTTAGGTGTGGCGCGCAGTGCCCGATGCGCTCTGTCCATGGTAAAGTCAACTGTGTCATCAGTTTTCTATTGTGTCAGAGAAAACGGATCCGTCCCCATTGACACAGCATGCGGTTTGCTCTCCAGTATGAGAACGGAACGGAATGCATTTTGGAGCATTCCGTTCTGTTCAGTTACGTTTTGTCCCTATTGACAAAACGGAAGCTTTTTTTTCCGGTATTGAGACCCTATGACGGATTTTTAAAATGTATGCAGACACTGAAACATTCAAAGTGACTATGCTACTACATAGGTACATAACAACAAACATTACAACATGAAAACAATCATTACCTTTTATAAGTAAGAGTATGTAGTAAAATACGAGTGAATGTTCGAGCATCTGCATGTTCATCAACAATGGTATAGAAAATGGCGAGCGACCGAAATCTATTCTCTATTCATATGGACATGTATTTAAACAGATGCAATTAAAGTAGACACTTCTTTTCGCACGCCCACAAAGACGATACCACTCCTATATTATGATGTCTTGACAAGCAGGTAACGACTTATTATGTGCTGAAATGTCATCCCGATGGACGATAATTTTTTAGCAAGTTTAAATATCTGGTGCCAGGATAATTGAGCAATTTCTTGATCGATAGCAGCTATTACACACTACAAATATCAGTATTTTGCAAATTATATAACAATTTTTCTTCCAATTATTAGTTCGTGTAATACACCCTTAAGACTAGAGAGGGAATGGAAGCTCATGCTAAGTGTCAGAGCTGAGAGTGAAGCCAGCCCTGGATTAGGTAGCAGCCAGGGCAAGGAAAGTGTAAGACCAGAAAAAGCCCCAAATGCATGACAGATGTAAAAAAGGAGATGTAGAGAGATGTTCTATAGAGGAAAGCTGTCTGAACGTACCATATGACATATTTGGCTTCTCTTGGATGGCGTGTTCAACCCTCTCACGTTAAAGGAACATAGTTTTATAGAGGCCATAATAAAGGTGATATACAGAGAAGGCATCATACAGGTCCTCCCTTGATTTCTTTGGAGAGGTAGCTCAATCGTCAATTCTTGCACATAGAGTAGTGAGTTGGAGGGAATAGACAAGGAAAGGGAATGTGTAAGCTATTGAAAAGTGGATCTTAGGACATGATGGCCTTCTAGATGGGTGAGGCCCGGGATATGGCTAACTTTCCTCCACCAAGGGAGGGGGGGGGGGGGGAGAGCAGAAAAAGTGCAAATCCCTTCAGTAACAAAAAGAAGACTGAAGATGGAGAATGAAAATGTTGCAAAGGGATCCGCTTTGCAGATCGAAAGCCAAAAAGAAAAAAAAAAGTGTAAAAAAACAACGATAAGTGCAACTTAGAACCCTTCGTTCTAAGTTGCACTTATCATTGTTTTTTTACACTTTTTTTTTTCTTTTTGGCTTTCGATCTGCAAAGCGGATCCCTTTGCAACATTTTCATTCTCTATCTTCAGTCTTCTTTTTGTTATTGAAGGGATTTTGGCTTTCGATCTGGTAAGTCCCTGGTGAATATTCTTTATGGGACCTTCCTTGGCGGATTTACCGAGAGTGAGGCCCTCAGCGAGGTAGCTGCTCCAGCAACAGCTAGGCTCTGGGCCTTGTATAGATAGCAGAGAGCTTACTAGTATCTCAGTCTGCGTTAGCTTGAAGATGGTTCGGGGACATCTTTCTGTGCTTCCTCTTGTGTCTCCGCGTGCGTCCGGGTGACCACGGCTGTATGATTGGGAGCTCCGGTAAGGATGCCAATTCCCTTGCAGGGTTCCAATCTTCAATCTGTAAGTCCTTGATATCCAGGGCTGTATAAACTCTGAAGAGGTCTCCATGATCCCTGACAACCAGCTTCCGATATATCTGGGAGATTTATAAGGAGGCCAAAGGAATGCAACCAATGGTATGTCAGTTTCCTCTCCTTGAGATCCTCTGGCAGCATTCTTAACAAACGCAGTTTCTCCCGAGTTTCTGGGAGGACAAGTCCTGATAGATGGACACAGGAGATTCAGCAAATGTGAGGCGCAGCGCCAACCGAGCTGCATTCAGGATCCTCTCTTTCACCTGAAAGTTTGCTATCCAGCACACAATATCTCTGGGTAGCTCATTAAGCTTAGGTGTGGCGCGCAGTGCCCGATGCGCTCTGTCCATGGTAAAGTCAACTGTGTCATCAGCCCCCAGCAATGATGAGGTAAAAAAGTCCGTCAGGGCGGCCATGATGGAATCCGCCAGAATGGATTCGGGAAATCACTTCAGACGGAGATTATTTCATTGTCCCCTGTTGTCTTGATCCTCTATCATATTGTAGAGGGTGTTAATATGAGCTTGAGCATTGTCCAAGTTCCGGATCACCGTCTAATCTAACTCAATCAGCGCCGACTGGTTTGACTCCAAGGCCTCAACTTGTTCCCCAAGCTGGAGCAGATCTTTCTGCATGTCTTTAAGCTCTTGAACCAAAGGGTCCATAGCTTCAGTTAGCAGCTCTCTCATAAATGATCTGTAGACAGGTCTCTCGTCAGTGTTTCTGGTATCTGCCGAGTCGCTCTCCCTTTCTTCCTCGGACTCATCTGCTTGTCTTCTCGCTTGGCTTGGTGTCTCACCAGGCGCCATCTTGCTTTCTTGGCGCGTCGGTGTCGGCTCCGCTTCCCTCATAAATTTCTCAATAGATATGGCCTTGCGGTTTGCCCGGCGGTCGTTTTGCGGCGAACTTTGCTCGTTCGCTATTCGCCGAACATGCGAACATATGGCGATATTCGAACGCGCCATATTTTTTTGCATAGTGCCGAACTTTGACCCATGACACATCCATCAGGTGGGACAGGACAGCCAATTGAGACGTTTCAGCACATGGACACGCCCCCAACCCTATAACAGAACCCGATCTGGCAGCCATTTTACATTATGTGTTTAGCCAGTGTAGGGAGAGGTTGCATTTTGGAGCAGGGACAGTTAGGGACACCAAACGCTAGCTAATAGGGCCACAAAAGTCCTTTTAAGGACTGGTATAGGTGTGCTATTGATAGGTGTGATATAGAGGGTTGTAATAGAAAGTATATTATAAGTATAACATAGAAATAATATTATAGTGTATTTGTATTGCGCAGCAGTTGTGTGCGGTTCTGCTGCAATACCACAGCTAGATAGAGGGACAAACGCTATTGGGGTAACTAATTGCAACGGGTGTGATATACCTCTTACTGCTTGAGGGCTGCAATATTCCTTCTTCCACAAAATCCTGATTGAGGGGTGCTATACACCTGTTTCCACCAAATACTGATTGAGGGGTGCTATATACCTGTTTCTGTCAAATACTGATTGAAGGGTGCCATATACCTTCTTCCACAAAATACTGATTGATGGGTGCTATTGCTATATACCTTCTTCCACCAAATACTGATTGAGGGATGCGATACACCTGCTTCCACAAAATACTGATTGAGGGGTGCCATATACCTGCTTCCACCAAATACTGATTGAGGGGTGCTATATACCTGTTTCTGCCAAATACTGATTGAGGGGTGCCATATACCCTCTTCCACAAAATACTGATTGAGGGGTGCTATTGCTATATACCTTCTTCTACCAAATACTGATTGAGGGCTGCGATACACTTGCTTCCACAAAATACTGATTGAGGGGTGCCATATACCTGTTTCTGCCAAATACTGATTGAGGGGTGCCATATACCTTCTTCCACAAAATCCTGATTGAGGGGTGCTATATACCTGTTTCCGGCAAATACTGATTGAGGGCTGCGATACACCTGCTTCTACAAAATACTGATTAAGGGGTGCCATATAACTGTTTCCGCCAAATACTGATTGAGGGGTGCTATATACCTGTTTCCGGCAAATACTGATTGAGGCCTGCGATACACCTTCTTCCACAAAATACTGATTGAGGGGTGCCATATAACTGTTTCCACTAAATACTGATTGAGGAGTGCTATTGCTATATACCTTCTTCCACCAAATACTGATTGAGGGGTGCTATACACCTGCTTCCACAAAATACTGACTGAGGGGTGCCATATACCTGTTTCTGCCAAGTACTGATTGAGGGGTGCCATATACATTCTTCCACTAAATACTGATTGAGGGGTGCGATTGCTATATACCTTCTTCCACCAAATACTGATTGAGGGCTGCAATACACCTGCTTCCACAAAATACTGATTGAGGGGTGTCATATACCTGTTTCCGCCAAATACTGATTGAGGCTTACCATATACCTTCTTCCACAAAATACTGATTGAGGGGTGCTATTGCTATATACCTTCTTGCAAGAAGAGCAGGCTTTAAACTTTTCGGGGATCCCTAGTGTTGTCCAGCCTCAGGGAATGCCTAGACCGACAGGTGTCCAACTAAATCGGGTTAACTGCCAATGTGGATGCTCTGAGAAGCGAGGAAAACCTTGACTACTGGGTGTGCAGGCTTGACCTGTGGCCAGAGCTGGCACAATTTTCCATAGAACTCTTGGCTTGCCCCTCGAGTGTCCTGTCCAAAAGGACGTTCAGTGCAGCAGGGGGGATCGTGACCTATAAGCGCACTCGCCTAGCACACAACAGTGTGGACTACCTAACATTTTTAAAAATGAATGAGGCATGGATCTCGGAGGAATTCAACACCTGTGATGACCATGTGTAATTGAATTTCCTCATGCCAGCCCACACATATCCGCCACCACACAGAAAAAAAAAAAGTCCTTGCCTTATGTATATACAGCAGCATAAAAGGCCTTTTTTGTCGGGTGAATGCCAAATTTTTAGGTTACATATTTATCCTGTGACCGCCTAATGTACCACCAGCCACAGAATCCAAAGTTCTTTGCTGTCAGGTGAATACCTATTGCCTAATTTTTGGGGTCTGTACTTGCCAACAGTTACATATTTATTCTGTGACCGCCTAATGTACCTCCAGCCACAGAATCCAAAGTTCTTTGCTGTCAGGTGAATGCCTATTGCCTAATTTTTGGGGCCTGTACTGGCCGACAGTTACATTTTTTTATCTCTAGCCACATAATCACACCCTTGTCTCACTCCTCTGCCTCTCATTATGTTGGCGTATGAACCGCATTCACCATAAGGACCTTCTAATGTCACAGGGTCATGTGACTGTGCCCCCCACCCCGTACTGTGCCCCTCACCCCGTACTGTGCCCACTTATACCCTGCATTGTGCCCTCTTACCACACCCTGTGCAGCGCCCCTAGTCATTCCCTGACTGTGCCCTCTTATAACCTTTTATCCGGTCGCGGTATGGCAGTGTTATCCGGTCACTGTACAGAGGTGTTATCTGGTCAAAGTATGGCGGTGGTATCCAATAACTGGATGGCCATAACTGTATCCATTTCCCTGCCCACGCCATCCTTTTTTTAGACCTGGCATGAGCGGGAAAAATATGCAGATTGCGGTGCTAAGGACCTTTGCGCCACAATCTGTGTCAGAAATACGCCTAACTAAGGCTACTTTCACACTGGCGTTTTGGTTTATGTTTGTGAGATCCATTCAGGGATCTCACAAGCGGTCCAAATCGGATCAGTTTTGCCCTTAATGCATTCTGAATGGATAAGGATCCGCTCAGAATGCATCAGTTTGCCTCCGTTAATTCTCCATTACGCTCTGGAGGCAGACATCAAAACGCTGCTTGCAGCGTTTTGGTGTCCGTCTGACGAAACTGAGCCAAACGAATCCGTCCTGAAACACAATGTAAGTCAATGGGGACGGATCCGTTTTCACTGACACAATATGGCACAATAGAAAACAGATCCGTCCCCCATTGACTTTCAATGGTGTTTAAGACGGATCCGTTTTGGCTATGTTAAAGATAATACAAACGGATCCGTTCTGAATGGCTGCATGCGGTTGTATTATCTGAACAGATGCGTTTGTGCAAATCCATGAAAGTAGCCATAGCCATCTAATTGTATTATTATTCGGGGGTAGGAATAATATCTTTATATTATATAGATTCTAGTGTATTATACTGTGCACTGTATTTCCCAGTAGAAAATGATCCTTGGGAAGCGCAGTCCTCATCCCTGACCACCAGGACCAGGTAGCGCTTTGTCAGTACATGGTGGCCTTCCCTCTCCGCCACGCTGATCCGCTATGTACTGGTGCTTATTCTGACACTAGGGCTGGGTTCACATCCTATTTTTGCCATCTATTTAATGCATACCAAAAATGTATGCGTTAACAGATGCCTCAGACTGATGCCGTACAGTGACGTCCATTCACCATACAGTTTGATGGTAGAAAAAAAAATAACGTTAACATATGCATTTTTTTATGGACTCTGCAGGATACAAAAAAGTGGAGTGCTGCACATTTGTATACATCAAACCGATAGGAAATATATTTTTTCTAGGCTCCAGCAGGGCACATTTTTGATAGTCTCCCTTTAAGACGCATAAAAATTGCTCCTGATTAAAATACATATTTTTTGTGGCAATTTTTGCCAATTATCCCCCTCTGGTATATCACTGTCCATGTTGTGGGACTATTTGTGTACTTCTAGTAAGTGTTTGCTGGCTGCAAATATGACCTGAAGGTTTTTCAGGTTCGCCTGCCATTAAAGTGAATGGGGCCCGAACATTTGATCGCGAACACGCGTTTGCAAATTGTCCCGATCGATGTTCGTCTATCACTATTTCTCAAGGCTCCCGAGGTTGGAGCTCAGTGTTTGAGGACCAGGTGTGTCCTTTGCCTTATCTCTTCTGGTCTTGCCCATTTCCAAGCTGTAATAGATAGCTTAAGATACCTGCTTTTCAGTGATCCACAGCGGAGCTTACTCACATGCGTGCATCCAGCTCCGCTGCTAGACTCCGCCCCCACCGTTCCTGGCAGTTTAATCCCTTAGATGCTGCTGTCCATAGAGACCACTATTTCTAAGGGGTTTACAGAGGGAGGGAGCTCCCACTCTCCCTCATCAGGCACCTGTGTGATGCGATCGCAGGGTCCTAATGGTTGCTATGGCAGCCAGAGGCCTACAAAGGACTCTGGGCCTGCTATGTACAGAAGCCTGCCTGACTCTGCCAGCGGCAATGTCTTCTCAGGTCAAGTGTCAGTGTAAAACTAACAGTAGAAAACACTGCAATAGATGACTATCCAAGTGGAACTTAAAAAAAAAAAAAAGTCCAAAATAAATAAATGAAAAGTCTTTTTTCCCATATTCAATCATAAAATAATAAGCTATACATATTTGGTATCGCACGTCCGTAAAAATCTTACTTAGGCTACTTTCACACTAGCGTTCGGAGCGGATCCGTCTGATGTTTCATCAGACGGATCCGCTCCGATAATGCAGACGTTCGCATCCGTTCAGAACGGATGCGTCTGCATTAAAACTTAGAAAATTTTCTAAGTGTGAAAGTTGTCTGAGCGGATCCGTTCAGACTTTACATTGAAAGTCAATGGGGAACGGATCCGCTTGAAGATTGAGCCATATGGTGTCATCTTCAAGCGGATCCGTCCCCATTGACTTCCATTATAAGTCTGCAAGCAGCGTTCAGGTGCCCGCTCACTGAGCGGAGCGGAGGCTGAACGCTGGCAGGCGGATGCATTCTCAGTGGATCCGCCTCCACTGAGAATGCATTGGGGCCAGACGGATGCGTTCGGGGCCGCTCGTGAGCCCCTTCAAACGGTGCGCACGAGCGGACACCCGAACGCTAGTGTGAAAGTAGCCTTATCCTGCGCGTTGAAGCATAAAAAATAAATTAAAACACCGGAAATAACAATGATAGAATCAAAAAGTCATATATAGTCATATACGTCTTAGATATGGTGATGGGAAAAAAATACTGACAGAATTATTGTTTTTTCCCACTTCACCTCTCAAAAAATAAAATAATAAGCAATGAAAAAGTGCAGTTTATGACCACATTTGTGATATTTCCTTACTCAGCAGAACGTGCATAATAAATTATGTGATGCTTTTTCTCCTTTTAAACCTTGCAAAGCCAAAACTTTGGGTTTAAGGAAATGTACTATTGTAAGAAATTATTATATATAAATATATACAATACCAGTGGCGGATCCAGAGCCTGGTCTCGGGAGGGGCACTTCCATATTAATTTCTGTCCGCCGCCAAAAGACTACACAGTGTTGAGGTATACTGTATATTGTGTGGCACAGTGTATACTATATATGTATAACAAACATATTTTACATTAAAACTTACAATTACTTGGCTTGGCCCTTGGGGGTCTCGGATGCCACTTCAACACTTTGGCTGAGGGGCTCGGCGGAGCTGATGTGTTTTATCCTAATGAGAAAGATTTCATAATAAGGATTTGGAGAAGGGGCAGAGGGATAGCAGAGCAGAGAGAGGCTGGTGCTGCTACAAGGGGGGTCATACCATTGGGGAGTAATAAAGCCCACCATAATGCCCCCCCAATAGTAATAATTCTCTTTATACAGGGAGTGCAGAATTATTAGGCAAGTTGTATTTTTGAGGATTAATTTTATTATTGAACAACAACCATGTTCTCAATGAACCCAAAAAACTCATTAATATCAAAGCTGAATATTTTTGGAAGTAGTTTTTAGTTTGTTTTTAGTTTTAGCTATTTTAGGGGGATATCTGTGTGTGCAGGTGACTATTACTGTGCATAATTATTAGGCAACTTAACAAAAAACAAATATATACCCATTTCAATTATTTCTTTTTACCAGTGAAACCAATATAACATCTCAACATTCACAAATATACATTTCTGACATTCAAAAACAAAACAAAAACAAATCAGTGACCAATATAGCCACCTTTCTTTGCAAGGACACTGAAAAGCCTGCCATCCATGGATTCTGTCAGTGTTTTGATCTGTTCACCATCAACATTGCGTGCAGCAGCAACCACAGCCTCCCAGACACTGTTCAGAGAGGTGTACTGTTTTCCCTCCTTGTAAATCTCACATTTGATGATGGACCACAGGTTCTCAATGGAGTTCAGATCAGGTGAACAAGGAGGCCATGTCATTAGATTTTCTTCTTTTATACCCTTTCTTGCCAGCCACGCTGTGGAGTACTTGGACGCGTGTGATGGAGCATTGTCCTGCATGAAAATCATGTTTTTCTTGAAGGATGCAGACTTCTTCCTGTACCACTGCTTGAAGAAGGTGTCTTCCAGAAACTGGCAGTAGGACTGGGAGTTGAGCTTGACTCCATCCTCAACCCGAAAAGGCCCCACAAGCTCATCTTTGATGATACCAGCCCAAACCAGTACTCCACCTCCACCTTGCTGGCGTCTGAGTCGGACTGGAGCTCTCTGCCCTTTACCAATCCAGCCACGGGCCCATCCATCTGGCCCATCAAGACTCACTCTCATTTCATCAGTCCATAAAACCTTAGAAAAATCAGTCTTGAGTTGCCTAATAATTATGCACACCTAATATAGGGTGTTGATGTCATTAGACCACACTCCTTCTCATTACAGAGATGCACATCACCTAATATGCTTAATTGGTAGTAGGCTTTCGAGCCTATACAGCTTGGAGTAAGACAACATGCATAAAGAGGATGATGTGGTCAAAATACTCATTTGCCTAATAATTCTGCACGCAGTGTAATGTGACAGTGCAAAAAATACCCCCTTGTAATGCCCCAGTTGAGCTAATGTCCCCATAGTGCCCCCATAATGTGCCAGTATAAAATACCCCTTTATAGTGCCCCTAGTAAATGCCCCCATAGTGCTCCTCTCCCCCCTTCCTCCTAGTGCCCCCCATAATGTACCAGTATAAAGTGCCCAAGTAGATGCCCTCGGTGTCCACCATAATTTGCAAGTATAAAATACCCCTTCTTAGTGCCCCCCGTAGATGACCCCATAGTACTCCTCTCCCCCCTTTCCCCATAGTACCCACCATAATGTGCCCCAGTATAAAATGCCACTGTACAGAGCCCCCCATATAAAATACCCCTTCTTTGTGGCCTCAGTAGATGCCCCTATAGTGCCCACCAATAATGTGCCAGTAACAAGAGCACCCCCATCACATGCCAGTAACAAGAGGCCGCCCTAATGTGCCAGTAACAAGAGGCCCCCCCTTATGTGCCAGTAACAAGAGGCCCCCCCTAATGTGCCCGTAACAAGAGGCCCCCCCTAATGTGCCCGTAACAAGAGGCCCCCCCTAATGTGCCAGTAACAAGAGGCCCCCTAATGTGCCAGTAACAATAGCCCCCCTAATGTGCCAGTAACAAGAGCCCCCCCTAATGTGCCAGTAACAAGAGGCCCTTACCTAATCTGCCAGTAAAACTCTTGTACATATAAAAATAAAAACAACACTTATACTTACCTCCATCTCTGCGATGCGGGCCTCTTCCGGCCTGTGTCCCGCACTGTATGGCTCAGGCGGCGCGATGACTTCGGCCTCTGATAGGCTGCAGGCACTAGGCCGGCAGCCTATCAGAGGAAGCGGAACGGACACTCCTCTCCCTCCCCTGCCAGTTCGCATTTGCAGCACAGTCATCTGTATCGCTGTCCTGAGGACGGTGATACAAATGAATATGGAGATGAGCGCTTCCTCATTGGAAGCGCTCATCTCCCTGTGCCCTGCAGCCACCGCCCCCACTTCTGAGCAGCTCGGGGGGGGGGGGGCAATCGCCCCCTTCCCCCCCCCCCCCCCCCCTAGATCCGCCAGTGTACAATACGCAAATAAATATTACATAAAGAGAGACTTATATACACATAAAATTAATTACAATTACTTCACCAATCCAAGACAAACTTATACAACAGACAACTCTTTAAACCTTACAGTACATATTTACCACACATGGCCTTTTTAGGTCTGTCCACCAGTCTCCTCTTCTGTCCCCTTCCAAGTTTCTCCCAGACTCCTCCAGATTCCCCCAGCTTCCCCAAAGCATGGATCTTTTATTCCTTGAAAGCTCTTAACCCCCATCCATGCCCCTTCCCCATATCGGTTATCTCAAAGTCTGTGTGCTTGCCCAGAAACTGAATCTTGAACAACCAGTTATTTTAGCATTTTATGACACTTCTCCATTATTGACATGTTTTGGGTCCCTTTTGTTCTCTGCCAATCAGCATATGTAAGAGATACAGGATCCTACAAGGCCTTTATTGGTGAGAATCAGAGTAACGGCTCGTTCACACGAACTTATTTTGCGTTCCGTATACGGGCCGTTTTCTGCGTTCCGCATACGGTCCGTATACGGAACCATTTATTTAAATGGGTCTGCAAAAGATGCGGACAGCACTCTGTCCCGTGGCCCCGCAAAAATTATGAGTCCTGTCCTATTCTTGTCACGGATGTAGTAGGGGAGAACACCAAAAGACAAGAAGGAAGGGGAAAGACACTAGGCCTCACCGCTAGGGAAGGAAAAGGGTCACCACCTATAAAACCCTGCTCCTGGCCCTAACTCCTATCCGTATGGGCACCTCTAGATGGTTGAGATACACATACACAGGAACCTAGAAAACCCTGGTGACCCTTGGATGCCCTAAAGATAATGACAGGGCAGAGACCACCCGTTCCTTCCCTGGTGAAGGAACTAGCGTCTCACTGAGGCCTAGTAAACAACCGTGGGGGGGGGGGAATACAAAACACAAGTGGAACACTTAACTTCTGAGGATGATGGATGAACAGGACTCCAACAAGAACCACACTCCAGCTCTTCCAAAACCAAATGAAGCTATCCCAAGCAAGGAGTGATGGGTAAAGTCAGACTAAATAGGGCGAGGTAAAGGTCACATGATCCACACCTGAACAGGAGGTGTGGACATACCAGCAACACACAGACAAAGTGAAACCAAAAGAGGCTGTCAGATCACTAATGCGTAGATAATCTTTCAGACCTTCTGAGACCTGTCACAGATGTGACAATTTCTGTCCATTTTGCAGACAAGAATAGGCATTTCTATAATGGACCTCTTGTTCCGTTCTGCAAATTGTAGAAGGCACACGGGCGGCATACGTTTTTTGCAGATCCGTAATTTGCGGACTGCAAAAAACGGCACGGTCGTGTGAACAAGCCCTAAGACAAAAGAAGCTAGATACATACTCATGCGTAAAGTCACCTACCCGCCTCTGATTCACACAAATAAATCCCTCATAATCTATAATGCAACATAATGCATATATTATTTCCAAAACCTATATTTCTTACACTATTAGAAAAAATAGAATTTTTAATTTTAATAGTCCAATGTTAATAAATGCTATGAAACACCTGTGGGGTCAAAACTATCAGTACACCCCTAGCTGAATTCCTTTGGGTGTAGTTTCATAAATAGTGATATTTATTGGGATTTCCACCGAACTGGTACATGAAGAGTAAGTTCAACATGGCACCTAAACCCATTCAAGCATAATCTTGGTTTTAAAAGCTAAATGGTGCTCCTTCCCTTCTGAGCCCTGGTGTGTGCCCAAACAACATGCTAAGGCCATGTATTGTGTATTGCTGTACTCGGGAGAAATGGGAAACAACTTTTGGGGTGCTTAGTCTTCTGTTAGCCCTTGTAAAAATGAAATATTTGGAGCTAAAACTGCATAATATTAAAGTAAAAACTGGGCACTAACTGACAATGGAAAAAGGTTAAGAGCAATTCATTTATTTAAAGAGGACCTTTCACCAGAATAAAACATCTAAACTAACTATACAGACATGTGGAGCGGCGCCCAGGGATCCCCCTGCACTTACTGTTATACCTGGGCGCCGCCCCGTTCTCCCGTTATAGCCTCCGGTATCTTCATAGTTAGGCTCCACCCAGGGGAACCTGTCGGCGTCTCTTTCTCCTATGCTGTAGCGCTGGCCAATCGCAGCGCTCAGCTCATAGCCTGAGAGGTTTTTTTTTCTCTCTCAGGCTATGAGCTGAGCGCTGCGATTGGCCAGCGCTACAGCATAGGAGAAAGAGACGCCGTCAGGTTCCCCTGGGTGGAGCCTAACTATGAAGATACCGGAGGCTATACCGGGCGAACAGAGCGGCGCCCGGGGATAACAGTAAGTGCTGGGAGATCCCTGGGCGCCGCTCTACATGTCTGTATATTTAGTTTAGATGTTATATTCTGGTGAAAGGTCCTCTTTAACACTGAACAAATAGGTAAATATAAATAAAACAGGGTACAATATATAGCAGCAGTCCGCAAAAAAAATCAGCATTTAATACTCCCAAAAATCGATAAATTCGATAAATCTATAGATTTTGAATAAAATCGATTACTACTTGAGGCAGTTCGAAAGTCTGTGCAAAGTATGTGATTTACCAGAAGATAAACAGGAACCAAAGGCTAATTGTATCAGAAACATGTAACTGGGTACATTCAGAATATTCGGGAATATTCAGAATATTCGAATCCTTTCGAAAGTACTTTAACCACCTCTGGACCGCCGAACGCAGCGACGCGTCCTGGAGGTGGTTGATTCATTCCGCCTGGACGCGCCGGCGCGTCCTCTCGCAAGACGCGAGATTTCCTGTGAACGCGCGCACACAGGTGCGCGCGTTCACAGGATCGGAAGGTAAGCGAGTGGATCTCCAGCCTGCCAGCGGCGATCGTTCGCTGGCAGGCTGGAGATGTGATTTTTTTAACCCATAACAGGTATATTAGACGCTGTTTTGATAACAGCGTCTAATATACCTGCTACCTGGTCCTCTGGTGGTCCCTTTTGTTTGGATTGACCACCAGAGGACACAGATAGCTCAGCAATATGTAGCACCAAGCACCACACTACACTACACCCCCCCTGTCACTTATTAACCCCTTATTAGCCCCTGATCACCCCATATAGACTCCCTGATCACCCCCCTGTCATTGATTACCCCCTTGTCATTGATCACCCCCCTGTAAAGCTCCATTCAGACGTCCGCATGATTTTTACGGATCCACTGATAGATGGATCGGATCCGCAAAACGCATACGGACGTCTGAATGGAGCCTTACAGGGGCGTGATCAATGACTGTGGTGATCACCCCATATAGACTCCCTGATCACCCCCCTGTCATTGATTACCCCCCTGTCATTGATCACCCCCCTGTAAAGCTCCATTCAGACGTCCGCATGATTTTTACGGATCCACTGATAGATGGATCGGATCCGCAAAACGCATACGGACGTCTGAATGGAGCCTTACAGGGGCGTGATCAATGACTGTGGTGATCACCCCATATAAACTCCCTGATCACCCCCCTGTCATTGATTACCCCCCTGTCATTGATCACCCCCCTGTAAAGCTCCATTCAGACGTCCGCATGATTTTTACGGATCCACTGATAGATGGATCGGATCCGCAAAACGCATACGGACGTCTGAATGGAGCCTTACAGGGGCGTGATCAATGACTGTGGTGATCACCCCATATAGACTCCCTGATCACCCCCCTGTCATTGATTACCCCCCTGTCATTGATCACCCCCCTGTAAAGCTCCATTCAGACGTCCGCATGATTTTTACGGATCCACTGATAGATGGATCGGATCCGCAAAACGCATACGGACGTCTGAATGGAGCCTTACAGGGGCGTGATCAATGACTGTGGTGATCACCCCATATAAACTCCCTGATCACCCCCCTGTCATTGATTACCCCCCTGTAAAGCTCCATTCCGACGTCCGCATGATTTTTACGGATCCACTGATAGATGGATCGGATCCGCAATGCGCATACGGACGTCTGAATGGAGCCTTACAGGGGGTGATCAATGACTGTGGTGATCACCCCATATAGACTCCCTGATCACCCCCCTGTCATTGACTACACCCCTGTCATTGATCACCCCCCTGTAAAGCTCCATTCAGACGTCCGCATGATTTTTACGGATCCACTGATAGATGGATCGGATCCGCAAAACGCATACGGACGTCTGAATGGAGCCTTACAGGGGCGTGATCAATGACTGTGGTGATCACCCCATATAGACTCCCTGATCACCCCCCTGTCATTGATTACCCCCCTGTCATTGATCACCCCCCTGTAAAGCTCCATTCAGACGTCCGCATGATTTTTACGGATCCACTGATAGATGGATCGGATCCGCAAAACGCATACGGACGTCTGAATGGAGCCTTACAGGGGCGTGATCAATGACTGTGGTGATCACCCCATATAGACTCCCTGATCACCCCCCATCATTGATTACCCCCCTGTCATTGATCACACCCCTGTAAAGCTCCATTCAGACGTCCGCATGATTTTTACGGATCCACTGATAGATGGATCGGATCCGCAAAACGCATACGGACGTCTGAATGGAGCCTTACAGGGGCGTGATCAATGACTGTGGTGATCACCCCATATAGACTCCCTGATCACCCCCCTGTCATTGATTACCCCCCTGTCATTGATCACCCCCCTGTAAAGCTCCATTCAGACGTCCGCATGATTTTTATGGATCCACTAATAGATGGATCGGATCCGCAAAACACATACAGGCGTCTGAATGGAGCCTTACAGGGGGGGGTGATCACCCCATATAGACTCCCTGATCACCCCCCTGTCATTGATCACCCCCCTGTCATTGATCACCCCCCTGTCATTGATCACCCCCCTGTAAGGCTGCATTCAGATGTCCGTATGATTTTTATGGATCCACGGATACATGGATCGGATCCGCAAAACACATACGGACATCTGAATGGAGCCTTATAGGGGGGTGATCAATGACAGGGGGTGATCACCCCATATAGACTCCCTGATCACCCCCCTGTCATTGATCACCCCCCTGTAAGGCTCCATTCAGACATTTTTTTGGCCCAAGTTAGCGGAAATTATTTTTTTTTTTCTTACAAAGTCTCATATTCCACTAACTTGTGTAAAAAAATAAAATCTCACATGAACTCACCATACCCCTCACGGAATCCAAATGTGTAAAAAAATTTTGACATTTATATTCCAGACTTCTTCTCACGCTTTAGGGCCCCTAGAATGCCAGGGCAGTATAAATACCCCACATGTGACCCCATTTCAGAAAAAAGACACCCCCAGGTATTCCGTGAGGGGCATATTGAGTCCATGAAAGATTGAAATTTTTGTCCCAAGTTAGCGGAAAGGGAGACTTTGTGAGAAAAAATAAATAAAATCAATTTCCGCTAACTTGTGCCAAAAAAAATTTCTATGAACTCGCCATGCCCCTCATTGAATACCTTGGGGTGTCTTCTTTCCAAAATGGGGTCACATGTGTCATTTTACATATACCCATGCTGGGTGAGATAAATATCTTGGTCAAATGCCAACTTTGTATAAAAAAATGGGAAAAGTTGTCTTTTGCCGAGATATTTCTCTCACCCAGCATGAGTATATGTAAAAAGACACCCCAAAACACATTGCCCAACTTCTCCTGAATACGGCGATACCACATGTGTGACACTTTTTTGCAGCCTAGGTGGGCAAAGGGGCCCACATTCCAAAGAGCACCTTTAGGATTTCACAGGTCATTTACCTACTTACCACATATTAGGGCCCCTGGAAAATGCCAGGGCAGTATAACTACCCCACAAGTGACCCCATTTTGGAAAGAAGACACCCCAAGGTATTCCGTGAGGGGCATGGTGAGTTCCTAGAATTTTATATTTTTTGTCACAAGTTAGTGGAAAATGCTGATTTTTTTTTTATTTTTTTTTTCTTACAAAGTCTCATATTCCACTAACTTGTGACAAAAAATAAAAACTTCCATGAACTCACTATGCCCATCAGCGAATACCTTAGGGTGTCTTCTTTCCAAAATGGGGTCACTTGTGGGGTAGTTATACTGCCCTGGCATTCTAGGGGCCCAAATGTGTGGTAAGGAGTTTGAAATCAAATTCTGTAAAAAATGGCCGGTGAAATCCGAAAGGTGCTCTTTGCAATGTGGGCCCCTTTGCCCACCTAGGCTGCAAAAAAGTGTCACACATGTGGTATCTCCGTACTCAGGAGAAGTTGGGGAATGTGTTTTGGGGTGTCATTTTACATATACCCATGCTGGGTGAGAGAAATATCTTGGCAAAAGACAACTTTTCCCATTTTTTTATACAAAGTTGGCATTTGACCAAGATATTTATCTCACCCAGCATGGGTATATGTAAAATGACACCCCAAAACACATTCCCCAACTTCTCCTGAGTACGGAGATACCACATGTGTGACACTTTTTTACAGCCTAGGTGGGCAAAGGGGCCCACATTCCAAAGAGCACCTTTCGGATTTCACCGGCCATTTTTTACAGAATTTGATTTCAAACTCCTCACCACACATTTGGGCCCCTAGAATGCCAGGGCAGTATAACTACCCCACAAGTGACCCCATTTTGGAAAGAAGACACCCAAAGGTATTCGCTGATGGGCATAGTGAGTTCATAGAACTTTTTATTTTTTGTCACAAGAGTGGAATATGAGACTTTGTAAGAAAAAAAAAAAAAATCATCATTTTCCGCTAACTTGTGACAAAAAATAAAAAGTTCTATGAACTCACTATGCCCATCAGCGAATACCTTAGGGTGTCTACTTTCCGAAATGGGGTCATTTGTGGGGTGTTTGTACTGTCTTGCCATTATAGAACCTCAGGAAACATGACAGGTGCTCAGAAAGTCAGAGCTGCTTCAAAAAGCGGAAATTCACATTTTTGTACCATAGTTTGTAAACGCTATAACTTTTACCCAAACCATTTTTTTTTTACCCAAACATTTTTTTTTATCAAAGACATGTGGAACAATAAATTTAGAGCAAAATTTATATATGGATGTTGTTTTTTTTGCAAAATTTTACAACTGAAAGTGAAAAATGTCATTTTTTTGCTAAAAAATCGTTAAATTTCGATTAATAACAAAAAAAGTAAAAATGTCAGCAGCAATGAAATACCACCAAATGAAAGCTCTATTAGTGAGAAGAAAAGGAAGTAAAATTCATTTGGGTGGTAAGTTGCATGACCGAGCAATAAACGGTGAAAGTAGGGTAGGTCAGAAGTGTAAAAAGTGGCCTGGTCTTTAAGGGTGTTTAAGCTATAGGGGCTGAGGTGGTTAAATAATATCTTCAACGTTCAAGAATACTTGCATGAGGAAATAGGTTGGTATGGTTAAAAAAAGGTCTCACGTTAGCGGCGTCCCGCTACTCCAAACATACAAATGGCCTCCTAGTTCCCAAATACTATAAATTCCTTTTGCTGGTTTCCTTCTCATAAAATATCGACAATACTCTTGAATAATATAGCATGCGATATATGTTGTTTTCGTGAGAGATATATAACACACTTAAGTGTATTTGTTTAACTCACGATTTGGCGTCCTCGCTACTTCTTTTTCCCACGCTTAGCTAGCACCGCACTTTGACCTTGGTTCGTTTTCTGGTGCCGGTTCACTTAAGACCGAAGCTTTCTTGCACGTAGGTAGGTCTATTTTACGGAAGTAGGGAAGCTCCTTTCCAATGGCTTTTAAAAAATCGCAAAGAGTTTTTAATGAATGAAACCAGCAATGCTTGAAGAATGGGTCTTCTTAATCTTTCATGGGGATGTACCAAACGCGTTTCGGGACTACGGTCCCAATGGTAATAGGTTCTGTGAAATACCTATGGGAAACTTTTTTGTTTGGTATGACTATCTGTCTTAGGGTTTATGCAAACGACCGTTGGATGTTTGGTGGTCTGCAAACTAGGGATCCGCAAAACACAGATACCAGCCGGGTGCATTCCATACTCTTGCGTGCATCTCCTTAAAATCATACATTTCCAAATCTTGAAAATTCCTAATTTTTCCAAATTTATGTAATCTTTTGTTAGACAAAAACACAAAACTCAGCAACCCAAGTTTCCACTAGCTTGGATATTAGTACTTTGGTACATAGAATATTCAAATAATTTCAAAATTAATTGAACCTTTGAAATAATTCTTTTAACTGTAACTAGTTAATCTATTTTACAACAGTGGATTTCAAAAATACATTGTAAGATTACTGCTATAATAGCTAAGTTAAATATTTTGCTACTTTTTCAGTTAACCAATAAAAGAAATAACTTCAAAGGGGTGTTTCAGCAAAAGACCTTTATAACACACTGGTCAATGAAGGAGAAGATGGTTAGCTGTTTCCTTATCACACTGAATTCATTTTATGGAATACTAATGCAGAATTGCTGACAATCTCCTCTCGCTTTGTTCTGGCTTCAGAGAAACAATGGGTCACACAGGACCCCATTCTCTTAATTGCTGGAGTTCCTTGCAGTCAGATCTTTAATAGCCAAACATTTTAGAATATACCCCAAAAAATTCACATTAATACCTATCTGACTACAAACCTTCAACAGATGTACCTGTACAGTTGCCCCATACAGTGCTTTAGCTTCACATACCAAAAAAAGCCAAACGTAGATGTCTGCCAGAGTGACACAAAATGTGGGAGTCTAGGCACCATTAGGCTTGTTTCACATATGCGTGAAACAGATCTGGCACGCCGTTCCAGCAGGGAACAGCCTGCCAGATCCATCTCTGCTGGGCGCAATTGTGAAGGCCATGGGCGTCCGCAGAAATTTTTCCAGGGGGGGGGGGGGCATAATTTTATTGACATCCATGCTTTGCTTGTTTCTGAGAATGTAATGAAGGGGAGGGGCATATTCATTATCACAAAGTATAATAACGCATGAGCTGTGCAGTGGCGGATCCAGAGCCTGGTCTCGGGAGGGGCACTTCCAGATTATTTTCTGTCCGCCGCCACAAAACAATGGTGCTCATAGAACAGACTGCACAGTGTAGCGGTATACTGTATATTGTGTGGCACAGTGTAGGCTATATGTGTATAACATAAACGTATTTCACATGAAAACTTACAATTACTTGGCTTGGCCCTTGGGGATCTCGGACACCACTTCAACACTTGGCTGTGGGGCTCGGCGGAGCTGATGTTGTGTTTTATCCTTATGAGAAAGATTTCATAATAAGGATTTGGAGAAGGGGCAGAGGAATAGCAGGGAGAGGATGGTGCTGCTACTAGGGGGTCATACCATGTGGGAGTAATAAAGCCTACCATAATGCCCCCCAGTAGTAATAATTCTCCTTATAATGTGACAGTGCAAAAAATAACCCTATATAGTGCCCCCAGTAAATGCCTCCATAGTGCTCCTCTCCCCCCTTCCTCCTAGTGCACCTCATAATGTACCAGTATAAAATACCCCAGTAGATGCCCTCAGTGTCCCCCATAATTTGCAAGTATAAAATACCCCTTCTTAGTGCCCCCCGTAGATGACCCCATAGTACTCCTCTCCCCCCTTCCTCATAGTACACACCATAATGTGTCCCAGTATAAAATTCTACTGTACAGAGCCCCCATATAAAACACCCCTTCTTTGTGACCTCAGTAGATGCCCCTATAGTGCCCCCAATAATGTGCCACTAATAACAGCCCCCCATCATGTGCCAGTAATAACAGCCCCCCCATCATGTGCCAGTAATAACAGACCCCCCATCATGTGCCAGTAATAACAGACCCCCCATCATGTGCCAGTAATGACAGCCCCCCCCCTTGTGCAAGTAATGACAGCCCCCATTATGTGCCAGTAATGACAGCCCCCCATTATGTGCCAGTAATGACAGCCCCCCATTATGTGCCAGTAATGACAGCCCCCCCATTATGTGCCAGTAATGACAGCCCCCCATTATGTGCCAGTAATGACAGCCCCCCATTATGCGCCAGTAGCCAGAGCCCCCCATTATGTGCCAGTAGCCAGAGCCCCGCATTATGTGCCAGTAGCCAGAGACCCCCATTATGTGCCAGTAGCCAGAGACCCCCATTATGTGCCAGTAGCCAGAGACCCCCATTATGTGCCAGTAGCCAGAGACCCCCATTATGTGCCAGTAGCCAGAGACCACCATCATGTGCCAGTAGCCACCAGTATTGTACACCAAAAAAAAATAAACACTTATACTTACCTCCTTGGCAGCAATGCGATGCAGACCTCTTCCGGCCTGTGTCCCGCGCTGTACGGCTCAGGCAGCGCGATGACGTCATCACGCCGCCTGCGCCGGCCTCTGATAGGCTGCCGGCCTAGTGCCTGCAGCCTATCAGAGGAAGGGAAAGGGACACGCCTCTCCCTCCCCTGCCTCAGCACAGTCATCTGTATCACTGTCCTGAGGACGGCGATACAGATGACTATGGAGATTCATCTCCTTGTGCCCCGTCGCCGCCCCCCCCCCCCCCCTTCTGAGAAGCTCGGTGGGGGGGGGGGGGGCAATTGCCCCGTTGCCCCCCCCCCTGGATCCACCAGTGCTGCAGAGCAGAGGCAGAACTCAGTTCACAGATTTCCAGGGCCGCAGGGGGGGGGGGGGCACTTGCCCCCCCCCCCCCTTGCGGACACCCATGATCCTCTTGTTTAGATACTGACTTCCGGAAGTCTAGGTACTGACTTCAGAGATGTTTCACCTCTGGAGGGTATATATTTATCTTGAAGGACTGCTGTAATGATCTTCATTTCATATCAAATAAGGTCTCTATTATCTTATCCAGCTCTGAACCCACAAGTCTACTTGACTCATACTCTAACCCACAGAGGTTTACCTAGAAGCATTGTCACCAGTCTAAGCCAGAGAGCAACTTACCTATAGTAATCTAGGCAATAGATTTGTCAGCTCCTCTGTTAGGAGCTAGTATCACAGTAAGTGTATCATAGCTGAAACTCTAGACCTGAAGGATACATCCTTAGGACTTAGGGGACATTATAAGCAGTCGCAGCAACCTGAGGGTAAGGTTCTCTAAGAGCACTCTCAGCTTGGAGGAGCAACCCACAGACAGGCTTCAAACTCATAGTTCCGTCCTAGCAGGTACAATCTGGCAATAGCTTTATTAAAGGGGTTATCTGAGGCAAAAAAATGTCCCCCATATGCCCGGGCCCCTCACACTGAATATACTTGCCTGGCTCCCTGTTCCCTGGGCTGCTCCTGGTCCCCGCGCCGCCACTGCAGCTTCTGTCTGTGCGTGAAAAAAAAAACATCCAGTGTCGGGAAGGGGGGGCAGCCAATGGCAGGCAGGGATGGGGGGAAGCCTCCCTAGCGTCACCAGCGGGGAACCAAGCAACTATATTCAGTGTTAGGGCCCGGGCATATGGGGGAAATTTTTCAGTCTCGGATAACCCCTTTAAGTTTAGGAGGAGGACCCCACTAAGTTATACTTCACAGAATTTAACTTTTTTGGCAGATTTTCAATTTTAACGCAAAAACAAATGCAATCGCACTCTGCAACCAGCACTCTGCCCTGCCTCTATGCTGGATGTTGAATGGGGCATTGGTGTACATTTTGGCCAAAGCGTAATAAGCCACTCACCACGTCAAGGTCGCCTCCATGAGTGGTCCCTAACACTAGTTCCTACCTGTT
This sequence comes from Bufo bufo, assembly GCF_905171765.1. Taxonomy (NCBI): domain Eukaryota; kingdom Metazoa; phylum Chordata; class Amphibia; order Anura; family Bufonidae; genus Bufo; species Bufo bufo. The sequence continues at coordinate 434,854,189 of NC_053392.1, read as the reverse complement.
ATGGGCCATGACAGCCACACAAAGTCCAGGGAGCGTAGGTGCAGCATGCACGCCAAGCACACTCTGCTTTTAACCCCATCCGGTGCCATTACAGCTTTCATCGGATCCAGGGATGCAAGTACCAACATGCATGCTGAGCCCACTATATGCTTCTCCTGGAGCCAAATGGCTACTGGTAAGTGCTATATAAGCAGACTCAGTTTTATACTGACTTTAAAACAAGCCTCCAGGGCAGATTTTCAATTTTAATCCATTTTTTTCTTTAACACATCAAGGGTTAACAGCCAAATAAAACTCAATATTTATTACCCTGATTCTGTGGTTTACAGAAACACCCCACATGTGGTCATAAACTGATGTAAGAGCACACGGCAGGGCGCAGAAGGAAAGGAACGCCATATGGTTTTTGGAAGGCAGATTTTGCTGGACTGGTTTTTAGATGGCATGTCCCATTTTAAGCCCCCCTGATGCACCCTTACAGTAGAAACTCGTAAAAAATTACCCTATTTTGGAAACTAGGGTAAAAGGTACCAGTTTTATTGGTACTATTTTGGGGTACATATGATTTTTAATTGCTCTATATTACGCTTTTTGTGAGGCAAGGTAACCAAAAAATGGCTGTTTTGGCACCATTTTTATTTTTTATAACATTCATCTGACAGGGTAGATCATGTGCTATTTTTATAGAGCAGGTTGTTACGGATGCAATGATATAAAATATGTCTACTTTCTTTGTTTGTTTCAGTTTTACATAATAAAGCATTTTTTTTTAAAGTATGTTTTTGTGTCTCTATTTTCTGAAAGCCATATTTTTTTATTTTTCTGCCGATCGTCTTGTGCAGGGGCTCGTTTTTTGCAGGAAGAGTTGCCATTTTTATTGGTACCATTTTTGGGTACATATGATTATTACACTTTATGGGGCAAGGTGACCAAAAAATTTGTAATTTTGGCACAGTTTTTATTTATTTATTTATTTTTCCAGCGTTCACCTGAGGGGTTAGGTCATGTGATATTTTCATACAGCAGATAGTTACGGATGTGACAATACCTAATATGTATTCTTTTTCTTATTTATTAATAATAGCATTTTTTAAACCAAAAAAATGATGATTTAGTGTAGCCATAGTCAGAGTCATAGCTTTTTTATTTTTGCGGGATGAGGTGACGGTTTGATTGGTACTATTTTGGGGGGCTTATGCCTTTTTGATCGCTTGGTGTTGCAATTTTTGTGATGTAAGGTGACAAAAAATGGCTTTTTTTTGGCACTGTTTTTTTATTTTTATTTTTTTACAGTGTTCACCTGAGGGGTTATGTCATGTGGTATTTTTAAAGAGCAAGTTGATACGGATGCGGTAATACCCAATATGTCTACTTTTTTTTATATACACTGCTCAAAAAAATAAAGGGAACACTTAAACAACACAATGTAACTCCAAGTCAATCACACTTCTGTGAAATCAAACTGTCCACTTAGGAAGCAACACTGAGTGACAATCAATTTCACATGCTGTTGTGCAAATGGGATAGACAATAGGTGGAAATTATAGGCAATTAGCAAGACACCCCCAATAAAGGAGTGGTTCTGCAGGTGGTGACCACAGGCCACTTCTCAGTTCCTATGCTTCCTGGCTGATGTTTTGGTCACTTTTGAATGCTCCCGGTGCTTTCACTCTAGTGGTAGCATGAGACGGAGTCTACAACCCACACAAGTGGCTCAGGTACTGCAGCTTATCCAGGATGGCACATCAATGCGAGCTGTGGCAAGAAGGTTTGCTGTGTCTGTCAGCGTAGTGTCCAGAGCATGGAGGCGCTACCAGGAGACAGGCCAGTACATCAGGAGACGTGGAGGAGGCCGTAGGAGGGCAACAACCCAGCAGCAGGACCGCTACCTCCGCCTTTGTGCAAGGAGGAACAGGAGGAGCACTGCCAGAGCCCTGCAAAATGACCTCCAGCAGACCACAAATGTGCATGTGTCTGCTCAAACGGTCAGAAACAGACTCCCTGAGGGTGATATGAGGGCCCGACGTCCACAGGTGGGGGTTGTGCTTACAGCCCAACACCGTGCAGAACGTTTGGCATTTGCCAGAGAACACCAAGATTGGCAAATTCGCCACTGGCGCCCTGTGCTCTTCACAGATGAAAGCAGGTTCACACTGAGCACATGTGACAGAGTCTGGAGACGCCGTGGAGAACGTTCTGCTGCCTGCAACATCCTCCAGCATGACCGGTTTGGTATTGGGTCAGTAATGGTGTGGGGTGGCATTTCTTTGGAGGGCCGCACAGCCCTCCATGTGCTCGCCAGAGGTAGCCTGACTGCCATTAGGTTCCGAGATGAGATCCTCAGACCCCTTGTGAGACCATATGCTGGTGCGGTTGGCCCTGGGTTCCTCCTAATGCAAGACAATGCTAGACCTCATGTGGCTGGAGTGTGTCAGCAGTTCCTGCAAGGCGAAGGCATTGATGCTATGGACAGGTCCGCCCGTTCCCCAGACCTGAATCCAATTGAGCACATCTGGGACATCATGTCTTGCTCTATCCACCAATGTCACGTTGCACCACAGACTGTCCAGGAGTTGGCAGATGCTTTAGTCCAGGTCTGGGAGGAGATCCCTCAGGAGACCATCCGCCACCTCATCAGGAGCATGCACAGGCGTTGTAGGGAGGTCATACAGGCACGTGGAGGCCACACACACTACTGAGCCTCATTTTGACTTGTTTTAAGGACATTACATCAAAGTTGGATCAGCCTGTAGTGTGTTTTTCCACTTTAATTTTGAGTGTGACTCCAAATCCAGACCTCCATGGGTTTTGAGCAGTGTATTTCACTTTAGCACAACAATAGCAGTTTTGAAGCAAAAAATAAATAAATCATATTTTAGTGTCTCCATTGTCTGAGAGTGATAGCTTTTTTATTTTTTGACCGATTGTCTTAGGTAGGATCTTATTTTTTGCAGGATGAGGTGACGGTTTTATTGGTATCATTTTGTGGGACATACGCCTTTTTGATCGCTTGGTGTTGTACTTTTTGTGATGTAATTTGACAAAAATTGCTCTTTTTACACTTTTTTTTTTTTGGTGTTTATTGGACGGGGTGGATCATGTGATACATTTATAGAGCCGGTTGTTACGGACGCGGCGATACCTAATATGTGTGTTTTTCTTTTTTTTTCAATTTTTTATTATAAAATCAGGGGAAAAGGGGCATTTTTCTTTTTTCACTTAAAACTTTATTTATTTTTATTAAAAACACTGGCTCTTGGGCAGAACTTTGTCATTTATTAACTCTACACTGCGTGCAGAATTATTAGGCAAATGAGTATTTTGACCACATCATCCTCTTTATGCATGTTGTCTTACTCCAAGCTGTATAGGCTCAAAAGCCTACTACCAATTAAGCATATTAGGTGATGTGCAACTCTGTAATGAGAAGGGGTGTGGTCTAATGACATCAACACCCTATATTAGGTGTGCATAATTATTAGGCAACTTCCTTTCCTTTGGCAAAATGGGTCAAAAGAAGGACTTGACAGGCTCAGAAAAGTCAAAAATAGTGAGATATCTTGCAGAGGGATGCAGCACTCTTAAAATTGCAAAGCTTCTGAAGCGTGATCATCGAACAATCAAGCGTTTCATTCAAAATAGTCAACAGGGTCGCAAGAAGCGTGTGGAAAAACCAAGGCGCAAAATAACTGCCCATGAACTGAGAAAAGTCAAGCGTGCAGCTGCCAAGATGCCACTTGCCACCAGTTTGGCCATATTTCAGAGCTGCAACATCACTGGAGTGCCCAAAAGCACAAGGTGTGCAATACTCACAGACATGGCCAAGGTAAGAAAGGCTGAAAGACGACCACCACTGAACAAGACACACAAGCTGAAACGTCAAGACTGGGCCAAGAAATATCTCAAGACTGATTTTTCTAAGGTTTTATGGACTGATGAAATGAGAGTGAGTCTTGATGGGCCAGATGGATGGGCCCGTGGCTGGATTGGTAAAGGGCAGAGAGCTCCAGTCCGACTCAGACGCCAGCAAGGTGGAGGTGGAGTACTGGTTTGGGCTGGTATCATCAAAGATGAGCTTGTGGGGCCTTTTCGGGTTGAGGATGGAGTCAAGCTCAACTCCCAGTCCTACTGCCAGTTTCTGGAAGACACCTTCTTCAAGCAGTGGTGCAGGAAGAAGTCTGCATCCTTCAAGAAAAACATGATTTTCATGCAGGACAATGCTCCATCACACACGTCCAAGTACTCCACAGCGTGGCTGGCAAGAAAGGGTATAAAAGAAGAAAATCTAATGACATGGCCTCCTTGTTCACCTGATCTGAACCCCATTGAGAACCTGTGGTCCATCATCAAATGTGAGATTTACAAGGAGGGAAAACAGTACACCTCTCTGAACAGTGTCTGGGAGGCTGTGGTTGCTGCTGCACGCAATGTTGATGGTGAACAGATCAAAACACTGACAGAATCCATGGATGGCAGGCTTTTGAGTGTCCTTGCAAAGAAAGGTGGCTATATTGGTCACTGATTTGTTTTTGTTTTGTTTTTGAATGTCAGAAATGTATATTTGTGAATGTTGAGATGTTATATTGGATTCACTGGTAAAAATAAATAATTGAAATGGGTATATATTTGTTTTTTGTTAAGTTGCCTAATAATTATGCACAGTAATAGTCACCTGCACACACAGATATCCCCCTAAAATAGCTAAAACTAAAAACAAACTAAAAACTACTTCCAAAAATATTCAGCTTTGATATTAATGAGTTTTTTGGGTTCATTGAGAACATGGTTGTTGTTCAATAATAAAATTAATCCTCAAAAATACAACTTGCCTAATAATTCTGCACTCCCTGTATGTTATATGCAGAATTGTTTTTCGTCTATGTATACGTACGTGTCTCAAATAGGCGGATATATACTACTGGGATTGGACAAACCAATGCTGGATATGCATATAATCCCACCCTGTTACTTAATATACACAGTAGAAAATCAGTCATCGACCCGGTGTTAGTATATTTTTGACAGGGGGTGACACTGTAAGAGTACTTGTCTTTGGGATACTTCTCTTATTCTTTTCCCCCACTTCTCTCTATGCGGTGTACCCCCGCTGGACAAGTTTGAAATATGCCTCCTAAATATAATAGGCGATCTGGGGGTATGGGATCCCCTAGGGCGGGTGATGGTAACAGCCCACAGGCTAGAATGGACAAATATTTGAAATCGCCCCCACCCAAACAGAGGGGGGGGGGGGGAAATACCTGAGCCGGTGGAAGCACAGGCAGAACCACTGGTACAGTTAGAACAGTGTACGAGATTTGATATGATCGAGAATAAGTTGGCGGACATATTGTCGGTTGTGCAGACCACCAACCAATCAGTCTTAGACATCTCCACCACCGTGCAGACACTGCAGACTGAGTTTACCCTCATTAGAGATGATATGAATAAAATTAGGGCTGCTATCTCATTTGTAGAAACTGGGCGATCAAAGGTCCAAACAGAACAGCGACAGATGACTACAAAAATAGACGAACTAGACAAAGAAAACAAACGGATTCATGTGAGATTAACAGATATGGAGGATAGAGCACGCCGTAACAACCTTAGAATAGTGGGTTTTCCAGAGGGGGTAGAGGGGGGGAACCCCGTGGCGTTTATGCAAAAATTGCTGATCGACGTGTTGGGACCCTGTGGGGATACCCCTGCACTCTGTGTGGAGAGAGCGCATAGAATGCCTGCAAAACTCTCCGGAGCCTTGGCGGGGGATGGTTTCTTTTTGAGTTTATGTTATGTATGACAGAGAATTGATATCAACCTAGGGTAATCCTGGATATAGATGTTTTTGTATGTATGTACGTTGGTTAGTACTGAAGCGATATACCGCTCAAATGTACCTGTCATACGTGCCTATTCTCTGTGATTAGATATTTGTTTTATACTGTTTTCTATGCAAGATAAATAATAAAAAGAATAAAAATGAAAAAAAAAAAAAAAAAAAAAAAAAAAAAAAAAAACACTGGTTTTTACTTACTTCCAGTCCCCTGTAGCTGAACGGGCGGGCGCAGCTCCTGCACCCCGATCAGTGGGCCGTAATAGTACGGCGCTGGGCGGCAAGTCACGTCCCGCTGCGCCGTACTATTACGGCGCTGTTCGGGAAGGGGTTAATTATTCCCATTGTTGATTTTTGGCCCTGGAGAGTTAGATTGAGGCTCCTAATGCCTCATTCACACGTCAGTGTTTTGGTCACTGATTTCCATCAATGATTGTGAGCCAAAACCAGGACTGGAGCCTTCACAGACATAAGGTATGAGGGAAAGATCTGTACCTGTTCTGGGTTTAGAGCCGCACCTGGTTTTGGCTTAAAATCACTGATAGAAATCACTGACCAAAATAGTGACATGTGAATGAGGCATAAGGCATCATATTATCATTATGCTCTTTATGTAGAGCAGCAAAGTCCTTTGATCTTGTGCAGGACTTTTGGAGTGCAGCATTACCATCTAAACTGTACATTTATTAGCCCAGTTTTTTTTGCGAACTGTATGCGGAACCAGTGTCGGCCTGGGGTAAAAAAAATTTGAGGGCCCACCGTAAGGATACATTCAAATATGACCTGCTCACACAGCAGCACTATGCTGCCAGATGACTGAATATGGGGGTCCCTGCAGCAACTTTGGGAAGGTAGGTCCTTGGGAAAAAAGGATACTGGCAAGTCATCTCAGCTCTGATCATGTCTATAATAATAAACTGGGGAGTTTCTTCAATCTATCAAGTTTTTTTTATATGAACATAGGCTCGTGGAGGTGCTGTACATGCAGGGCCGCTGATAGGCCAGTACAGCTGGCCCAGTTGTACCGGGCCCGGCTGGCAGGGGGGCCCGGGCTGCCGACTCCCGACTCGTAGGGTTGCCACCCGTCCGGGATTCACCCGGACAGTCCGGGTTTGTAATCCTGTGCCCGGGTACAAGCCTTTCTTAGACCCGGGCACAGGATTATTCATTCAAACTGCAGTGTGGTCCGACCGAGACTCCGATCGCATATTTAAGCTGTCACTCCGGGTGATCAGCTGAGCGCAGCGCTCCCGAGCCTCCCCTCCTCCCTCCTCCCTCCTCCAGTCTACACACTACAGTACAGTGATGCCAGGCAGCGCTGTGTTCACTCACTGTTCAGGCTCCTCCCCTCGCTCCTCCCCTGCCTCCTAGTCCCTCCCTCCCTCTCTCTGATAAGGAAGTGATGACATCAGAGAGAGAGGCAGAGGGAGCTCCGTGGGAGAAATCATTCTTCTTCTCCTCTCCAGTCCAGCTCCAGCAGCCTGCCCATGTAGTGCCCACTGTGCCCTGCCTGCAGACAACCTGACCAAGACAGTCCTGACTCCTGAGTCCTGACACCTGTCCTAGTCTGTCACTCACTTCTAAAAAGGTAGAAATATAAAACATTTGAATTGTGTAATTGTATGTAACAGTGTGGGCTTCTGTCACCCCACTAAACTCTTTTTTTTTGCCTTCTTATAATCCCTATACTGCGATATATGAATACATAATGTAGCGGTCTTCAGTCGGCACAGGCGCACTGAGAGGAGGACGCTCGCTCGGCCGCTCCTTCCTCAGTGCGCCTGCGCCGGGTGTAGATGTGACGTCATTGGTGTAGGCGCACTGAGGAAGGAGCGGCCGAGCGAGCGTCCTCCTCTCAGTGCGCCTGTGCCGACTGAAGACCGCTACGGCGCAGGCGCAATAACTTGATAGCAGACAGGGCCAGCCAGAGGACGATCGCGTTCGCTGGCCCTGTCAATCAACATGAGGAGGGGGCGTCATTATGATAGGAGGATGCGGATGCTACCAGCAAGTAACCGCCCTGCCTGCTGGTAGAGAGGTAATTTACATATTATAAAAATCTGTTTTATTCATTATCTACTGAACCAAAATGACTAATAACATTATGTATTCATATATCGCAGTATAGGGATTATAAGAAGCCGAAAAAAAAAAAAAAAAAGAGTTTAGTGGGGTGACAGAAGCCCTTTAAACAGGTTTCTGAATCTGTCAATCATCAGAAAAAACTTTATGTTATGTAGCTGACTGACATTAGCGATGTGCTGATGTCAGCAGTACATAACTCCCTGCCTGCCGCTGCCGCCGTTCTCTTAAAATAAAGACTTATCATATGCTAATGAGCCTCTAGGTGCTATGAGGGCGTTCCTGCAGCACCTAGAGGCTCCGTCTATTCACCCTTTGGCAGTGGCACGCCCATGTCCAGTTGATTGACGTCCGAGTTCTCCTCTTCGTCCCGTAAATCCCGCGCCTGCGCCGAATACTAAACGGGACGGCGCAGGCGTGGGATCAGGGGCGTAACGATCGCGGTGCGACAGCGACCAAGGGTGGAGACGGGACATGGTTGGAGGCGGGACATGGGCGTGGCTGGAGGCGGGGCCTGGAAGGGGCCCTCCCTCCCTTCTGTTCAGGTTTGGCTTGAAGAAAAGGTGGCAACCCTACTCCCGAGCCATTTTAATTTTTTTGCTGTCAGTGGGCTGGCTCCAGTAACAGCAGGCAGTGTGGGGGCGGCGCTCACTCACTGACGTCACACGCCTGCTCCTCCCACTAGGCGGCGCAGGCGCGTGACGTCAGTGAGTGAGCGCTGCCGCCCGCACTTGTTACTGGAGGGTGGAGGGAGGAGGCAGGAGCTGAATGTAAGGTAGTATTTTAGTAAAGAGATGAGCGCTGTGCCTGTGCTAAAATTAAAGTTACTGTCTGCAGCCTGCACGGCTGCACCGATTTATTAATGTATACTACTGTGAGTGGCGGGGGGGGGATCTATATGGATGACGTCATGACGGCACTGTTATAGGGAGGGCGGGGGATCCGTGGATGGCACTGTTATGGGGGGGGGGTCTGTCATGTGGATGACACTTATGGGGGGGGCCGGGGGGTCTGTGGATGACACTTATGGGGGGGATCTGTGGATGGCACCATTATGGAGGGGGATCTGTGGATGACACTGTTATGGGGGGGATCTGTGGATGACACTGTTATGGGGGGATCTGTGGATGACACTGTTATGGGGGGATCTGTGGATGACTGTTATGGGGGGGATCTGTGGATGGCACTGTTATGGAGGGTATCTGTGAATGGCACTGTTATGGAGGGGTATCTGTGGATGACACATAGCATAAGATGCTATATACGGTATGTGTCATCCACAGATCCCCCTCCATAACAGTGCCATCCGCAGATCCCCCCATAACAGTGCCATCCACAGATCCCCTCCATAACAGTGCCATCCACAGATCCCCTCCATAACAGTGCCATCCACAGATCCCCTCCATAACAGTGCCATCCACAGATCCCCTCCATAACAGTGCCATCCACAGATCCCCTCCATAACAGTGCCATCCACAGATCCCCTCCATAACAGTGCCATCCACAGATCCCCTCCATAACAGTGCCATCCACAGATCCCCTCCATAACAGTGCCATCCACAGATCCCCTCCATAACAGTGCCATCCACAGATCCCCTCCATAACAGTGCCATCCACAGATCCCCTCCATAACAGTGCCATCCACAGATCCCCTCCATAAAAGTGCCATTCACAGATCCCCTCCATAACAGTGCCATTCACAGATCCCCTCCATAACAGTGCCATTCACAGATCCCCTCCATAACAGCGCCATTCACAGACGACCCCCCAGCGCCATAAATATCACTTGTAGACAAATCTGCATGTTGTTTCAAGGCGGCGTCTGGGGAGGGGCCAAGGGCGGGGCCAGGGGTGTGGCTGAAGGAGGGATCAGGGGGTGGAGCTGAAGGGGGCCCCGTCATGTATGCTGTACGGGGCCCCATGATTTCTATCAGCGGCCCTGTGTACATGGAATATGCATATGTAGTGTAGTAAGTCTACTGTGTTATGTGCCACTTGTGCATGAGGTGGGAGACTCTAGGGGTGCACCTTGCTCAGGGGACCACAGAGGGATTCACCTGTACACTTGTGGGCCAGTCCGCGCTGTGCGGAACCATTCATTTCAATGGGTCGGCAAAATAATCAGAAGTTACTCTGTGTGCATTCTGTTTCTGTATGTCCGTTCCGCAGAAAACAGAACATGTCCTATTATTGTCCACATTACGAACAAGCATAGGACTGTTCTATTAGGAGCAAGCTATTCTGTTCCGCAAAATATGGTATGCACACAGATCCGTGTTTTGTGGACCGCAAAATACATACAGTCGTGTGCATGAGCCCTTAAAGTGACCTTTCAGCCTTTAGCAAGTGAGAACTCAGTGAGTGATCACAGCAATCCTGTCTATCTCCTCATATTGTCATGGATGATGTTGCAGATAGCTGGAACTTACGAATAAACGTCCGACTGGCTTGATCCCAAACTAAGGAGCATATAGGTGAGCCCTATAAAACCCTAAGAGCTCTCCCTGATTGCTAAGCACATGCAAGGGTCTCAATGGTAGACGATTGCATGCCCACGTACGTAAGGCTGTGTGACACCTGAAAACCCTATAATAGTGAGGGGACACGACCACCGGCTCCCTGCACTTAATACGGACGGAGTCAGGGTCACCTAGATCAAGCCAGCAAGGAAACACAATACATGAAAAGACTTATCTAAGTAAACAGCAGCAGCAGCCTCCAGCAGTGAACACTTCATCCAGGAAATAGTATAAACCGCAAAGTGAGGCAGTATGGGAGGGAATATAAAGGGAGATGATTAGTCTAAATAGGTGACACCTGGGAGAAGGAAAGGAGATGACAAAGTGAAACCAAAACAAAGAACATCATGCAAGAGGTAGAGAAGGACGTCTGCCAGACCTTCTCACAGAACTGGCGGTGACACATATAGACACAGCAACACTTACAGAGCAAGAACAGTCTGCAACACATGGTTAGGAGAGCGGTGCCTATAGTTTCAGGGTCTCCGTTTTTTACCTCTTTTTGAATATTGGCACCACATTTGCTAAAATGCTAATCCTGTGAAACACTCCCTGTTAATAGAGTCCTTAAATATCTGAAATAAGGGTCTGTCTATGACATTGCTTAATTATTTTAAGATACAGGGGTGTGTGCCATCTGGTTCCGGCAATTTGTCTATTTTAATCTTTTTAAGACGCCACTGCACTTTTTCCTGGGTCAGACAGGCTACTTTTAATGGAAAATTTACTTTTAAACTCTGCATTTCATCTGACTGTTTATTTTCCTCAGTGAATATAGTGTAGAAAAATATTTAATAGCTTTGCTTTCTCTTCATCGTTCTCTGCAACTGCCCCCTCTTCACTCTGTAAAGGGCCGGCATCTTCAGATTTATACTTTTTACCATTTATATAATTGAAGAAGATTTTAGGGTTAGTTTTACTATCTTTGGCAATAATTCTCTCTGTCTCCAGTTTAGCTGCCTTTATTTGTCTTTTACATATTCAATTTTTTTTCCTTATAGTTTTTCAATGCTTCCTCGCTACCCTCCTGTTTTATTGATTTAAATGCTTTCTTTTTGTCATTTATTGCTTTCTTTACAATTCTATTTACCACATTGTTTTTATTGTTCCTTACCCATTTATTCCAATAACGTACCAATTAGAGTTTAGGATTAGTCACTATTTCCCAGGTGTCCCCCAACCTGCACATCTGTTGTTCTGTCAGGTCTATTGGTTAATACTAAGTCCAGTATGACTGTCCCTCTAGTCGGATCCTGAACCAGTTGGGAAAGGTAATGGTCTTTGGTTATTGCCAAGAACCTGTTTCAGCTTTCAGTTTCCCAGTCTATATTTGGGTAGTTGAAGTCCCCTATCATAACAACCTCATTATGATTATTTCCCTTAGTAGTAGATTTTCGGTGGTATATTTGTATATTGTTTTTGCCTCCATATATTTCTACCCACAGTGACTCCACATGTTCAAGTCCCTCACTTATATCTTCCTGGCGTGTGGGTTTTATATAAAGGCAAACCCCTCCCCATCTCCGGTTTTGGCAATACTTTCTAAACAGACTGTAACCCTGTACATAAACCGCCCAGTCATAGCTATCATCCAGCCATGTCTCAGTTATTGCCACTATGTCATAGTCCTCCTCACACATCACTAATTCCAGTTCACCAGTTTTATTAGTCAGACTTCTGGCATCAGTGTACATACAATTCAGAGGCCTTTGTATATTTTTTACCCGGTCTCTATCTGCACTATCTTCCCATCCTTTAATGAAATTACCCAGTCCCTAGTTTAAACACTTGATTGTAGATAAAGAATAAACAGGCGGCACTCACCACTGGAATCATTAATCTTCTTTATTCATCAATATAGGTAGAGATAAAAACAGGGCTGGGGCCGGACTTGCTTTTCCCAGAGCGCTAAGTAGCGACGGCCGTTTCGCGCAACTGCTCTTCTTCCAGCTACTGGTATCATGGCGCTGATGGCATGATGCCAGTAGCCGGAAGAAGCACAGTTGCGCGAAACGGCCGTCGCTACTTAGCACTCTGGGAGAAGCAAGTCCGGCCCAGCCCTGTTTTTATCTCTACCTATATTGATGAATAAAGAAGACTGATGATTCCAGTGGTGAGTGCCGCCTGTTTATTCTTTATCTACAATCAGATGTTGAAGCTGAACCCTCTTCAGGGCAGTGCACCACGTACACTGTATTGTACAAGGTATCGAAAGACGCAGTTTTAGTGTAGAAAGTACCGAGCGGTGCCGCCTGCGGGTTTTCTGTCTCTACGTGTTTGATATATGACCTAGTTTAAACACTCCTCCAACCTTCTAGCCATTTTCTCCCAAAAAGAGCTGCCCCTTTCCCATTGAGGAGCAGCCCATCCCTACGATTAAGACCGTAGCCGACAGAGATAGGCAAAGTTTGCTTTTCCAAGTGCCCAAGGCAAAGTAAAAACCGCCCAGCTGGGCACTTGGGAGCCGTTTTTCAGCAGAATAAAAGGGCTTTTCCTGGACATGAAATAAAAACAGAGTACACACAGGGATGTCTGGAATGTGTTTGCAATATTCTTCATATTGGTGAAAATGACCTAACCTTTTAAGGGATGTTGTGTGTCTCAGATAACACATGCTGGGCACAACATATTGGGCATGGAAATGCCATATTTGTTGAAAGATTGCAATTTTTATTTTGCATGGTCCGCTGCTCATTGATTTCTGCAAAATACCAGTGGCATCAAAATGCTCACTCCTCCCGTCATAAATAACATGAGAGTTGTAATTTCTAAAATTGGGGTTACTTCTCAGGGGGTTCCGTTTATTATTTTATCCGAAAGCCTCTATAGGTATCAGCACAAGATGCGTAAATCACCACATGTCCAAACGGACATGGTGCTCTTTTACTCCTGAGCCCTCTCATATATTCAGGAAAAAGATTAGGGTCACATGTAGGGTGTTTCTAAAACCAGGAAGCACAGCATAAATGCTCATTCAGACGGCCGTATGAATGAGTCAGCAGTCCGCATCTGTTTCGCAATTTTGCGGAATGGGTGCAAACCCATTCTTTTCAATGGAGCTGCAAAGATGCGAACAGCACAAAGTGTGCTGTCCGTATAAGTGGTTCCGTTCCGCGGCTCCGCAGAAAAGATAGAACATGCCCTATTCTTGTCTGCAATCGTGGACAAGAATAGGCATTTTCTATTATGGTTGCAACCATGTGCGGTCCGCAAATTGCGGATCCTCAAAGCACTACGGCCGTCTGAATGGACCCTAACAAGAAGAGGACTAACCTTTCACACTAACACACGATGGGCACAACATATTGGGCACTGAAATGGCATATCTGGGGAAAAATTGCAATTTTTACTTTGCACCATCTGCTGGGCATTCATTTTTAAAAAACACTTGTGGGGTCAAAATGCTGATTACACACCTTAAAGGGGTTATCCAATGATTGTAGTAAAAAATTAAAATCGGACATCACATAGTACATGACAGCAGTGATGTCCAGATTGCCGTGTTCGCCCACGAACACATGCGGGCTGTCATCTTAACTCACAAGTCCAGCGATGCACAGGTATGTCCTTACCTGTGCCGCGAGCCAGTCTGAAATCAAATGCGGTCACCGGGAGCAGGCAGTTCCGAGAACAGCCCGATGAAGGCCCCCGGCGGCTGTTCTCGGAACTGCCTGCTCCCGGTGACCGCATTTGTTTCAGACCGGCTCGCGGCGCAGGCACAGGTAAGGGCTTACCTGTGCCTCGCCTGACTTGTAGGTTAAGATGGCAGCCTGCATGTGTTTGCGGGCGAACACGACAAACTGGCCATCACTGCATGACCGTCTCTTTTTTAACAAAGCTAGAACCAGCCCTGTACCTCACATGGATCCAGAGATCTCCCCATTCATTGCTCTGTGATTTATATCAAGCCGACAGCTCGAGGGGAGTGTCTTTCATGCTGCAGCTAAGGGGGCGTGTCCATGATCTCCCTATCACAACTCAGGAGGCAGCTGAGGGATGAAACTGAGCATGTGCGGCCTTCTCAGTGAGCTGGACAAAGAAATGAGAAAAAGAATAAACAGCAGGTGGCACTATACAGATAAAGTTGTCTCCACAGTGGGGTCACTTCTCGGGGGTTCCATTTATTATTTCACCCCAGATCCTCTACAGTAGTCAGCACAAGATATGTACATCACATCAGACCCCAAATGTACATAGTGCTCTTTTACTCCTGAGCCCTGTTGTATGTCCAGGCAAAAGATTACTGCCACATGTAGGGTGCTTATAAAACCAGGAAGTGCATATACATTAACTTAAATTCTGTGAGGGGGTGCGTTTTCCATAATAGGGTCACTTCTTGGATTTTTTTTAGTTTTTAAATTCACCTCTGCAGTTGTCGGCAAGTGCTGTATAAATCACCAAACTAGGCTTCAGATGCACATGGTGCTCTTTCTCTTCTGTACCCTGCAGTGTGCCCAGACAGCAGTTTGTGACCACATAGGGGTGTTGCCATGCAAATGTGAAATGTTTATTAAAACTTCATTTTGCGGAACAGCAAAAGGGTTAAGAGAGTTTCTAAGTTCAGTTTTGAAAAATGTTAAGGGTGGATTATAAATAAAGGTAAAACATATTGGGCCAGATTTATCATTACTCTGACAGCTCACTCCACTTTCACATATGGCTAAAGTCAGTTTTTGTTAGGACGAGTGCCCTGTGGTCAGGCTGCTACTCATTATTTAGTATCAGGGTTGATCGGCTAGATAGCCATAGGGATTGAACAGGGACCCTACATAGCTGTGCATTACTGCCATCTTTTTTGTCTATTTGGACATCATCCTTGGATGGGTATATCACGAACACAGCTTTTGGTGAAGGATCTGGTGACCGTCCCTTGGTACCGGTAGGACTTGCTGGTTACTAGTGCCGCCGTGCACTTTACTTTTTGTATGTTTTTCATTTGGGATACTAAATTATTGTACCAATTGGGGGTCCACTACCCTCTATCCCAATGTTTGTCTTTGCACACTATATTTAGGACCTTTTTATATTTTATCTGCATTATTAATAAATGTTGTTTTAGGATTACCCTTTTCTGAATAATGTTTTGACTTCAGGTAATCTAGAGCGCAGACATTTATCAGTTCTGACCTCTCACTTAGTAATTAAGTTTAGGTCGTGTTTTTTTCACCATTGTCGATCTGTCCGCAATTTTTTTTTACTTTTTTAAATAAACTTTTTATCAGTTTACTATGCGATGGGTCAGTTAGAAAAGGGAACACAAAGATGGCATCACAGGACCCTTTAAATAGAATTGGCACCCGTAAAATGGAGTGAAGTAATGCACGCGGCCGTGTTTTTCCTGCGAACAATGGTTTGTCTAAAGACACAGAGGTCTGAATGCACATATATGAAGGAGCGCTGTGCAATGTTTTATATGGCAGCCAGGACAAACCTACGGCTGTCTTCATGGGAAAGGGGCAGCATTCACCTTTCCTTGGCCTCTGGCATAAGCTGTAAATGGTACAGTATACCCGGCACACCTGCACTGGTGCGCCCTATATAGCAGCACAGGCCCCTGCCCTACACACACAGTACTTCAGCTATAGTGGAAGTGAGTGAGGACGGTAATGGCGCCGTGTGGAAGATAGAGGGAGTCAGCAGCAGGCCTGTGTACACAGCACAGAGGCTGGGACAGGAAGAGGTAGTGCTGTGGTAGCTTCCCTGTGCGTCTGGCTCCCGGGGTGCTAGTGATCTGGAGGGGCACAGCATGGCCACAAAGGTAAGCAGGGCTTTTATAGGGGGCGGCTGGCTGTACACGGCGGGAGCAGTGTAGTGGAGAGACGGTCAGGGTAGCACAATGACAGAAACTGGGGGGGTCAGTGACACAAAGCGGCCAGTGCCTGATGTCAACAGCCAGGGGCGGGGGGCTTACCCGGCACTCTTAATATTGAAAGTGGAAGTGTAGAGGGGGCAGAGGAAAGTTACATGGGGGGATGGGGTCACTGAAGTGACATTTGATCTAAACTGGGAGAGCGGGGCAGGAAGATGGGTGAGGAGGGCACTCCTGGATCAGCCATGTCCACCACATATGTGGGTGCCCTGTATGGTCACCGGGCCCGGGTCACACATGAGCCTGGGAGTGGCCAGGGCAAAGGGCTGCAAGTGTCACAGGGAAGATCTCATACTCGGGACTGCTCATACCCAGGACCGGCTTCCCTTCACTGACAGTCCTTCCCCACATGTTGCTGCTGAGCTGTCCCATTAGCGTCATTTTACTTGAAGTGTTTGTGGTACAGAAAAACTTGTCCAATATTTTTATTCTTTTTAGTGTGAAGCTGCGCTTTATTGCAGTTTTTGTGGAAGTTTTTGAGTCAAAACGAGAAGGGAATGAGAAATGTAAAGGAAGGACTTCTCTTTTCTGCCGAATCCACTGCCGCAAACTTTCTGTAAAAAGTGTGGAAAATGCAGCAGACACATTATTATTATAGCGCCAATCATTCCGCTACCACAGACCATAATTTATGGAATAGTTAGATTACCCAAACCTTGTAGGCCGAACTTGAAAGACAAGTTGGCTCATCCCTCGTGGCCAGAGGTCCGGTCTTAGGCAGGACAGTCCGGCTTTCTGACCCCCTGTCCACCGTCCGGCGCAGGGCCTGGACGGACGCAGGGATGTTCCTTTTAACAGCTTACGCTCAGAAAGCAGCACTGGGCCGTCTGAGCATGAGATGCAGGAAGAAAGTCGCCCTCCCTCCAGCCGCCGCAGCTGACTTTAAGTTCTGCATTAAAAGCTGTGGGGCGCATGTCGGTGCGGAACGGAGGCACAGAGTGCCACGGAGACACTATGTAGTGCTTCCGTGGGGTTTCTCTCTGTGCCTCCGCACCACAAAAAAAATAGAACGTTCTATTTTTTGCGGTGCGGACAGATCACAGACACAATTTAGTTATAAAGTGATATTCAAGGGCTTATGTAGTGGAAACTATCCATAAATGGGTAACTACACCCCTCAAATTATTCAAAACTGATGTTACAAACTTTGTTAAGGCCTCTTTCACACTGGCGTGTGCGCCCCGTTGCCGTATTGCGGACCGCATTTGCGGATCTGCAATACACGGGTGCCGTTCCGTGGGCATTCCGCATCACGGATGCGGACCCATTCACTTGAATGGGTCCGCAAATCCAGAGATGCGGAATGGTACGGAACCACGGAGTGCTTCCTTGGGGTTTCGTCCCCTACTTCCGTTCCGCAAAAAGATAGAACATGTCCTATCTTTTTGCGGAACGGCCGGATCGCGGACCCATTCAAATGAATGGGTCCGCGATCCGCTGCGGCTGCCCCACGGACTGTGCTTGTGTATTGCGGCCCGCAATATGACAACGGGGCGCACACGCTGGTGTGAAAGAGGCCTTATTTTTGAGGTGTTCCACAAGATTTAATGGGAAATTAAGGTAAAATTTAATTTTAATTTTCTTCCATTTTTCCTATAACATAGCAAGGGTTAAAAGGAAAATAAACCTCATTATTTATCACTCTGATTCTTCAGTTTACAAACATCCCAAAAAATGTGCTAAAAAACAGTCGTATGAGCGCATGGCAGGGTTCAAAAGTGAACTAGCGCCATAGGGCTTTTGGAGGACAGATTTTGCAGGATTGAGAGCTACAGTCAGGTCCATAAATATTGGGACATCGACACAATTCTAACATTTTTGGCTCTATACACCACCACAATGGATTTTAAATGAAACGAACAAAATGTGCTTTAACTGCAGACTGTCAGCTTTAATTTGAGGGTATTTACATCCAAATCATGTGAACGGTGTAGGAATTACAATAGTTTGCATATGTGCCTCCCACTTGTTAAGGGGCCAAAAGTAATGGGACAGAATAATAATCATAAATCAAACTTTCACTTTTTAATACTTGGTTGCAAATCCTTTGCAGTCAATTAGGCTAGGTCTACACGACGACATTTGTCGCGCGACATTTTGTTGCACCAATGTCGCGTGACAATTTTTATAATGGAAGTCTATGGTATCGCACTGCAACATGCGACATGCTGCGACTGCGACGCAACAGTCGCAGAAAATCCATTCGAGATGGATTTTTCTGCGACTGTCGCAGTCGCAGCATGTTGCATGTTGCAGTGCGACACAATAGACTGCCATTATAAAAATTGTCGCGCGACATTGGTGCAACCAAATGTTGCAGTGTAGTTGTGCCCTATCTGTAGCGCGACAAATGTCGTCGTGTAGACCTAGCCTAACAGCCTGAAATCTGGAATGCATAGACATCACCAGACGCTGGATTTTATCCCTGGTGATGCTCTGCCAGGCCTCTACTGCAACTGTCTTCAGTTCCTGCTTGTTCTTGGGGCATTTTCCCTTCAGTTTTGTCTTCAGCAAGTGAAATGCATGCTCAATCGGATTCAGGTCAGGTGATTGACTTGGCCATTGCATAACATTCCACTTCTTTCCCTTAAAAAACTCTTTGGTTGCTTTTGCAGTATGCTTTGGGTTATTGCCCATCTGCACTGTGAAGCGCCGTTGTCATGCCCCACTCTGACGATGTGTGGAGGTCGGCCAGGATAGCAGCACGTGTTTAGTATTTGTTTTGGTGCCGTGCTGGATCCGCCTCTCATCAGGTGCACTGGGTGGAGTCATTAGTTTAAATGGCCTCCAGCTAAGTGCTCTGAGCGGATTATACTGATCATTTGGGTCTGGGAAGTTTGGAGGAAAGGTTGGCTGTCAGTTCCTGCTCTCAGAAGATAAGTGTAATTTCTAGTTTGGTTGTTTGTGTCATCTATCCCATCCAGGTTCTGTGCGAGCAGGCTGCTCCTATCTCCCCACTTCACCATCTCAGGGAGTTCAGGGTTTTGTCAGTCCAGGCTGGAGGACACAGCACACCTACCTTCAAGGTCTGCCTGTGGGCTGAGCAGTGCAGGGAAAGAGGTTAGGGATTTACTAGGAGGTGACCCTTCCCCTGTCTCTCGTCCAGAGCCTGATTGGTGTGGTATCTTTTATACTGAGTGCACGTCCGCTGTGACAGCCGTCCAATGAGTTCTGAAGCATTTGGCTGAATATGAGCAGATAATATTGCCTGAAACACTTCAGAATTCATCCTGCTGCTTTTGTCAGCAGTCACATCATCAATAAATACAAGAGAACCAGTTCCATTGGCAGCCATACATGCCCACGCCATGACACTACCACCACCATGCTTCACTGATGAGGTGGTATGCTTAGGATCATGAGCAGTTCCTTTCCTTCTCCATACTCTTCTCTTCCCATCACTCTGGTACAAGTTGATCTTGGTCTCATCTGTCCAGAGGATGTTGTTCCAGAACTGTGAAGGCTTTTTTAGATGTTGTTTGGCAAACTCTAACTCTAATCTGTCCTTCCTGTTTTTGAGGCTCATTAATGGTTTACATCTTGTGGTGAACCCTCTGTATTCACTCTGGTGAAGTCTTCTCTTGATTGTTGACTTTGACACACATACACCTACCTCCTGGAGAGTGTTCTTGATCTGGCCAACTCTTGTGAAGGGTGTTTTTTTCACCAGGAAAATAATTCTTCGGTCATCCACCACAGTTGTTTTCCGTGGTCTTTTGGGTCTTTTGGTGTTGCTGAGCTCACCGGTCCGTTCCTTCTTTTTAAGAATGTTCCAAACAGTTGTTTTGGCCACACCTAATGTTTTTGCTATCTCTCTGATGGGTTTGTTTTGTTTTTTCAGCCTAATGATGGCTTGCTTCGCTGATAGTGACATCTCTTTGGATCTCATCTTGAGAGTTGACAGCAAAAGATTCCAAATGCAAATAGCATACATGAAATTAACTCTGGACCTTTTTATCTGCTCATTGTAATTGGGATAATGAGGGAATAACACACACCTGGCCATGGAAGAGCTGAGATGCCAAATGTCCCATTACTTTTGGTTCCTTAACAAGTGGGCACACATATGCAAAGTGTTATAATTCCTACACCGTTCACCTGATTTGGATGTAAATACCCTCAAATTAAAGCTGACGGTCTGCAGTTAAAGCACATCTTGTTCGTTTCATTTCAAATCCATTGTGGTGGTGTATAGAGCCAAAAATTTTACAATTGTGTTGATGTCCCAATATTTATGGACCTGACTGTATGTCGCATATGAAGACACCCTGAGGTGGCCCTAGAGTGGAAACCCCCAAAAAGTGACCCCTCAAGGAGTATTTCATGGTGTGTACTGAGCACTTTGATCCATCAGGCATTTCACAGAATAAGGCCTCATGCACACGACCGTTCTGTTTTTTGCTGTCCGGATCCGATTTAAAAATGCCTATTCTTGTCCGTAAAATGGACTAGAATAGGACATGCTATATTTTTTTTTGCGGGCCCTCGGAATGGAGCAACGGATGCGGACAGCACACTGAGTGCTGTCCGCATCTTTTGCGGCCCCATTGAAGTGAATGGGTCCGCACCCGAGCCGCAAAAACTGCGGCTCGGATGCGGATCCGAAAAACGGTCGTGTGCATGAGGCCTTAGGAAACACTTGGCTGTGAAAATGAAAAATTACCTTCCCCCCCCAGAAAAAGTTGCTTTACACACACATTTTTCACTTTCACAAGGGGTAACAGGACAAAATGCACCCTACATTTTGTTACCCATTTCCCCCTGCATAAGGCTGAGTTCACACGGGCGAGTATTCCGCGCGGGTGGTGAACGCATTGCACCCGCACTGAATCTGGACCCATTCATTTCTATGGGGCTGTGCACACGAGCTGTGATTTTCACGCATCACTTATGCGTTGCGTGAAAATCGTAGCATGCTCTGTATTGTGCGTTTTCCACGCAACGCAGGCCCCATAGAAGTGAATGGGGCTGCGTGAAAATCGCAAGCATTCGCAAGCCAGTGCGGATGCGGTGCGATTTTTCACGCACGGTTGCTAGGAGACTATCGGGATGGAGACCCGATCATTATTATTTTCCCTTATAACATGGTTATAAGGGAAAATAATAGCATTCTGAATACAGAATGCATATTAAAATAGTGCTGGAGGGGTTAAAAAATAAATAAAAAATAATTTAACTCACCTTAATCCACTTGCTCGCGCAGCTCGGCATGGTAAAAGATCATGTGATGACCGGAGTGACGTCACTACAGGTCCTTTTCGTGCACACAGCTAAGGGCTCTTTCACACTTGCGTTGTTCTTTTCCGGCATAGAGTTCCGTCGTCGGGGCTCTATGCTGGAAAAATCCTGATCAGGATTATCCCAATGCATTCTGAATGGAGAGAAATCCGTTCAGGATGCATCAGGATGTCTTCAGTTCAGGACCGGAGCGTTTTTGGCCGGAGAAAATACCGCAGCATGCTGCGCTTTTTGCTCCGGCCAAAAATCATGAACACTTGCCGCAAGGCCGGATCCGGAATTAATGCCCATTGAAAGGCATTAATCCGGATCCGGCCTTAAGCTAAACGTCGTTTCGGCGCATTACCGGATCAGACGTTTAGCTTTTTCTGAATGGTTACCATGGCTGCCAGGACGCTAAAGTCCTGTTTGCCATGGTAAAGTGTAGTGGGGAGCGGGGGAGCAGTATACTTACCGTCCGTGCGGCTCCCGGGGCGCTTCAGAGTGACGTCAGGGCGCCCCACGCGCATGGGTGACGTGATCGCATGGATCACGTCATCCATGTGCATGGGGCGCTCTGACGTCATTCTGGAGCGCCCCGGGAGCCGCACGGACGGTAAGTATACTGCTCCCCCGCTCCCCACTACTACTATGGCAACCAGGACTTTAATAGCGTCCTGGCTGCCATAGTAACACTGAACGCATTTTGAAGACGGATCAGTCTTCAAATGCTTTCAGTTCACTTGCGGTGTTACGGATCCAGCGGGCACTTCCGGCAAATGGAGTACACGACTGATCCGGACAACGCAAGTGTGAAAGAGCCCTAAGATGAAGTCAGAAGAGATGCCGGGCTGCGCGAGCAAGTGGATTAAGGTGAGTTAAATTATTATTATAATTTTTTTAACCCCTCCAGCGCTATTTTAATATGCATTCTGTATTCAGAATGCTATTATTTTCCCTTACAACCATGTTATAAGGGAAAATATTACAATCTACAGAACACCGATCCCAAGCCCGAACTTCTGTGAAGAAGTTCGGGTTTGGGTACCAAACATGCGCGATTTTTCTCACGCGAGTGCAAAACGCATTACAATGTTTTGCACTCGCGCAGAAAAATCGTGCATGTTCCCGCAACGCACCCGCAACGCCCGTGTGGACTCAGCCTAAGGCAACACCCCACATGTGCTTGTAGCCTGCTGTATGGGCTAATGGCAGGGCTCTAGAGGCAAAGTGAAAAATATGGTTTTTGCAGGCTTGACAGGTGTCTCACAGAAGGCAGAAACACTTGTTAAAGGATTTTAAAGCACACATTTGTGAAAGTGAAAAATTTCTAGCAGACCCCAATTTTTCACTTTCACAAGGGGTTAAAGGAGAAAATGCACCCCATTATATGTTCCCCATTTTCTCCCCATTCAGGAAACACCCCATATGTGCTTGTAACCTGCTGTATGGGCGCACAGCAGGCAAACAGCAAAATATGGATTTTGGAAGCAGCCCTGAATAAACAAACATGGATTTTAGGTGACATGTCGTATGTTAATAATTCCTGAGGTCCCCAGAAATTAGAAACCCCAAGAAGTGACGCCATTTTGGAAAGAGCACCCCTGTACGAACATTTTAAGTGGTGGAAAGGGCACTTTTGACGTAACAGGTGTTTCACAGAAATGAATATGTAGTGGTTTGTGAAAAGTGGATCTGTAAGCTATGCGGACTATATCAGAGATATAAGGTGGTAAAACTATAGGGTACATCAAGGATGAAATTAAATTAATACTCCATGGTAGATTCTGAAACACTCCTGCATGCACAGGCAAGGTTTTTCAGGGCAGGTTTCACAGTGGTAAATTGTGTCTTTCCTTATCCCCCTTTTGGAACACACCCTGCATCTTTTTTGGGTCCTTCCCTTCCTCGCTGTTTGGGGGACTTGACCTGGAAAATGTTGCCCTGGTTAGGGTTGTAGCGGGTATCGAATTATCAATACCCAATCTATACTTTTGTACCTGTATCGATTCAATACCAGGATTTGACATTTACCGATACTAGGCTGCGCTACTGCGCAGCCTAGTATCAGAGAACATGGTGCACGCTGCTCTCAGTGCGCTCCATGTTCTCCTCAGCAGCACAGGAAAGAGAGTCTCTTCCACCCCCCTGTGCCGCTGCTGCCAATAAGAAGAGAGAGGGGCGGAGAAGGGAAGGGACTGTGGCGGGTGCCGGCTATGTGATTCTGCCGCCGGCACCCGCCTCCTGAGGGGTTAACTGCCGCAGATCGCAGCGCCCTGTCAGAGGTCGGGTGCTGGCACCCGCCTCCTGTATTTTGTATGAAAAGGTTACTTATCTTCATTGGTGGCGCAGTGCGCCCCCCCCTTCCCCCAGTACTAAAAACATTGGTGGCGGAGTGCGCCCCCCAGTATTATAATCATTGGTGGCAGTGGCCACAGGGTCCCCTCCCCTCGTCCTCATTGGTGGTGCAGTGGCAGCTTCTGATCGGAGCCCCAGCAGTGTAATCCTGGGGCTCCGATCGGTTACCATGGCAGCCAGGACGCTCCTGAAGCCCTGGCTGCTATGGTAACCTCCCTGCTGCCATGTGCACAAAGTCCAGGGCAGCAGGGAGAGTGTGAAGTCCTATTCACCCTAATAGAGATCTATTAGGGTGAACAGGACAAGGAATCCCAGGTTCTAGCCCCTAAGGCCTCTTTCACGCGGGCGAGGTGAACTCATTGCACCCGCACTGTATCCGGATCTATTCATTTCTATGGGGCTGTGCAGATGAGCGGTGATTTTCACGCATCACTTGTGCGTTGCGTGAAAATCGCAGCATGCTCTATATTGTGCGTTTTTCACGTTGGCCCCATAGAAAGGAATTGGGCTGTGTGAAAATCGCAATCATCCGCAAGCAAGTGCGGACGCGGTGCGATTTTCACACATGGTTGCTAGGAGATGATCGGGATGGGGACCCGATCATTATTATTTACCCTTATAACATGGTTATAAGGGAAAATAATAGCACTCTTAATACAGAATGCTAAGTAAATTAGGGATGGAGGGGTTAAAAAAATATATATTAAACTCTCCTTATCCACTTGTTCGCGCTGCCTGGCTTTTCTTCTTTCATGACCTGGGAGGAAAGGGACCTTTGGTGACGTCACTGCGCTCATCACATGGTCCATCACATGATCCATCACCATGCCGTGCAGAGCAGCCATTATACCCTGGTCACAGAGCGATTTTGCTCAGGGACCAGGTGTAAACAGCGCCGTAAGCTGTACGGCGCTGGGATTTCTGACCCACTTTCCAGCGCCGTAAATGCGCTGGTATCCTATGGGTTAAAAACTCCTTGAATCCATACACATGAAAACACTGCTATGACAAACAAGCAGGCATCTCATAGACATGTCAGAAGATGTCATTGATCATGTCTGGTTCCTAAAGCTGCCCATACATAATTAGATCTATGATGGCCAAAGCAGCCAATTTTGGAAACCATCTAAGGCTTTTTTCACACTTGCGTTGTTGTTTTCCGGCATTGAGAATCGGCAGACGATCTCAGTCCTGGAAAAAAACTTTTCCGTTTAGACCTCATGCCTTCTGAATAGAAAGAGATCCACTCAGGATGCAGCAGGATGTCTTCCGTTCTGGCATCATTCCGTTTTGTGACCAGACACAAAACCGCTGCAAGCTGCAGTTTTGTGTCCGGTCATATAAACGTATCAGACACTGAAAACAACGTAATGGCTCATGCACATGATCGTATGCCCTCCGAGATAAACGGTCCGTGAGCGGGCCATATAACGTGCGCACGGGAGCGCACAGCATCATAGGTTAGTATGATGCTGTGCACATTGGGCCGCCCACGGGGCTATTGTCCCACACTCATAAGATCATATTAGTGCAGGACAATAGACAGCGAGCAGCCCGATGTGCACAGCATCATAGTAACCTATGATGCTGTGTGCTCCCGTGCGCACAATGTATGCCGCTCACGGACCGTATGTCTCGGAGGGCATACGGACGTGTGCATGAGCCCTAAGTCAGTGGTGACGGATCCACGTTTTTAGGATCTGTTTTTTTTTTTTTTTTTTTCGTTTTGATTTCACACAACCCCAACCTAATAGAACGGATGCATCCTGATGTGCAAAATCAAAGCAGATCCATTTAAAGGGGTTGTCTCACTTCAGTAAGTGGCATTTATTATGTAGAGAAAGTTAATACAAGGCACTTACTAATGTATTGTTACTATCCATATTGCTTCCTTTGCGGGCTAGTCACATTTTTCCATCATATTATACACCTCTCGTCTCCATGTTTATGACCACCCTGCAATCCAGCATCGGTGGCTGTGCTTGCACACTATAGAAAAAAGCACTGGCGCCTCTGGTGGCCAGGGCCACAGGAGTGCACATAGGCCAGCACTTTTTCCTATAGTGCGCAAGCACGGCCACCGATACTGGATTGAAAGGTGGTCATAACCATGGAAACGAGAAGAGTATATATAATGTGATGGAAAAATCCGTCTCGCCAGAAAAGGAGGCAATATGGACAATAACAATACATTAGTAAGTGGCTTGTACTAACTTTCTCTACATAATAAATGCTATTTGCTGAAGTGAGACAACCCCTTTAATTCCAGTATTGAGATCCTCTCGGATCTCAATACCTGATTTAACGGCGCAAGTGTGAAAGTCTAATTTGTATAAGCGTCCCAACTCTCACATGATGCCTGATATTGGGGGAGATAAGGATCAGGCATGTTGGATTTGAACTAACCAATCCTTCTGATCAAGAGAGAAGCCCTTGCCAGATGTGTTTGGCAGTGGCTTTCTCACGTCTTCCTTTAAAGGGGTTATGCTGGAAGAGATAAAGATGACCTATCCTCAGGATAAGGCCTCTTTCACACGGGCGTGTGTGCCCCGTGGTCGTGCTGCGGGCCGCAATGCTCGAGCACAGTCCGTGGGGCAGCGGATCGCGGTCCCATTCACTTGAATGGGTCCGCGATCCGGCCGTTCCGCAAAAAGATAGGACATGTTCTATCTTTTTGTGGAACGGAAGTACGGGACGAAACCCAATGGAAGCACTCCGTAGTGGTTCCATTCCGTGCTTCCGTTCCGTACCATTCCGCATCTCCGGATTTGGGGACCCATTGAAGTGAATGGGTCTGCATCAATGATGCGGAATGCCCACGGAATGGCACCCGTGTATTGCTGATCCGCAAATGCGGTCCGCAATACGGCAACCGGGCGCACACTCCCGTGTGAAAGAGGCCTTAAGGGTATTTTCACACTAGCGGCAGGACGGATCCGACAGGCTGTTCACCCTGTCGGATCCGTCCTTCCGCTATTTCACCGGACTGCCGCTCCGTCCCCATTGACTATTCGCCCGGTGTAGGCTCCTGTGTCTGCAGCTCCCTCTTTTGTACGGGGCAGAGTTTTTGTATTAGGGTTGTCCCTTGCTGCAGCGCTGGCCAATCGTAGCGCACAGCTCATAGCCTGGGACTCCCTTACAACACACAGTATTAATGTCCCATTAAGTGACCCACTACACAGTGCAGCCTCCTCGTACTTCCACACATAGTTATGCACCCTTAGATTGCCCTCCCCACACACAGTGATGCCACCCGCATAGTTATGGCCACTTTAGTTGCCCACCTCACAGTTATGCCCCCTTCAGATATATCCCCATTATAGTTATGCCGTCTTTAGCGGTTTCTCACACACCGTTTTGCTCTGAGGACGCAGATACATTTGAAGGCATGACATGCAGGGGTCCAGACAGCTGACAACCACATCCCGGATTTGGACCACGGTCTGCCAGTTGAGTACTCCTAGTATAGATGGCATAAACTTAGACTTTCTAGACTTGCACCAGATTTATCATTTGTACTGAACCACATTTTTTTTCTAACTGTATATATTAGTTGGCTTACTTTGAGACACAATTTTATGGAAGAATTGTAGTGCAATTTTGAAGA
This sequence comes from Bufo bufo, assembly GCF_905171765.1. Taxonomy (NCBI): domain Eukaryota; kingdom Metazoa; phylum Chordata; class Amphibia; order Anura; family Bufonidae; genus Bufo; species Bufo bufo. The sequence goes on along the minus strand of NC_053392.1, from coordinate 434,826,707 downwards.
ATTTTGGCGCAAAATTTAGCATTTTTGTCCACACTCCTTTTCCTGCTAAGCCCCACACGCTACTCCAGCGAGTTGGAAAAAAATTAAGATCTAATTGTGCCATATTGCGGTAATTTGCAGATACGGGGGAAGATTTTGTAATATATAACCAATTTCTCCGCTGACAACACTAAGCGAAGTGATTTTGCCCTCCATCGAGCAAGGACTCCAGGGAGACTCATGATGTCACTGCTACTTCCAGGACACTTAAGGGTTTCCCTGTGAGTAAAAAAGTTAGCGCTCATGCACACAAACTTATTTTCTTTCCGTGTCCATTCCGTTTTTCTTGCGGACTGTATGCGGAACCATTTATTTCAACGGTTCCGCAAAAAAAAACTGAAGTGTGCATTCCGTTTCCGTATGTCTATTCCGCCCAAAAAAATAGAACATGTCCTATTATTGTCCGCATTACAGACAAGGATAGGACTTTTCTATTAGGGGCCAGCTGTTCCGTTCCGCAAAATACGGAATGCACACGGACGTCATCCGTATTTTTTGCGGATCTGTTTTGTTGCTGACCGCAAAACGCATACGGTCGTGTGCAGGAGCCCTTAGGCTACATTCACACGACCGTATGTGTTTTGCGGTCAGCAGAACACTGATCTGCCAAAAATATGGATTACGTCCTTTTGGCATCCATATTGCATTTGTTTTTGTTTTTTTGCAGATCCATTGTAACAATGCCTATCCTTGTCCGCAAAACTGACAAGAATTGGACATGCTCTATATTTTTTGCGGGGCTACGGAACAGACATACGGATGCGGACAGCACAAGGTGTGCTGTCTGCATTTTTTTGCTGACCCATTGAAATGAATGGTTCCTCATCCAAAAAAACCAGAACAGAAACAGAAACAAAATCCGTTCATGTGCATGTAGCCTTAGGCCTCATGCACACGAACGTTGTTTTGGTCCGCATCCGAGCCGTAGTATTTGCAGCTTGGATGCGGACCCATTCACTTCAATGGAGCCGCAAAAGATGCGGACAGCAATCAGTGTGCTGTCCGCATCTGTTCCGTGGTCCGCAAAAAATATATAACCTGTCCTATTCTTGTCCGTTTTGCGAAGAAGAATAGGCAGTTATATTAATGGCTGTCCGTGCCGTTCTGCAAATTGTGTAACGCACACGGACGCCATCCGTGTATTGCGGATCCGCAATTTGTGGACCGCAAAACACACAACGGTTGTGTGCATGAGGCCCTAAACTGAGATTTTTACAACGTCTCTTGCATCACTGAAATTACGTGCAAAACTGCAATTTAACAATGAATTGCAGGCGACTCTAGAGGACCATTTACGTGGGTTGATTCTTGGCCAGATGATCGCTAACAAGCGTTCACATGAGTGCTCCTTACTAATTACTTGATGGTGTCGATTATCTGGCAGTATCACGCAGTCACTAAAATTGTCGTTTGCCGGCAGTAGAGTGCGCTATGTAAACGGAATCTGCTGCTGGCAAAATTTTTGTCAGTATGGGGACGAGCAAGGATATTATCGATCTCTCCTCCCCATACTGTGGAGGAGATCGCTGCATGTAATAGCAGCTGTCTCCTCCACTGAGGAGCAGGCGATTGCTGGGAAGGAGCACTTACCTCCTGACAATCACTTCTGTATCGATCACTTGTCTCCATGCAGCAGAGGTGATTACTGCATGTATATAAAGTCCTCATCTCCTCTGGCCTTCAGGCGGTTATTGGGAATTTTAGTTCATTCCTGATAATTGCCTAATATATTGGTCCATGTAAAAGGACCTTAAAGGGGTTGTGCAGCGCTAGTATATTGCTGACTTGTCCTTAGGATGGGTCAATCATATCAGATTGGCGGGGGTCCAGCTCCCGACACCCCATCCAATGAGCTGTTTGAAGATGCTGCGGCGCTCATGGGAGTGCCGTGGCCTTGTCACTATTAAACTGCTTGTCCCATTCAAGTGAGTAGTAACAGTGACAAGGTCACAGCACTCGGATTAGCACTGCTACATCTTCAAACTGCTCGTTGGGTGGGGTGTCAACAGTCAGACCCCCTCCAATCTGATATCGATCCTCAGGATAGGTTGTCAATATACTACTGCTGCACAACCCCTTTAAAGATGCCTCACACTGCCGTGTGTGGTCCCTGACGGCGGGAGTCGGACACTTTGCATCCTGCTTTGCAACAGCTGTTTCAATGAAGCTCTGGCAGCAGAATTACACTGTGTAGTAGACTTAGCTGATTACTGCAGAACTCCTCCCATTGGTTTCAATGGGAGTAGCGCTACATTGACCAGCTCCCTTCACTGCAAAGTGAGACTACAGCTGTTCTGTGGGTGTGGGGTGTCTGAACCCCACTGTTCAGATATTAATGGCCTATCCTGAGGATAAACCATCACTATAAAAACCATTTTAAGGGGTTCCCTTTAACACATACATTATGGCAATTTTAACTTTTTATTTTATTTTCTGAAACATATATAATAAGTCTATGGAAAAAGTGACACTGTTGCTTGGGAAATATTTCATGAAGAATTCTGCTGATGCATTTTCTTTTATTTCTGGTAATTCGCTTTTGCAGCTATAGTATTTTTTTTCTTGTCTATTAATAGTACTACTATGCCTAGACTGGAAACTGAAGGGTGTAGTTTTACATTTTGCTGTTGTGTGTGGAAATTGAGTCATTACAGTAAATTGTTCACAGAAATGTTAATGCAAATTGACGCTGTAAAACTACACTTGTGGCCCCGGCAGCAGGATCCTCGTGTGGCTCACCACTAATTGCCTAGCGGACCCTATACTTGACGGGCCACACTTATACATGGGATTTGAAACAAACGGCACGTACAGCTACTGGTTGATGGTTATAGATTCGGCATGGTAATTAGCGATGAGCTGCATGTGGATCTTGCTGTCAGTGTATGGGCAGCCTTAATTAAGGGTCAGGCTACAGCTACATGGCGACATGTCCGATGACTCTTGTAATTATAGTCAGTCGGGTCACAATGTAACAGTCGCAAAAAATGCATCCAAGTTGGATTTGTTTGTGACTGTCGCAGTTGCAGCATATCACATGCCATACTATGACACCATTGCAAATTTTTTTACAATGATAGTCACAGCGTTTCTGCGACAAGAAGTCGCGCCACGTGTCGCCACATGCAAAAGGGGTTGACCCATCTCAGACATTAATGGCATATCACTAGGATATGCCATCATGTCAGATGGGTGCAGGTACCAGCTCTAGGACCCACTCCTATCTCAGGAACAAGGCCCCCAAAGGGATGGAGCGTGAGCACACTGTGGATGCATGGCATGTTCTCCATCCACTGCTATGGGAGTTGTGAAAATACACTTGGCTGCTTTTAGACGTCATATAGGGGTGAATGAAGAGCACACCATGCAGGCACAGCCACCTCTCCATCCACTGCTATGGGACTGCCAGAAATAGCTGAGCCAGCGCTCCCATAGTGGTGAATGAAGGGTGGCCGCGCTTGTACAGGGCGCTCTCCTTCATTTCAGGGTCCAGACCTATCCTAGTGCTATGCCAACAGTGTCTGAGATGGGAATACCCTTTTAAGGTTTAAGATGTCTTTGGTTAGACATGCTTACGTTAACACTTCAGTTATCTCATTAATCACATTTGAGTTAAAGGGTGTTTCGGTTAGTACAAGCTATCCTACTGCTGGGATCCCTACCGATCACGAGAGTGCCTTGTATCCCCTGCAGTTTCCTGAAATTACCGTAGCTGCCAGTCACACAGAAACTGGTGTAGGTCATAGCTCAAGTCTGCGCCAGCCCTTGCCAAGAAAGACTCCAAATGCCACCTAATGAACAAAAAGGCCGGTGGCATTAAATGCTTGTGTGTCCTGCATTTTATATTTCCCATAGACCTTCAGCCAACATCTTGAGCTGGAATTATTACTGCAATACACACCACTATAGCTAAGCACCCTAATAGCTCAGTGTGTTATTAGGTTGATTCCCAAGCAAAAGGTCACTGGTTCGAATCGAGGAGCAGCCATGAAGAAGATTCCCCAAGAAAAGAGAAATGGCATCATCCAAGTCATCGATAGCGGTATCTCTGCCAAGAAAATTGCCAGACTGAATCATGTGAGTGCTATGACAGTTGGAAACAAACTAAATGAAGTCCATTTGTCTACTCCAAAGCCAAGACTGGAGGTCCGGGCATAATATCAGAATCAACAAGTTGGCTCATCACAAGGTCTATCAGTTCTAGCACGACAAACAGCAGTGGAGGTGGCTCGTATGCTTCGTAATAGTGAGATCACAGACATCCATGCAAGCACTAACCAATGCGCATTACACAAGTCTGGAATGGTGGGCTGAAAAAAGGTGAAGAAGCCTCAACTTCAATATCATCATAAGAAGTGTTGGCTCGAGTTTGCAAAATAGTACGAACAGTGGACAGTAGAAAATTGGAAACGGGTGATTTGGAGTGAGGAGATTAAAGTCAATAGACTGGGCTCTGATGGGTGAAAATGGGTCTGGAAGAATCAAGGGAGAAGGAGACTAACGGATCGATAAATTTGAAGGAACTGTCAAGTTCGGTGGAGGAAGCCTGATGATATGGGGTTGTTTCACAACCAAAGGCGTTGGATACTTGACCAGGATTGATGGTGGTCTCAATGCAGAGCTTTACTGTATGTATCCTACAGAACGAGTTAGGCCTTATGCACACGGCCATTGTGCGCCCATTCCGTGCATTGGGGACCACAATTGTGGTCCCCAATGCACGGGCAACATCCTTGCAGCGGGCCGTACCCATTCAACTTGAATGGGTCTGTGATCTGTGCGCACCGCGAAAAAATATGACCTGTCCTATTTATTTGCGGTGCGGAACAATGGAAAGAAACACAGCGGAAGCACTCCGTAGTGCTTCCAGTGTTCCGTTCGGTGACTCCGTTCCTCATCTCATTCAAGTGCCGCAAAATGCCCACACCCGCCCAACGGCCATGTGCATGAGGCCTTACTTCGTACACTCTAGTACTATGGGTATGAAAAGGACGACATGGTGTTCCAGCAGGACAACGACCCGAAGCATACGTCGAGATTGGAAAATTTCTGTATTTGTACCCCAGTGAGTCAACCAGTATGCACCAACATTGGAAACGTGTAGAAGAGACCTGGGAACAGATTTCGGTCCATAAAAGCTAAAATCTGATCGCGAGCATGCCCAGAATGATTCAGGCAGTGTTGAAAGCCAGAGGTGAATTTACCAAATACTAACAAAATAATAAAAATTTATTTTTAGAATTTTAGGAGCAAAAAAGTAATAATGCAGTTACATGACAATAATCTCCATAAATAATCATATGATAAATAGTTGTAAGTCCAATTTATATATGAGATAGCCAAGCTGATTGTCCATAAATTGATGGTAGTCTCACGTTCTGAGCTTTAATGGATGGTGAGATATGGAGCCTGAAAGTCAAAAGTTCAAAACGGTGTTACCTCTTTACTTGTCAGTGTATATAGTATTTCCAATGTATTTGCATTTATTTATTCATTTGCACACTACTTTGTCCTGCTGTTCTGGTGCCACTGGATGACAATTGAACCCTTGCTACAGTTGAGGGGCCTAGAAGTGGCACTCTGTCTAATCGGCATAGTGTCAAGGCACGTGTCTGATAGAGAGGTATAGCCCAAAGTGGGCACCACCTTTAATTTTTATTTGGATATTGCTAAACTTTACACACCATAGAAAGTGAAGGGCTTTATTGTTCTACAGCTGAGTTACATATATACACAGTTCACTGTTATGACAACATACATTTAAAAGAGAAACGCACTATGGTATTAATCTACTTGGTCCACCTGTCTGCGGATAAACATTAGATAATAACAAATAGGATTCAGACTGGCATGTGACCTCTTGAGATGTTAAGGCCCCTTTATGCAGGCCATCCATAAGGGCAATTATGGGGAAGGAGTGTCCCTACGAACAATCATTCCTGATTGCCCTGTGTAAAGGCCGAAATGTTCTTCTATCATCTGAAGGCATTGTTGATATGGACACCAAAATAATTGTTTCTGTGCAGCAAATTATTCTGTGTAAACAGAGATCTGCTGCCCATCAACAGTGAATCTGTATGAGGACAAGTTAGCGCAGTGACTATAATTTCTCCACGTACAGCAGAGGTGATTGCTGCATTCGTTACTGCCATTCTTTGTATTCAAGACTGCAGCGCTGACGTCAAGGTATATATGGCATGTGACCAGCACTAGATTGCTAAGGCCATTGATAGGCTGCAGCGACCATGTGCTGTTCACCTTAAAGGGGTTGTCCAAGCCATATATATTGATGACTTATCCTCAGGATAGGTCATCAATATCTGATCGGCAGGGGTCTGACCCCCAGCACCCCTGCCGATCAGTTGTTAGAAGAGTAGGCGGCGCTCCATGGAAGCACTTCGACTCAGAAGTGAAGTGTAATACAAGTACTTATTCCGTTCAAGTGAATGGAGCAAGTACTTACTACACTATGACGCCGCTTCTACAGACAAGATGACGTGTAGTGTAATCAGATATTGATGGTCCATCCTAAGGATAAGTCCTCAATATATACAGTCTTGTGAAAAAATTAGGACACCCTTTGAAAGCATGTGGTTTTTTGTAACATTTTTAATAAATGGTTATTTCATCTCCGTTTCAACAATACAGAGAGATTAAAGTAATCCGACTAAACAAAGAAAACTGAAGAAAAGTCTTTTCAAGATCTTCTGTAAATGTCATTCTACAAAAATGCCTATTCTAACTGAGGAAAAAGATAGGACACCCTTGCCCCTAATAGCGAGTGTTACCTCCTTTGGCTGAAATAACTGCAGTGAGACGGTTCTTGTAGCCATCTACCAGTCTTCGACATCGGTCTGAGGAAATTTTACCCCACTCCTCAATGCAGAACTTTTTCAGCTGTGAGATGTTTGAGGGGTTTCTTGCACGTACAGCCCTTTTCAAGTCACCCCACAGCATCTCAATGGGATTCAAATCTGGACTTTGACTTGGCCATTCCAGGACTCTCCATTTCTTCTTTTTCAGCCAATCTTTGGTTGATTTACTAGTATGTTTTGGGTCATTGTCATGTTGCATGGTCCAGTTCCGCTTCAGCTTTAATTTTCTAACTGATGGTCTCACATGTTCTTCAAGCACCTTCTGATACACAGTAGAATTCATCGTGGATTCTATGATGGTGAGCTGACCAGGTCCTGCTGCAGCAAAGCAGCCCCAAACCATGACACTTCCACCTCCATGCTTCACAGTTGGTATGAGGTTCTTTTCTTGGAATGCTGTGTTTGGTTTACGCCAAACATGTCCTCTGCTGTTGTGTCCAAATAATTCAATTTTGGACTCATCTGTCCAAAGAACATTATTCCAGAAGTCCTGGTCTTTGTCAACTTTATCGCTGGCAAATGTCAGTCTGGCCTCGATGTTTCTCTTGGAAAGCAAAGGTTTCCTCCTTGCACACCTCCCATGCAAGTTAAACTTGTACAGTCTCTTTCTGATTGTAGAGGCATGTACTTCTACATCAACAGTAGCCAGAGCCTGCTGTAGTTCTCGAGATGACACTTTAGGGTTTTTGGATACCTCTTTTAGCATCTTGCGGTCTGCTCTTGGGGTGAACTTGCTGGGGCGACCAGTCCTGGGCATGTTGGCAGTTGTTTTGAAAGCCCTCCACTTGTAGACTATCTTCCGGACAGTGGAATGGCTGATTTCAAAATCTTTTGAGATCTTTTTAAATCCCTTCCCAGACTCATAGGCTGCTACAATCTTTTTTCTGAAGTCCTCTGACAGCTCTTTTGCTCTCACCATGGTGCTCACTCTCACTTCAACAGTCAGGAGCACACCAAACTAAATGTCTGAGGTTTAAATAGGGCAAGCCTCATTCAACATGCAGAGTAACGATCTACTAATTATGTGCACCTGGTGTGATATACCTGTGTGAGATCTGAGCCAATTTAAGAGGGAATACATGTGAGGGTGTCCTATCTTTTTCCTCAGTTAGAATAGGCATTTTTGTAGAATGACATTTACAGAAGATCTTGAAAAGACTTTTCTTCAGTTTTCTTTGTTTAGTTGGATTACTTTAATCTCTCTGTATTGTTGAAACGGAGATGAAATAACCATTTATTAAAAATGTTACAAAAAACCACATGCTTTCAAAGGGTGTCCTAATTTTTTCACATGACTGTATGGCTGGCCAACACCTTTAACGTCAAGGACATTTGACTGCTAGTTGCTCCAAGCGCCATTTCTTCTGTTAGGAACAGTCAAGCACTGCCCCTGCCATACAGACGGCACTTGGTGGTTTTGACATGTATATTGAAAATGGAGGAGTGTAGACACAGATTTTATAAAGAGATCATACTAAGTTAAATCAGGCAGCACATAGGCTTTAGTAGTGGAAAACCATTCATAGGCTGATGGTTGAAAAAGACTGTTCACTGGCAGTACTGACCACAGCTCAGCATACTTGACTATACTGACTTTTGGTATGTCAGCAGGCGAGGCACACATATGGTTGTAGTCAGATTTATGACACAGATCATTGGAAATAGACCATACAAAATAAAGTTTTGGAAATTTCTCTGTCCCAATTTTAGAAGAGCATTGGTGTTTTATAAAAATACAACAATCCCCAGTATTTGAGTAGTCCTTATGTTTCAAGGTCTCTTACAACTTTGTTTCTCATAGTGGGGACAATGAAGTCATCTTCAAGTCTCCTTGGTGCTTTAGCTTTATTAAGCATCTCAAGTATTTTTAGGTATATGAGTAAGCGTAGTTTGTAGTATGGATTAATTGAATAACCACAAATTACACTCCTGAACATTGAAGTTGCAACACTAAGGCCCCTTGCAGACGAGCGTGTCCGGATTATATGTCCAAATGCATTGCGGATGCGTTCAGTGAAAACTGCATGATTTTGCAAACTAAGCCATTAAGTTTTGTTTTTGATTGCATTCAGTTTTTATCGCGCGGGTGCAATGCGTTTTGCGCGTGATAAAAAAACTGAATGTATACAAACAACATCTCTTAGCAACCATCCGTGAAAATCACATCTCATCCGGACTTGCTTGCGGATGCGATGCGATTTTCACGCAGGCCCCATTCACTTCTAAGGGGCCAGTGTTGCGTGAAAATCGCAGAATATAGAAAAAGCTGTGATTTTTCACACAACGCAAAAGTGATGCGTGAAAACCACCGCTCATGTACACAGACCCATTTTAATGAATGGGTCCGGATTCCGTGCGGGCGCGAAGCGTTCGCATCACGCATTGCACCCGCGTGGAATTCTCGATCGTGTGAAAGGGGCCTAAGGAGGAAAAGTCGAGGAATTATGGAAATCAAAGGATTGATAGACATTGTTAATGATCTGCAAATGATAAATAAATCAGAAACAAAATATTCCAAACCTCTCAATCTGTCCTCTAGTATTTATTTTTGGCTTAAAGGCTTCTGTCACCCCATTAAATTGTTTTTTGTTTTTTTCTTTCTTTAATAATATTCCCTACACTGCGATCTCAGCATACATAAGCTAATTAATGATTTTGGTTCAGTAGAATTTGCTAAAAATCGATTTTTATAATATGTAAATTACCTTGCTACCAGCAAGTAGGGCGGCTACTTGCTGGTAGCAGCCGCATCCTCCGATCGTAATGACGCCCCCTCGGCTTGTTGATTGACAGGGCCAGCGGATGGGATCTTTCTCTGCTGGCCCTGCCTGTTACCATTCAAAATCTGGCGCCTGCGCCGCGGCCGTACGTATCTTCAATCTGCGCAGGCGCACTAAGAGGCGGCCGCTCGCTCCTCAATGCGCCTGCGCCGGGTGTAGATGTGACGTCATCGGCGCAGGCGCATTGAGGATGGAGCGGCCGAGTGAGTGGCCGCCTCTCAGTGCGCCTGCGCAGATTGAAGATACGTACAGCCGCGGCGCAGGCGCCAGATTTTGAATGGTAACAGGCAGGGCCAGCAGAGAAAGATCCCATCCGCTGGCCCTGTCAATCAACAAGCCGAGGGGGCGTCATTACGATCGGAGGATGCGGCTGCTACCAGCAAGTAGCCGCCCTACTTGCTGGTAGCAAGGTAATTTACATATTATAAAAATCGGTTTAATGGGGTGACAGAAGCCCTTTAAACCTGCCCTTTTCTAGAAGATATCTGCCTACTTCCTGGTATGCTCCAGCGCCCTGTCAAGCATTGTAGAAAAATTTTTAAAACCCAAATGCACCAAATTGCCCCAGTTTGCGTTACTTTTTTAGAGAGCTATTTGGCGCAGACGCATTAGTAAATCTGGGCTTTCGCGTGAAATCGGAGGCACAGTAGAGGCCCCCTTTGACGAAAGGAGGCTTGCCAATAGAGAAATATGCATTTTTCTTTTAGAAGATATATTGAAAGGTTTCTTCTCTTCACCTCTAGTATTCATTTATGCAAAGTTGATTATTGGAGGTACATATTAACTGCACACGTAACTGTTGTAGTTCTGCAAGTGGAAGAATACAAGTAACCTAGCCTCCTAATTTTTCTCTTGCAACATAAAGTTCCACCCTTTTGTAGATAATTAATAGAGGAGAACAGTTTGCTAACAGATCTAAGTGCTGGTTTAGATTCAGCTTTAGTTGGCTATATTTAAAAAAAAAATTTGGGTGGATATTACATTGCATTTATTTTCTTAGTGTGTTTTTTTTTTTTTTTTAAAGAATGGTACAAACCTGTGCACAGCAACAGTTTATAAATAATGATGGTAGGGGAGGATGGAGCAGATGACTCCGGTGACCTGACCTGCCGCAGGGGATATGTTGAAGACTGGTGGATCCAGACCACCAAAGAAGTAGCAGAAGGGTCAGTGGAGCAGCACCTGCCCGAGGTAGCGGAGCAGCAGCGAGTACGGGTTGCAAATATATGAAACGTATGAATATACCCCAGGAGTGCCACATAATGTTACCTGAAACAACTGATGTCAGAAAGTAGATATCTGTGTATCTGTACAATGTGTATGATGGAAGTCAATGTGGATTGGCAATGTACTAGTGGGGGGCAAACATGGCTTTTGTAATGGGATGAAGAATGCAGCAGATAGGTAAAACAAGGGAGCAGTTTAATAGAAATTCAGTTAATGGCACAAGGGCCACTTCTAAACAGTAGGTGGGAGGATCCGTCATGAATCTGCAAAAATGGATCAGTTACAATAATACAACCGCATGCATCCGTCATGAACGGATCAGTTTGTATTATCTGTAACATAGCCAAGACGGATCCGTCATGAACTCCATTGAAAGTCAATGGGGGACGGATCCGATTTCTATTGTGCCAAATTGTGTCAGAGAAAACTGATCCGTCCCCATTGACTTACATTGTGTGCCAGGACGGATCCGTTTGGCTCCGTTTCGCTAGCAGCGTTGTGGTGTCCGCTTCCAGAGCGGAATGGTGACTGAACAGAGGCAAACTGATGCATTCTGAGCGGATCCTTTTCCATTCAGAATGCAAACTGATCCGTTTTGGACTGCATGTGAGAGCCCTGAACGGATCTCAAAAACGGAAAGCCAAAACGGGCGAGTATTCCGCGCGGATGCGATGCGTGAGTTGAACGCATTGCACCCACACTGAATCATGACCCATTCATTTCTATGGGGCTGTGCACACGAGCGGTGATTTTCACGCATCACTTGTGCGTTGCGTGAAAATCGCAGCATGCTCCTCTTTGTGCGTTTTTCACGTAACGCAGGCCCCATAGAAATGAATGGGGTTGCGTGAAAATCGCAAGCATCCGCAAGCAAGTGCGGATGCGGTGTGATTTTAAGCACGGTTGCTAGGAGACGATCGGGATGGAGACCCCGATCATTATTATTTTCCCTTTATAACATGGTTATAAGGAAAAATAATAGCATTCTGAATACAGAATGCATAGTAAAATAGGGCTGGAGGGGTTAAAAAAATATAAATAAATAAACTCACCTTAGTCCACTTGATCACGCAGCCTGGCTTCTCTCCTGTCTTCTTCTTTGCTGATTGCAGGAAAAGGACCTGTGGTGACGTCACTCCGGTCATCACATGGTCCATCACATGATCTTTTACCATGGTGATGGATCATGTGATGACCGGAGTGACGTCACCACAGGTCCTTTTCCTGCAATCAGCAAAGAAGGAGACAGAAGAGAAGCTGGGCTGCGCGATCAAGTGGACTAAGGTGAGTTAAAAAAAAATTTTTTTTAACCCCTCCAGCCCTATTTTACTATGCATTCTGTATTCAGAATGCTATTATTTTCCCTTATAACCATGTTATAAGGGAAAATAATACAATCTACAGAACACCGATCCCAAGCCCGAACTTCTGTGAAGAAGTTCGGGTTTGGGTACCAAACATGCACGATTTTTCTCACGTGAGTGCAAAACGCATTACAATGTTTTGCACTCGCGCGGAAAAATCGTGCATGTTCCCGCAACGCACCCGCACCTTTTCCTGCAACGCCCGTGTGAAAGAGGCCTTAGGCTCTTTGGAACATGCTCTTCCTATTTCTAAGCACAGTTGGTATAGCGAGAGGGCCCAATATGAAAAGGAAAATGTAACTAAACCCCTATGTTTAAATGAGTGCTTGGGTAAACAAAACACTGGGTGCTTCCTAGAAGCACAGCATGTGTAAAGCTGCCGTTTGTATATGGAATATGCATGTACCGTACAAACCATGAGAAACCATCACAGAAGTGATGTATAAAGACACAGATTCACAGGGCAGTAGCAAGAAGCCTTTTGGATTAGTCTTCAGCCTCGTGTGATGTCTTTTACAGGAGACAACGATTATGATATCATAACTAGTTTCCCCAGAACTTATTTAGCAGTGTTGGGCCTCATGCACACGAGTGTTGCCGAATCTGGGAGCTGCGGTGCGAAACGGAAGCACGGATCGGAAGCACTACGGAGTGCTTCCGTGGTGTTTCTGTTCGTGCCTCCACACCGCAAAAAAATAGAACATGTTCTATTTTTTACAGTGCGGACGGATTACTGACCCATTCAAGTTGAATGGGTCTCTATCGATCCCAGCCGCCGCACTGATGTTGCTGTGTGCATGAGGCATAAGGAGTCTATGGTCTGTTCTGCCGATGGGCTCTTTTAGACGGTCGTAACATGCGCTGATCAACGATAAAACAAATCAAGGTTCACTCTGCCCAATGGAAACTGCATGGGGAACAAGCGATCATTTCTACGATTATTCACTTTAATGGGTCTGCAATCCGGAAGGTGCAGTGCCAAACGAAGGCACAGAAGCGCTATGGAGTGCTTCCGTGGGGTTTCTCTCCGTGCCTCCGCACCTCAAAAAAATAGAACTTGTTCTGTTTTATTTTGCGGTGCGGACGGATCACGGACCCATTCAAGTTGAGCAGTTTTTGCGGCTTGGATGCAGACCCATTCACTTCAATGGGGCCGCAAAAGATGCAGACAGCTTCCCGTGTGCTGTCCGCATCCGTTGCTCCGTTCCGTGGCCCCGCAAAAAAAAAATAACATGTCCTATTCTTGTCCGTTTTGCGGACAAGAATAGGCATTTCTACAATGGGCCGCCCGTTCCGTAAATTGCGGAAGGCACATGGCGGCTTCCGTTTTTTGCGAATCTGTGGTTTGCGGACCGCAAAAAAATGGCACAGTAGTGTGCATATAGCCTTAATGTGACCTATAAACTGTACAACTCAATTGAAAAACAAACTGAAATCTTTTATGTAGCGAGAAGAAAAAAATATAAAAATAAAATATGGTTGCATAAGTGTGCACACCCTTAAACTATTACTTTTGTTAAAGCACCTTTTGATTTTATTACAGCACTCAGTCTTTTTGGTTATGAGTCTATCAGCATGGCACATTTTGACTTGGCAAGATTTGTCCACTCTTCTTTGCAAAAACACTCCAAATCTGTCAGATTGCGAGGGCATCTCCTGTGCACAGCCCTCTTCAGATTACCCCACAGATTTTCAATTGGATTTAGGTTTGGGCTCTGGCTGGGCCATTCCAAAACTTTAATCTTCTTCTGGTGAAGCCATTCCTTTGTTGATTTGGATGTATGCTTTGGGTCGTTGTCATGCTGAAAGATGAAATTCCTCTTCATGTTCAACTTTCTAGCAGAAGCCTGAAGGTTTTGTGTAAATATTGACTGGTATTGGGAACTGTTCATAATTCCCTCTAGCTTAACTAAAGCCCCAGTTCCAGCTGAAGAAAAACAGCCCCAAAGCATGATGCTGCCACCACCATGTTTCACTGTGGGTATGGTGTTCTGTTGCTGATGTGCAGTGTTGTTTTTGCGCCAAACATATCTTTTGGAATTATGGCCAAAAAGTTCAACCTTGTTTTCATCAGCCCATAACACCTTTTCCCACATGCTTTTGGGAGACTTCAGATGTGTTTTTGCAAAATGTAGCCTGGCTTGGATGTTTTTCTTCGTAAGAAAAGGCTTTCGTCTTGCCACTCTACCCCATAGCCCAGACATATGAAGAATATGGGAGATTGTTGTCACACGTAGCACACAGCCAGTACTTGCCAGATATTCCTGCAGCTACTTTAATGTTGCTGTAGCCTCCCAGACCAGTTTTTCAATTTTGGAGGGACGTCCAGTTCTTGGTAATGACACTGTTGTGCCATATTTTCTCCACTTGATGATGACTGTCTTCACTGTGTTCCATGGTAAATCTAATGCCTTGGAAATTCTTTTGTACCCTTCTCCTGACTGATACCTTTTAACAATGAGATCCCTCTGATGTTTTGGAAGCTCTCTGTGGACCATGGCTTTTTCTGTGGGATGCGACTAAGAAGATTTCAGGAAAGACCAACTAGAGCAGCTGAACTTTATTTGGGGTTAACCAGAGGCACTTTAAATGATGGCAGGTGTATGCTGACTCCTATTTAACCACTTCAGCCCCCAGTGCTTAAACACCCTGAAAGACCAGGCCACTTTTTACACTTCTGACCTACACTACTTTCACCGTTTATTGCTCGGTCATGCAACTTACCACCCAAATGAATTTTACCTCCTTTTCTTCTCACTAATAGAGCTTTCATTTGGTGGTATTTCATTGCTGCTGACATTTTTACTTTTTTTGTTATTAATCGAAATTTAACGATTTTTTTGCAAAAAAATGACTTTTCACTTTCAGTTGTAAAATTTTGCAAAAAAAACGACATCCATATAGAAATTTTGCTCTAAATTTATAGTTCTACATGTCTTTGATAAAAAAAAAATGTTTGGGTAAAAAAAAAATGGTTTGGGTAAAAGTTATAGCGTTTACAAACTATGGTACAAAAATGTGAATTTCCGCTTTTTGAAGCAGCTCTGACTTTCTGAGCACCTGTCATGTTTCCTGAGGTTCTACAATGCCCAGACAGTACAAACACCCCACAAATGACCCCATTTCTGAAAGTACACACCCTAAGGTATTCGCTGATGGGCATAGTGAGTTCATAGAACTTTTTATTTTTTGTCACAAGTTAGCGGAAAATTATGATTTTTTTTTTTTTTTCTTACAAAGTCTCATATTCCACTAACTTGTGACAAAAAATAAAAAGTTCTATGAACTCACTATGCCCATCAGCGAATACCTTGGGGTCTCTTCTTTCCAAAATGGGGTCACTTGTGGGGTAGTTATACTGCCCTGGCATTCTAGGGGCCCAAATGTGTGGTAAGGAGTTTGAAATCAAATTCTGTAAAAAATGACCTGTGAAATCCGAAAGGTGCTCTTTGGAATATGGGCCCCTTTGCCCACCTAGGCTGCAAAAAAGTGTCACACATCTGGTATCTCCGTACTCAGGAGAAGGTGGGGAATGTGTTTTGGGGTGTCATTTTATATATACCCATGCTGGGTGAGAGAAATATCTTGGCAAAAGACAACTTTTCCCCATTTTTTTATACAAAGTTGGCATTTGACCAAGATATTTATCTCACCCAGCATGGGTATATGTAAAAAGACACCCCAAAACACATTCCTCAACTTCTCCTGAGTACGGGGATACCAGATGTGTGACACTTTTTTGCAGCCTAGGTGGGCAAAGGGGCCCATATTCCAAAGAGCACCTTTCGGATTTCACTCCTCATTTTTTCCTGAATTTGATTTCAAACTCCTTACCACACATTTGGGCCCCTAGAATACCAGGGCAGTATAACTACCCCACAAGTGACCCCATTTTGGAAAGAAGAGACCCCAAGGTATTCGCTGATGGGCATAGTGAGTTCATGGAAGTTTTTATTTTTTGTCACAAGTTAGTGGAATATGAGACTTTGTATGAAAAAAAAAAAAAAAAAAAAATCAGCAAAGTCTCATATTCCACTAACTTGTGACAAAAAATAAAAACTTCCATGAACTCACTATGCCCATCAGCGAATACCTTGGGGTCTCTTCTTTCCAAAATGGGGTCACTTGTGGGGTAGTTATACTGCCCTGGCATTCTAGGGGCCCAAATGTGTGGTAAGTAGGTAAATGACCTGTGAAATCCGAAAGGTGCTCTTTGGAATGTGGGCCCCTTTGCCCACCTAGGCTGCAAAAAAGTGTCACACATCTGGTATCTCTGTATTCAGGAGAAGTTGAGGAATGTGTTTTGGGGTGTCTTTTTACATATACCCATGCTGGGTGAGATAAATATCTTGGTCAAATGCCAACTTTGTATAAAAAAATGGGAAAAGTTGTCTTTTGCCAAGATATTTCTCTCACCCAGCATGGGTATATGTAAAATGACACCCCAAAACACATTCCCCAACTTCTCCCGATTACGGAGATACCAGATGTGTGACACTTTTTTGCAGCCTAGGTGGGCAAAGGGGCCCATATTCAAAAGAGCACCTTTCGGATTTCACAGGTCATTTTTTACAGAATTTGATTTCAAACTCCTTACCACACATTTGGGCCCCTAGAATGCCAGGGCAGTATAACTACCCCACAAGTGACCCCATTTTGGAAAGAAGAGACCCCAAGGTATTCGCTGATGGGCATAGTGAGTTCATGGAACTTTTTATTTTTTGTCACAAGTTAGTGGAATATGAGACTTTGTATGAAAAAAAAAAATAAAAAAAAAAATAAGCATTTTCCACTAACTTGTGACAAAAAATAAAAAATTCTAGGAACTCGCCATGCCCCTCACGGAATACCTTGGGGTGTCTTCTTTCCAAAATGGGGTCACTTGTGGGGTAGTTATACTGCCCTGGCATTTTCCAGGGGCCCTAATGTGTGGTAAGTAGGTAAATGACCTGTGAAATCCTAAAGGTGCTCTTTGGAATATGGGCCCCTTTGCCCACCTAGGCTGCAAAAAAGTGTCACACATGTGGTATCGCCGTATTCAGGAGAAGTTGGGGAATGTGTTTTGGGGTGTCATTTTACATATACCCATGCTGGGTGAGAGAAATATCTTGGCAAAAGACAACTTTTCCCATTTTTTTATACAAAGTTGGCATTTGACCAAGATATTTCTCTCACCCAGCATGGGTATATGTAAAATGACACCCCAAAACACATTCCCCAACTTCTCCTGAGTACGGCGATACCAGATGTGTGACACTTTTTTGCAGCCTAGATGCGCAAAGGTGCCCAAATTCCTTTTAGGAGGGCATTTTTAGACATTTGGATACCAGACTTCTTCTCACGCTTTGGGGCCCCTAGAATGCCAGGGCAGTATAAATACCCCACATGTGACCCCATTTTGGAAAGAAGACACCCCAAGGTATTCAATGAGGGGCATGGCGAGTTCATAGAAATTTTTTTTTTTTGGCACAAGTTAGCGGAAATTGATATTTTTAATTTTTTTCTCACAAAGTCTCCCGTTCCGCTAACTTGGGACAAAAATTTCAATCTTTCATGGACTCAATATGCCCCTCACGGAATACCTGGGGGTGTCTTCTTTCCGAAATGGGGTCACATGTGGGGTATTTATACTGCCCTGGCATTCTAGGGGCCCTAAAGCGTGAGAAGAAGTCTGGAATATAAATGTCTAAAAAATTTTACGCATTTGGATTCCGTGAGGGGTATGGTGAGTTCATGTGAGATTTTATTTTTTGACACAAGTTAGTGGAATATGAGACTTTGTAAGAAAAAAAAAAAAAAATTCTGCTAACTTGGGCCAAAAAAATATCTGAATGGAGCCTTACAGAGGGGTGATCAATGACAGGGGGGTTGATCAATGACAGGGGGGTTGATCAATGACAGGGGGGTTGATCAATGACAGGGGGGTTGATCAATGACAGGGGGGTTGATCAGGGAGTCTATATCGGGTGATCACCACAGTCATTGATCACGCCCCTGTAAGGCTTCATTCAGACGTCCGGATGCGTTTTGCGGATCCGATCCATCTATCAGTGCATCCGTAAAAATCATGCGGACATCTGAATGGAGCTTTACAGGGGGGTAATCAATGACAGGGGGGTAATCAATGACAGGGGGGTGATCAGGGAGTCTATATGGGGTGATCACCACAGTCATTGATCACGCCCCTGTAAGACTTCATTCAGACGTCCGGATGCGTTTTGCGGATCCGATCCATCTATCAGTGCATCCGTAAAAATCATGCGGACATCTGAATGGAGCTTTACAGGGGGGTAATCAATGACAGGGGGGTGATCAGGGAGTCTATATGGGGTGATCACCACAGTCATTGATCACTCCCCTGTAAGGCTTCATTCAGACGTCCGGATGCGTTTTGCGGATCCGATCCATCTATCAGTGCATCCGTAAAAATCATGCGGACATCTGAATGGAGCTTTACAGGGGGGTAATCAATGACGGGGGGGGGGGGTGATCAGGGAGTCTATATGGGGTGATCACCACAGTCATTGATCATGCCCCTGTAAGGCTTCATTCAGACGTCCGGATGCATTTTGCGGATCGGATCCATCTATCAGTGCATCCGTAAAAATCATGCGGACATCTGAATGGAGCTTTACAGGGGGGTGATCAATGACAGGGGGGTGATCAGGGAGTCTATATGGGGTGATCACCACAGTCATTGATCATGCCCCTGTAAGGCTTCATTCAGACGTCCGGATGCGTTTTGCGGATCGGATCCATCTATCAGTGCATCCGTAAAAATCATGCGGACATCTGAATGGAGCTTTACAGGGGGGTGATCAGGGAGTCTATATGGGGTGATCACCACAGTCATTGATCACTCCCCTGTAAGGCTTCATTCAGACGTCCGGATGCGTTTTGCGGATCCGATCTATCTATCAGTGGATCCGTAAAAATCATGCGGACATCTGAATGGAGCTTTACAGGGGGGTAATCAATGACAGGGGGGTGATCAATGACAGGGGGGTGATCAGGGGTGATCAGGGGCTAATAAGGGGTTAATAAGTGACGGGGGGGGGGGGGGGGTGTAGTGTAGTGTAGTGGTGCTTGGTGGGACTTTACTGAGCTACCTGTGTCCTCTGGTGGTCGATCCAAACAAATGGGACCACCAGAGGACCAGGTAGCAGGTATATTAGACGCTGTTATCAAAACAGCGTCTAATATACCTGTTAGGGGTTAAAAAAAACACATCTCCAGCCTGCCAGCGAACGATCGCCGCTGGCAGGCTGGAGATCAACTCTCTTACCTTCCGTTCCTGTGAGCGCGCGCGCCTGTGTGCGCGCGTTCACAGGAAATCTCGGCCATCGCGAGATGACGCATATATGCGTGACTCTGCGCAGGGCTGCCACCTCCGGAACGCGATCCTGCGTTAGGCGGTCCGGAGGTGGTTAAAGAGAACCTTTCACTAGTTTAAAAACTAACTATATCAGTGGGCAGAGCGGCCCCCAGGGGTCCCCCTGCACTTACTAGTATGTCTGGGCGCCGCTCCGTTCGCCCGGTATAGGCTCCGGTGTCTGCAGCTCCCTCTGTTGTACTGGGCAGAGTTTTTGTATTAGGGTTGCGAACGGAGCGGCGCCCAGACATACTAGTAAGTGCAGGGGGACCCCTGGGCGCCGCTCTGCCCACTGATATAGTTAGTTTTTAAACTAGTGAAAGGTTCTCTTTAACATGATTTTGAATGTGATTGCTTAATTCTGAACACAGCTACATTCCCAGTTATGAGGGTGCGCACACTTATGCAACCATATTATTTTAGTGTTTTTTTTGTTCCCTCCACCTAAAAGATTTCAGTTTGTTTTTTAATTGAGTGGTACAGTTTATAGGTCACATTAAAAGGTGGAAAAAGTTCTGAAATGATTTATCTTTGTCTCATCTTTTTTCACATCACAGAAACCTGACATTAACAGGGGTGTGTAGACTTTTTATATCCACTGTAGTTACTTAATTGGGTGAGCCTGCTGAGCTATTTTTTTCCAACGTTTTGGGATAGATTTCTGGATGAAGGGGAAAATAAGATAGCTGACTGAATTCTCCAGCTGAGGAATTGGAAATGTGACATTAATTGTTCTTGCCGGAGCTTGCATCTGTGACCTGTTTATTACATTACAGGCTTCTAAAATTCATGAAATGTCCTATCGCATCCAAGTAGAATCACAAGCAGGAAATCACAGTCTACTGAGTACATGGGGAAAATATCCCCTTGTAATATTACTGTTGGGCCTCATGCACACGGTTGTTGTACGGCTGTTCCGTGCACATCCGTGCGGTGGCCGGATCGAGACCCATTCAACTTGAATGGGTCAAAGATCTGTCCGCACCGTAAAAAATAGAACATCTAGTTCTATTTTTTTTTTTGCGGTACGGAGGCACAGACAGAAACACCACGGAAGCACTCAGTCGTGCTTCTGTTCCGCACCGACTCTCCCAGATTGCGGACCCATTTAAGTGAATGGGTGTCATCCATGATGCGGGGTGCACGCGGCCGGTGCCCGTGTATTGCGGACCCGCTGTATGCGGGCCACAATACAGCCACGGCCATGTGCATGAGGCCTTAAGAAGAAAAGGCAGTCTTGTTCAGTTAGTTACAGTTGATCTGGCTCTGATGTCTAATAAAATACTCTTGATTTACATATTCATGGATTTAGCCTCTTAAAAGGGGTTTTCCCCACTGAGAACATTTATTGCTGGGTTCTGACTGCTGAGATCCCAGCGATCACAAGAATGGAGGTCCCTTATGTGAATGGATCGGTACTGTGCATGTGGGACCATTGCTGTATTTGCTTCAGTAAAACTGCTGGAGATAGAGCCAGCATTAAAAGATTTTTGGTGCATGATAAAGGGAATCTGTCAGCTCCGAAACCAAAGTAAGGGGTGTATAGTGTAAGTGATGCAGAGTTCAGTTATCAGAGGTCGCACAATTTTTTTTCCCGGAAGAGTAAAAATACTCCTCTGACCATTTTTGAGGAGTATTTTTACCCGAGGAGGAGTATAAAAGTTGCAGTAATTCAAATACATAATACATAGGCCTGCACTCGCTCACATCTGTGTTGGAGGCTGCGTTTGGAGCCTCTGTTGCAGATTCTTTTATAAGACAGGACAAAAAAGCCTTATATGCAGCTCCTTTTTTTTTTTTTGTCTGGTAAAAAGACAGATCCCATCACAGTCAGTGGAGTCTGTTCAGCTTCTTCCCTGTCTGTTAGGCCGGGTTCACATCACATTTTTGTCATACATTTGGTTTACAGAAAAAAAAAATACGTGTGTGTGTGTATATATATATATATATATATATATATATATATATATGTAAAAAGACGCCTCAGACAGGTGGCATCAGTCACCATAGATTTCCATTGTAAAAAAAAAAAACGTAACGGTATACGTTAGCTACGTTATTTTGCAGGATGGAAAAACATGGTACACTATGCTTTCCCATCCTGCAGTTCTGCAAAAAATATCTATACCGTACTTTGTTTTGTTTTTTACAGTGGAATTCCATGGTGACTGATGCCACAGTATGGCATCTGTTAATGTATACGGTTTTTGTGCATGTTGAAGTTACGACAAAGACCCACCCTTACGTGCCCGATCCAGCACTTCTGTTATTTTCATTGTTCTCATGTAACTGAGCAGAACATAAATAAATAGCGGTGGTGTGAGGGGAGTATTTATGTGGGGGACCATTACTGATCTAAATAACAGCAGACAATTCTAGCCAAATGATAAAGTCCAGTCCAATATGGCGGATCTTCCCTGTACTTGGCACTCCACACTGCACTATACACATCAGTGTGATGTATGTGGTTAAGGTCATGATCCGTGAGGAGAATGGAGCGGTTTATGGATGCTGTTAGGTTTACAGAATGTTGTTGGAGGGAATGTGTTACTTAGGTCCATTATAGGGTTATTACTAGAATATGAAAGGAGCCAGGATTAAATCAAACCTTATTATTGATATGGGGCTGATCTTTTCAGGACCAGTGCTTCAATTGCTTCTCTTCCAACTAATTTGAATGGTACAAACAGTTTCTGAGCAAACTTGGATGGTTCTGTCCCTGTCTGCGGTCGGTGGAAGGAGACACGGGTACCTGGTAACTTGGGCGCCATCGGCTGCTCTGCTTGCTTCCAGGATCTTATCTTAGAGTGGGGTGGCATTATCTTCCTTTTTCAGGTCACAGCATGTTTTGCTGAGCACCAAGCTGGGCCATGGTTACCAGGGTCCTTTCGCATCGCAACCGGCACTCCTTGCTGCAGCCACCCCCGGGAGCCCACCCCTCCTCCTTCCAGCTCCTGCCAGCTTCTTCTACTGTGGGGCCTGTATCTTTCCAGCGCCCGCCCAAAATAGCCAATAACAAAGCTCCTTGCTGTGAGAAGCTTTTGGTATTGGTTATTTTAAGCGCACGCTGCCCGTGCCGTTCACAGCGCTCACTGCTCTAATGAATGTGAGGGAAAAGTCTAAGGCGTATTGGTACGCCTTAGACTTTTTACACTTGTACAGACGTTATTGCGACCTCTGCCAGTTATATAATTTTTATCTTCATACTTGCATGTTGACACTCTGTCCCGAGAAACAAGCAGTAAAATTCATGAGAGGACTCCTGAGCTCCCAATGGATTGTACTGCTGCTTTTTCAGAGCACAGGATCAGAATGCAAGTGAGTATGAAGATAAAAATTACATAATCTGACTCAGCACCACTTACCCTATACGCTTACTCTAGGTTCCGGGGTGTCTTGGAGCTGACAGATTCCCTTTAACGGTGCCAGCGGCCATTAAGGTACCGTCCGGCAATGCCAGATCCAGAGAGCTCCGCCAGAACAGCCTACCGGATCTCTTACTGCATATGGGAAACTAGCCTAAAAGAGTTAACTTTGCTGACCTTGATGGGAGGAAATAGTGCATTTGTTTCTTATCTCCTGTTTTCCTGAGACATCAGATACAGGAAGGACTCTGCAGCGCTTGTTCTCCTGATCTTGTGTATTTCTAGGGAACAGCCATTAAAAATAGCCCCAGTCAAGCATGGGTTTGGCAGTACTTTGCTAGGAAGAGACACTTTCGTAATTTTCCTGCACTTAGGATACACCCATGTAATGTTTAGTCTTAAAGCAGTAGAAGGGTTTGTCTACATTCATTTGCAGTTGTTTTTTGCTTTTGTATCCTCAAAGCACATACTTTCTGAATTGTACATGGTGAGTACCATTAGTATGATTTCTCTTTACACGTCTGCCTCATTTTTAGAATGATCAATTTTGATATGTTATTATATGTTTTGAAATGTAATATTATTTGATGTTTTATTACTTTTATTAAAGGGGTTTTCCGGGATTTTGATACTTTTGATCCTCAGTATAGGTCATCAGTATCTGATCGTGGGGGTCTGCCACCTGGGACCCCCGCTGGTCAGCGGTTTGAGAAAATACTGGTGCCACTTCAATGAGCTGAGCGCATTACCAAGCACACCTGCTATACAATGTACGGCACTGTGAAAAGACTGCAACACTCGCAGGAGCACCAGTACCTTCTCACACAGCTGATCGGTGGGGCTCCGGGGTGTCGGGATAGGTCATCGGTATCAAAATGCCAGAAAAGCACTTTAATAATCTTGTGACTGGTGGCAGAAACGCTTCGGGTTTGGCCCAGATGTCATCCTTTGCATTCAAAGAGTAAAATCCGCATGTCAATGTCACTGACTTTGCTGCTACTGTAAATGCGGTGGATTTTAGTATGTCATTTCGCTCCACATCGCGTAGCCTTAAGCAGAAACCATGTTTGTAGTAGATAGATAAACATACTGTGAAATCTAAGTAGACTAAAATCCCATGCAGCAAAGTTTAGACTTTTACAGATTTAAAGGGACATTTGTGGATGTAAAGGGACATAAATATATAGCCAGAAACGTGCAGAAATTATGTTGCTATATTTTTTTTTTCTCTGATTAAAACAAAATAGGTATTGGCTGCTCTGGAGCAGTAGTTATCATTATTTAGTAAGGTTTTATTTGGCTTTTCATTTTTTAGTTTGTGGTTTGTTTCCTTGATGATTTTGAAGAACATATGCACAAATACTGTAAATGTGGAGGCAATCAACTTCCGTCTGACAATAAGTTCTGAGTGGTACAGGGACAAACGCTGGCTCCTATATTAAAGTTACAGATCTTAGGACAGCCATAGGTCGGACATACACAGGAGATATCTGTTTGGCTGAATGCCCTCGATCCACCCTATACTTGTGCTCCTCAGCTTGTCTAAGCTTGCATGTGTTGTCAATGGGAAGACGGGAAAAAGCTGTTGTCTCCCCAAGAATAAGAGGGTCTGGCAGTTGAAATTGCACTGCCCAAACCTTATCCGCCATCACATTTGCCGTCGGGTGAAAGGTACACTACTCAGCAGCGTGCTAGTACCCCTCAGTTGGTGGGGATCTGAAACTGAACTTCGGACATATCTCTATTGCATATCAGAAGTGAAATGATAGCAGCCTCTTAAAGGGAACCTGTCATCTGGATTTTGGGTATAGAGCTGAGGACATGGGTTGCTAGATGGCCGCTAGCACATCCGCAATACTCAGTCCCCATAGCTCTGTGTGATTTTATTGTGTAAAAAAGACTATTTGATACATATGCAAATTAACCTGAGATGAGTCAGAGCTTGAAAATATGACTCTTCTCTGGTCACACAAGTAAGATATGACTCTTATGTTAATTTGCATATGTATCAAATCGGTTTTTTTACACAATAAAAGCACACAGAGCTATGGGGACTGGGTATTGCGGATGTGCTAGCGGCCATCTAGCAACCCATGTCCTCAGCTCTATACCCAAAATACCGGTGACAGGTTCCCTTTAACAGCTGTCCAGTCTGGAGGTCAGAAATGATAGGCAAGTCAGCACCTACCTGCATTTTTTTATTTACCTCTGTCTTTAGTGATGATGGGTCTCTCTTGCTTAACCCCACCTGCTTTAGGAAAAGTGACTAGAAGAAAGGCTGCAAATACAACATGCACCATAATTTGTGACTTCTTTACACTACAAATCTGGTGCAAATGAATTAAAGGGGTTGTCCGACATATTTCAAATTCTCAGACAAGCAATCCAATAACCTAAAGTAAAAAATTATGTTATATTCACACCTCCCTGGTCGTGTTATCCTGCTGGCGTTTTGTTACAAGCTGCAGCTGATATGTACCGGCATACTGCACCTGACCGTCTCAGCCAACTGCTGTTCTCTGCGGTCTAGTGCTAAGGACAGTGATTGGCTGCTGTGGTCACATGCCATACCCCCCATGTCACTGTGCAGAGAACGGTGCTGGAGAAAATAGAACTGGGGGTCTTGCCTGAGATCTGGGCCAGCCCTTTAATAAATTCCCTCACTAAGTGGATTTACATAAATTTCCACTCATGTCCATGCATAACTGCTACTGTGGATCTATGTGTCCCCTATACAGTCCCATAATCAGGCTGAACCCATAGCACAAGACTTTTGAGTAAGGTTCCACAATAGCAATGTCCTCCTATTAAAGAATGAATGTGTGCTTTCCTGATATACTGAATTTACATGGGCGGAAGCGTTCTGATAGTATAATGCAGGGTTTAGATAACCCATTGGTTCCTGTAGCTAATGCTTCAGTCTGTTAGTTGTCAAGCAGCGTGTAGCCTGCCGGTTATATGATAGCACGTTATATATTGTTCATACTTGCACTAGCAGATCAGATAGACTGACACCCCGCTGCACGTTTCCTTCCTTCTTTCAGTTATATATACACTGTAAAAGTGCACTAGTATCACAGCAGCCATGCATAGGACATATGAAGGGTGTTTCTGTGGCAGATTCTGCATTAAAAAAAATTGCAGCACGTCTTATGTCGTACCCTTACTGGTCAGTATTAAACCGAAATAGCGTGCAAGATACATCCGCTATATGGTTGTGTTCTGTCTTAGTGGCCTTCTCCCACAAGCTGGAAACGACTGTGTGTGTGTACACGTGCTGTTAAAGTAAAACCTCAAAATGCTGACGGAAAAACAGGGGGTTTGAAAACAAGTAACATTGTGCAACGCTGCACGTGATGTCGGCTCGCTGTCCTCGTCTGCAGTAATGCTTTCCAGAATGAGAGGAACATGTCTGCCTGGGAACAGATCAAGCTTTCTCCTTGGACTACTGTGAAATCCCATAAGGGTTAACTTCTACATTATAAATATTCTTTTACTCTTTGCTTTGCCACATTATATACAGTATATGTATGTGTTTTTTTTTTTTTTTTTTTTTTAAATACAACCGTTGTAGAATGAACATTCACCTATTATGTACTGGTCCCTTTCCCGTTTGTTTGTTCTGGTTACCTGTTTGATATTTACCCAGTTGTAAACCGTAAGGAATATGTTCATTTATAAAGAGAATTTTTTTTGTCATCTTTGAATACAGACTTCCTTTAAGGGGTCTTCTCGTCAGAGAAAATCTTTTTTAGTGTTCATGCACGCAGCTGTTGGATGTTTTGTGGTCCGCAAATTGCGTATTTGCAAAAAACAGATTATGGCCATGTGCATTCTGCATTATGCGGAGCGGAACAGCTGGCCCCTAATAGTCCTATCCTTATCCATAATGCTGAAAATAATGGGAGATGTTCTATTTTTTGGAGGAATGACTATACGGACATGGAATACATGGAGTGATTTTTTAATTTTTTTTTTATTTTTTTTTGCAGCCCCATTAAACTGAATAGTTCTGCTGCAAAAAAAAAACAGAACGAACACGGACAAAAAATAAGTTCATGTACATAAGCCTTTAGAATGTGGTCTTGCAATCAGCTGATTGCCACTCCTGGTGCACCAGCAAAGAGCGGATTTTAATGGGGAAAGCTGCAAGCAACCAAGCATTTCCCTCAGGCCTCTTGCACACGAACGTGCCGTGTTTTGTGGTCCACAAAGAATAGTACATGATCTATAATTTTTGCTGGGCCACGCTGTCCGCATTTTTTGCGGCCCCATTTAAGTGAACAGAGCTTAGTCACGCCCAGGCCTGTTGATACTAGTCGTGACGTCACTAGGCCAGCGGTAAACAGTAAAAAGGCCGCGGCGCTCCTGGAGCGCCGCTGCCTTCTCAAACAGCTGAAATGCGGGGGTCCTGGGTGTCGGACCCCTGCCAATCAGATGCTGATGATCTATCCAAAGGATAGATCATCAGTTTAAACAAACTGCAGAACCTCTTTAAATATGGTATCAGTCATGTGACACTCTTCTTATCATATAATCCCTGTCATTCAGTAAGCAACATACATGTGCTTGCTCAGCACACATCCATGTGATAATTAAATAGAACTGGTGATGGAATCATGATTTTTATTGTGATTATTACAGTAACTACATAATTGTGTCTATAGGTGATTTGTAAAATGGCCAATTGTCTGTAGTCGCTGTTGTAAAATGTGTTAAAAAAAACAGACAGATCTGTTTCTATACAGACAATGACATATGTTATGAGATGCTGCTGCAGTTTGTAATATGGTATATACTGAGTATTTTCTGCTCCTCAGTACATTACTATTCACCTTTTAGATACCTGGACAGTAAACCGAAAACTGGGTAACATGACAGCTCACATGACTGAAGCCATGTTTAATCCTAGCCCGCTCTTCTATGGATACATTTTACAGGACTAAGGCCCCATTCACACATGCGGAACAAAATTGCGGACCCATTCATTTCTATGGGGCCGCACGATGTGTGGCCCGGCTCCGGAAATGCGGACCCGCACTTCCGGGTCCGCATTTCCGTTCCCGAAAAAAAATAGAACATGTCCTATTCTTGTCCGCAATCGCAGACAAGAATGGGCATATTCTATTAGTGCCGGCGATGTGCGGTCCGCAAAATGCGGAACGCACATTGCAGGTGTCAGTGTTTTGCAGGTCCGTGGATCTGCAAAACATGCTACAGACGTGTGAATGGACCCTAAAATGGGTTGTACCATTTTTTCTTTTCTTTAGGGAGAGACTTCTTTATGGACATAATAGAGGTCTGCAAGAAAAAGATGTATATTAAAAACTGTTCAACATCCTATTTTCTGAACAAATAAGTGCAATCATTAAAACCAGAATACCTCTTTAATAAATGTTTTAATAGTGATAATGTTATCTGCTGTGGCCTGCTTATTATAATACACAATTAGCTAATGACAACACTGTAGTAATACAAGGTTCTAGAGATGAGGGCTACATGTATAGACAAGAAAATAAATTAGAGGGAAGGGAGTCTTTGCCTAATGCGTGAGTCTGTGCCTCCTGATCAGAGTACAGTACCTGGGGACAGCCTTGTGTTTTCTAGATACCCAGATGGCTTAGTTGTTAAGATACATCATTAATGTTTATGCTGATGTGTCTTCTTTAATAGATTTAACATTAATCGCATAAATGTACATACGTTACAACATCATTGCTGATATCACCTGCCTCTGGAGAAAGCTGCAATATAGCAATCTAAAATAATATGGATTATGTACTTTATCCCATTCACTGCCAAGAATGCAAACCTGAAATGCTTGTTCTTGGCTGATGTAGCTGTTACTTCATCCATTGAAACTGACTGACTTGCTGACTCAAAATTGTGATTAGATGAGTAACTGATGATCACACTGCTCTGGTGCCACGCGATATATCGTAAAGAATCAAAAACTAAATATAGCGAGTTAAAGGGGTTTTTTAAGACTTATATACTGATTACCTATTCTCTGGATAGATCATCAGTATCTGATCAGTGGGGGTTTGCCACTCAAGACCCTAGCAAATCAGCTGTTTGAGAAGGCACTGGTGCTCCTGTGAGTTCTACGACCACCTCTGTGCTCACCAAGCACTGCACCATACATTGTATGGCCATTCACTTCAATAGGGATTAGCTGCGCATACGTCTGTGATGGCTAACCTCCGGCACTCTAGCTGTGGTAAAACTACGACTCCCAAGATTTACACTTGCGTGGCTGTTCTCAAAACTCCATAGAAATGAATAGAGCATGCTGGGAGTCGGTTTCACCACAGCTGGAGTGCAGAAGATTAGCCATCACTGGCCTAGGTCATGTGACCGATTAAACGTGACCTCACATGGCCTAGGTAAAGCTGTGTGAGAAGGCCTTAGGCTCGTTTCACACAGGCGTTGCGGGAACATGCGCGATTTTTCTTAATACAGACTGCATAGTACAATACGGCTGGAGGGGTTAAAATAAATAAATAAACTCGCCTTAATCCACTTGTTCGCGCAGCCCGGCTTCTCTTCTGTCTTATTTCTTCAGGACCTGGGTAAAGGACCTGTGGTGATGTCACTGTGCTCATCACATGGTCCATCACCATGGTGATGGATCATGTGATGGGCGCAGTGACGTCACCACAGGTCCTTTACCTCACAGATGAAGGCAGAAGAGAAGCCGATTGGATTAAGGTGAGTTTATTTTTTTAACCCCTCCAGCCCTATTGTGTACTATGCATTCAGAATGCTATTATTTTCCCTTTTAACCATATTATAAGGGAAAATAATAATGATCGGGTCCCCATCCCGATCGTCTTCTACCAACCGTGCGTGAAAAAAAATCGCACTGCATCCGCACTTGCTTGCGGATGCTTGCGATTTTCACGCAGCCCCATTCACTTCTATGGGGCCTGCGTTGCATGAAAAACGCACAATATAGAACATGTTGCGATTTTCACGCAATGCACAAGTGATGCTTGAAAATCACCGCTCATGTGCACAGCCCCATAGAAATGAATAGGTCCGGATTCAGTGCGGGTGCAATGCGTTCACCTCACACATTGCACCCCGGCGGAAAACTCGCCCGTGTGAAAGGGGTCTTAGGGCTAGTGCCTAATCAAGCAGCTGATCGGCGGGGGTTCTTGGGGATGACTTATCCAGAGGATAGGTCATTCGTAAAAAAATCTTGGAAAACCCCCGACTTGAGCAGAACATGTGCTGAGCGTACGTTTGCCCCACATCACAGCCCTGTTGCATTCTTCTCTGCAGTTTTGCAGCCGTAGTCTTTTGTGCCCAGTAATTGTCCCACACTTCCCCCTCAGTAGTAATAATGGGCGCTGGATCCTTTTTTTTCATGTACAAAAAAAAATATAAGGATCTAGCACCATTGACTTACAATGGTTTTAGTGCCGGATCAGTCTTGTTCATGTTGGAGATAATACAACGGGATCCGTTTTGAACGGATGCAGACAGTTATATTGACCGAATGCGTTTTTTGCTGATCCCTTGATAGATCCAGCAAAAACGCAGATGTGGAAGTAGCCTAATTCAGGTTTTGAGATTTGTCGGATCTAAAAACCTGAATTAAAAACAGATATGAACGCAGGGGCAGACGATCAGGTCATTTATCAGGAACAAGCATTCATATGAACAGTCATTTCCCAATAATTGGCCTCTATAATTGTGCCAGTGATCAGTGGACAAACAAATGCTGTTTTGTCAGCTAATCTGTTTTTGCTATACAAAAGAAATCATTGTCGGCAGCACATCGACTCTGTAGGGATCTGCTGCTGACAATCCATGAAACTGAGGGATTAACGATCGTAGTAACGTAACATGTAAATGCAGTTAAAGGGGTTTTCTGAGATTTTAATACTGATGACCTATCCTCTGAATCACCCGGGACCCCGCTAATCAGCTGTTTGAGAAGGTTCTAGCTGAGGATCGATCGATTATCGGTTTTACCGATATTATCGGCCGATATTCAGGATTTTGACAGTTATCGGTATCGGCATCTATTTTGCCGATATTCCGATAACGTATTGGGAACAAGGATCGCGCTGCTGTCAGCGCTCTCTGTGTTCCCTCAGCAGCACAGGGGAAAGGGAAGCAGTGTCTCCCTCCCCCTGTGATGCTGCTGCCGCCAAATGAAAAGACAGATGGGAAGAGGAGGGGAGGGGCTTTGGCCACTGCGCCACCAATGATGTTAACTTACTCATTCATTCAAATCAGACCTTCCTACGTTATTGTCTTCCCTTTTTTATTTGTTATTATGTGATATGCACTTTCTCATACGACTGTACTACTTCAGATGCATTCGTGTTCTCGTGCCTATGAAGGCAAACAAAGATTGTACGTCCTACTGCTGTAAAACCAATAAAAACAATTTTAAAACAAAAACAAATTGAACAGGAGGCGGGAGCTGGCTGCAGAATCACATAGCCAGCTCCCGACCTCTATGAGCGGTAGCTGCGATCCGCGGTAGTTAACCCCTTAGGTGCCGCGGATCGCAGCTAGCTACCGCTCATAGAGGTCGGGAGCCGGCTATGTGATTCTGCAGCCAGCTCCCGCCTCCTGTATATGAATAAATGAGAGATTTATGTTCATTGGTGGCGCAGTGTGCCCCCCCCCCCCCCCCAAGCCCCCCAGTATTAATCATTGGTGGCGCAGTGCGCCGCCCATCTCCACCCCAGTATTAAAAACATTGGTGGCGCAGTGTGCCCCCCCACCCAAGCCCCCCCAGTTGTAATCATTGGTGGCAGTGGCCACAGGGTCCCCTGTCCCCTCCTCCTCCGATCGGAGCCCCAGCAGTGTAAGCCTGGGGCTCCGATCAGTTACCATGGCAGCCAGAACGCTATTGAAGCCCTGGCTGCCATGTTCAGCTCCCTGCTGCTGTGTGCACAGAGCTCTATCAGGGTGAATAGGACAAGGGTTCTAGTCCCGAAGGGGGCTAAAAGTTAGTAAAAAAAAAAACCACCAAAATATTAAGTATAAATAAAAAAGAAAGATTTACAAAAAAAATATAAATAATATTCATTTTCAGCAGATTTGTGTAGGATTTTTTTTTTTCAAAAATGACATTTCACAGAATATCGGTATAAATTATCGGCTATCGGCCTGAAAGTTCACAATTTATCGGTATCGGCCCTAAAAAATCTATATCGGTCGATCCCTAGTTCTAGCGCTCCTGTGAGCGCAGCGGCCTTCTCTCTGCTTTTCCGAGGGCAGTGAGCTAGTAAAGATAGCAGCAGGAAGATCGAACATGATACAGTACAATGAGAGTAAATGTATTCAGCTCTACCTATAATGATTATCAATTGTACTTATCTGAAAAAACAGCTCATGTTATACCAGTTCTTCCAGTTGAATAAATTCTGTTCTTTCCCTTAAATTCGTGACCTGATTGACTTGAAGGGGTTCTTTGATATTTTTGAACTAATGATCTATCCTCTGGATAGGTCATCACTAGCTTATCTGTGGGCCCTGACACCCGGGATCCTCGCCGATCAGCTGTTTGAGAAGGCAATAGTGCTCACAGTAGCGCCATGGCCTTCTCACAGCTTTCCTTAGGCCATATGATGGTCACATGGCCTAGACACAGCTCAGCCCCATTGAAGTGAATACAAGCACAGACGCTATACAATGTAAGGCACTGTGGTTGGTGAGCAGAGAGCCGATGTGCAACTGCAAGCGCTGGTGCCATCTCAAACAGCTGATCGGTGGGGGTCCTGGGTGTCAGACCCCCACCGATCAGTTCAAAAATCTCAGAAAACCCTTTTAATTGACACTTGTACTGAAAATGTAGTAACCCAATTGTCCAATTGCATTTTCACAATAGAAGTCAACAAACCTTTGAAGATGAAATTCCTCCATAACAAACTGCATCCCTAAAATTGTCCTACTGATAAAAGAACCAGTTCTAAAGGGTTCTACAACTGTGCAATCCCATAACCCCCTCCAGAACTACACACTACTAAACGTAAAAAAATACATCCTTACGGCTCATTAAGACAGCCGTATAAACGAGGCCGCATCCATTCCGCAATTTTGCAGAACGGGTGTGTGGACCCATTCATTTCAATAGGGTCGAAAAAAATAATGCGGACAGCACACATATATACTGTATACAGTGGTCCCTCAAGATATATCGGCCTCAGGATACAATATTTTCAACATAAAGTGGACTTTACTGACCCCCGCCGATCAGATGCTGATGATCTATCCAGAGGATAGATCATCAGTTTAAACAAACTGCAGAACCCCTTTAAATCTTCATTTTCTCTCATCTTGAAAAACATTTTGGGGCTTTGGAACCGATTACTCAACTTACAATGGTTTCAACATACAATGGTCGTCCTGGAAACAATTAATATTGTAACTTTTGGGACATTTTACATATACAGTGGTCCCTCATGTTTGTGCAAATACTAACAGAATTCATGTGCTGCCACAATAGTAAATGGGGACCATTGCTCAGTGATGGAATAAGAAGAGTTGTCTTTTATGCAGTGTGTAAGCCTGTGGGGTGGGGGGTAGCGTACGGTTACGGACACTCGGAGGCACACATGGCATAAAGTTCACATCACTTTTATTAGGATCCAGTTTCATGAGGTTTAAATCCGCACATGCTTTCTTTAGTGGAACCCAGTATTTCAGTAACAAATCACAAAAACAAAAACCTTCCCATCTGGGACTAACTACTAACAAAGAGTTTCTCACCTAGGCTACAGCTGTTAGGCTGACGTTCCCATGGCATGTGGTTTTCTCAGTAGTCCTAGCACCATGTGCTCTCCTTGCAGGCCTCTCCTAAGCAGGGCAGTCTTTTAATATTGATTGGACCCTGGGCAAGAATTTACTTGGGCCCCCTGGATCCCGCCTTCCCACACCTTAAAAAAAAAGCGAAAATCTTATACTCGCCTGTTTCCTTTCACTGGCGCTCACTAGCTGCTGGTACGGCGAGGGATGGTGCAACGCAGACGCGCACACCTCACCGTGTCCTGGCACAGGCGGGCGTGATGACATCATCACGCCTGCCTGCGCTGGGATTTCACTACCAAATAGACCTCAGGCCTGTAGCCTATAACAAGTCTTGTCGCCATCTGCAAATTTTAAGGCGCATTGGCGACCATTTTGGTCGCCATCTGGAGCGCTGTATTGCATCAGTGACATGAATACTCTCCACATATATTGATATTACATCAGTGACAGCCCCGCTCTCCACATATAAGTGATATTTTACATCAGTGACATCACCGCTCTCCACATATAGGCGATATATTACATCAGTGACATCACCGCTCTCCACATATATGTGATGAGCGGTGATGTCACTGATGTAATATATTACTTACCGGTATATGTGGACAGCAGTGATGTCGCTGATGTAATATATTACTTATAAGTAATATATTACATCTGTGACATCACCGCTCTCCACATATAAGAGGCATATTACATCAGTGACGTCATCCCTTGGCGCTGGGGTGAGCAGCCAGGGCCGGCCTTAGGTGTTCAGGCGCCCTGTGCGAGCTAACCTTGTGGTAGTGTTACCTGCAGTCCTATGTAAAACCACAGATAACACTAGTGCTAAATAATGTAGTAGTGTTACCTGCAGTCCTATGTAAAACCACAGATAACACTAGTGTAGATCATGTGGAAGTGTTACCTTCGTCCTTAGTGTGCCTCCCTGTGTCTATCGCACGGACTCCATGCTGGCGCTGCCTCCTCTTCCATCTTCTTCCTCTTGCCCCGCACAGAACGTTCTGAAGCAGCTGCGTCAAGACATAGGAACACTGTGGGCATGGTGATACACACAGGGAGAGACACACACACACACACAGGGACGGACAGACACACACAACATCAGCAGCAAGGAGTTAAAGTCCAACCCTTAATGGCCCCCAAAATCCCTGGGGGGGGGGGGGTTGATGTAGTAGCAGGAAAGCACACACTGTCCCCTGTCCCCCCCCCGGCTACCAAATACCTGTAAGTTCTGTTAGTTGCTTGGCTGGCTCAGGCTGTGTCTGTTGTGGCTGCTGGCTGGGGCTCCACCTCCTTCATCTCTCTGCCTGTGCGGCAGCTGCGTTTGCTCCAGCAGCCACTGGTCTGCTCTGTTAAAGAGACAGGCAGGCCAGGGAGCGGAGCGCAGAGTGGCCGCGGGCCCCGCCCCCTCCTCACTCAGTCTTTTTCTAAAGTCCGGACCGTGACTTTGTGATGTTACATGGGCGGCGGCAACAAAATATAGGGGGCCCAAGTAAAATCCAAGTAAAAGGCTGCTTTGGCCCCCCAGGAGCAACTGGGCCTTTTGCCCTGCGGTAAAGACGGCCCTGCTCCTAAGTGAGCTACAGAACCCTTTATATATCAACCTAACAAGGTTAACTGCCTTCAGGTGTTTCAGGGCACACCAACAAGCTGGCCTGGAAGGGAGGGAACGGTTGCTCCCACTACCAACCTTAGCAACCGTTCCGCATAATCCAGTCCCCAGGTATTTTCAGAAAAAAATCCTGCCTAAACTACTAAGTTTGTTCAGGCAACAGCACTTCCTGGATTACACTTACTTCACCCAGGTGAGAAATCTGGGTGAAACATACCTCCCTTCCACCAGTATTCCACCTGCATGACCACATATCCCCCCCGCCTCTTCTCCAGACCGCAGGGCTGGGTACCTGTGCCCCACATGCAGTGCACCCTTGACAACGCATCTGCATTTGTCTGTAGTTTCCCTGGCCCATGTTCTAACACAAACCTTAAAATTTTGCAGAGACAGGACCCACCTAGTGACTCTAGCGTTTCTCTCCCCGTTTTGTTTCATCCATGTTAGGGGGGCATGGTCCGAGAGCAACTTAAACTTCCTCCCTAACAAATAATATTTAAGGGATTTCAGTGCCCATTTTACCGCTAAACATTCCCTTTCAACTATTGCATAGTTTTTCTCTGCTGGGGTCAGTTTCCTACTTAAATACATAATGGGGTGCTCTTCCCCATTTACCTCTTGGGACAGCACTGCCCCTAATCCTGAGTCCGAAGCATCTGTCTGAACCAGGAACTCTTGTAAAGTCCGAGGTCACCAGTACTGGCTGTTGACAGAGGCTAGCCTTTAATGTCTGGAACGACATTTCGGCTTAGGGCGACCGCTTTATCATTATGGACTTTCCACCCTTAGTTAGGTCTGTTAGGGGGGGCTGCAATGGACGCAACATTTTTCACAAACCTCTGGCAGTACCTGGCGATGCCCAAGAATGCCCTGACCTGTTTTTTTGTCAGAGGTCGGGGCCATTTCTGAATGGCTTCCACCTTATTCAATTGGGGCTTAATCAGTCCCCAGCCAATAATGTATCCCAGGTAACTGGCTTCCTCTAATCCCAAGGCACATTTCTCACGGTTCATGGTTAGCCCTATGTCTCTTATAGAATCCAGAACTTTTTGTACTTTTTTTTTTTTTTAAAGTGACTCTGCCAATCTGCACTATAAATGACCATATTGTCCAGATATGCAGCCGCGTATCCTTGATGTGGTCGCAGGATTCTATCCATCAATCTCTGTAAAGTAGCTGGAGCCCCGTGTAAACCAAACGGCATTACCACATACTGAAATAAACTCTCTGGGGTTAGGAATGCTGTTTTCTCTTTTGCTGGAGTTAAAGGGATCTGCCTATAACCTTTGGTAAGGTCTAAGGTTGTAATAAATCTAGCCCTTTATAGACTTTCAATTAGTTACTCAACCCTAGGCATGGGATATGCATCGAATTTTGAAATCTCGTTAAGTTTCCTAAAGTCATTACAAAACCTCCCAGGTTTCATTGGGTTTTGGGATTAAGACAATAGGACTCTCCCACTCACTCCTAGACTCTTCTATTGCTCCCAACTCCAACATTCTCTTTACTTCTGACACAGCCAATCTTTCTGGGTTCAGTGATAATCTGATGGCTAATCAGATGGGTTCATCTGGAGGATCAGAAAATTTCTCCCGATTGAGTTGCAAAAACTCTTTTGCCTCTGGTTGTTGTTTCCCTGACAAGGTCTTGCCCATTTTCACAGGGTGAATGGGGTGGGATTCCTTCTCCTCCCTTTTTTTTTTTTGGAACTTCAGCCATTCGGGACTCCCTATCTTTCCAGGGTTTAAGAAGGTTGACATAATACACCTGGAAAGGCTTTCTTTTCCCTGGCTGATGTATCTTATAGTTAATGTTATTTATTTTTTCCACAATTTCATATGGACCTTGCCATTTGGCGAGAAACCTACTTTCCACAGTGGGAACTAATACTAGGACCCTATTCCCAGGGTTTAAACTCCTGATCCTTGCAGAGCGATTATACACCCTACTTTAGGAGGCTTGGGCCTTCTGTAAATGCTCTTCCACTAAGGGCATTATAGTCTCAATACGTTCTTGCATATGGGTTATATGTCTGATAACACTTTTGAAAGGGGTAGTCTCAGTTTCCCATGTTTCTTTGGCTATGTCAAGAAGTCCCCGAGAGTGTCGGCCATAAACTAATTCAAATGGGGAAAACCCTGTGGAGGCTTGGGGTACCTCCCGAATTGCGAACATGAGGTAGGGTAATAGGCAACCCCAATCTTGGCCATCCCTCTCTTCCGCTTTCTTCAACATCTGTTTAGCTTCTTGTTAAGGCTACTTTCACACTGCAGTTTCTGGGTCCGCCTGTGATCAGTTTCAAGGCTCTCACAAGCGGCCCCAAACGGATCAGTTTAGCCCCAATGCATTCTGAATGGATAAGGATCCGTTCAGAATGCATCAGTTTGGCTCCGTTCCGCCTCCATTCCGCTCTGGAGACGGACACCAAAACGCTGCTTGCAGCGTTTTGGTGTCCGCCTGGCGATGCGGAGCCAAACGGATCCGTCCTGACTTACAATGTAAGTCAATTGGGACGGATCCGTTTACATTGACACATTATTGGTGCAATTGTAAACTGATCTGTCCCCCATTGACTGTCAATGTAAGTCAGGACGGATCCGTGTGACTTATACTTTTTTTTTACTGCGTTATGCAGACTGATCTGTACTGAACAGATACCAACGTTTGCATTATAGGTGCGGATCCGTCTGTGCAGATACCAGACTGATCCGCACCTAAACGCAGGTGTGAAAATAGCCTAAATCTTTCGACGAAGCCATCAGTCTGCGGCTGATACACCGAAGTGCGTAATTGAGTAATTTTGACTAGGCTGCACAGATCCTTCATAACCCCAGACATAAAGGGAGTTCCCTCATCGGTAAGGATAACTCTGGCAATGGCTTTAGAGGCAGTGTTCCTTAGGGGTACAGCTTCAGGATAGCGAGTGGCATAGTCAACAACGACTAAAATATATTGATGTCCCCTAGTGGATTTTATTACCGGCCTCACGAGATCCATAGCAACTCTCTCAAACGGAATTTCAATAATCGGTAGCGGTACCAGGGGACTCTGGAAATGAGACACTGGTGTACTCAATTGGCACACGGGCAGGAGTCACAATAATATTTTACTTCTTGATAGAGCCCAGCCAAAAAAAACCAAAAAACTGAATTCTCTCCTGGGTTTTTTCCGTCCCCAAATGCCCCGCCATAGTATGACTGTGAGCTCTGTCTAAGACTATGCGTCGGTAGGGTCAAGGCACCAAGAGCTGCTCAACAACCTCTCAGTTTTCTGGGTAACTCTGTAAAAGATTTTTATTCATGGAAAAATTGGGAAATTGTCGATCAGCCTCTGGTTCCTGAAGTACCCCATTGATGACCTTAACATCTTCTTGGGCATGTACAAGGGTGGGATTCCTTAATTGTGCACTGCCAAAATCTTCACTAGATATTCTTAAGTCGGACAATATTGGACCAGAGGAGGAGGCTTCCTCTTTCCCTGTCAGTACCTGTAAAGGAAAGCTATTCTCCTCAGACCCCTCTGGCAACATTTAAGGCCCAACAATTCACTTAACCTCCAACAATTCCTCTACGGAAGACTGCTCTGCAGTTCTAAGGGGTTGGCCCCTCCCTCCATAACTGCCAGAAGTAGGGAAAGTTACGTCCGAGTATAGCATTATGCATGAGATTTTTATACCACACCTACATTATGGTCAATACAGCCAGAGGTAGTTTCGAAAGTCACCTGGGCCACGGGATATGCCTTAATATCCCTGTGGAGACACAGCACACTCAGGAATTCTCCCTGGACATGGTCTCTGGTTACGTAAGAGGCCAAAGTCACGAGACTTCCTAAATCTAGCAATGCAGTTGCGGGTTCATTATTGAACAGTACGCTGCAGAACTGGGGTTCAATTTCTACCTCCAGGGAAGCCACACAGACCGGTTCAGCAAACAAGGACATCCGCCGGCCGGTCTTGCACTCCACTGGTTTGGAAGTGTGGGGACAAGTAGCGATCACATGCCCCACTTCCCGGCACCTCCAACATCGTGGAGGTCCTTGTTTCGGAGAGGCATATCGGGGCATGCTTGGGGAAAATCGCTGGGGACTCTCCAGTGCCATTTTTTTCCTGTTTCCCCAGTTGGGGACTGTCTTCTAGCCGCGGTAGATTTGGCACGGTCACTCCTGGAAGGAGCACAGGGGAAGGCGTTGTCCCGAAGATAATCTCCGTGGTGAGATACCTGTCAGCCAGGTTCACCAGGTCATTAGGGCTGCCTGCCCCACCCAGCGCTGTAATGTCCTAGGTAACGCAGTCGTAAATTGATCCATTACGACCCGTTCAGTTATTTGGGCCGCCGTGCTAGTCTCTGGTTCCAGCAACTTTTTCGTGAGGTGAACCAGGTCAAACATTTGGGACCGAGGCCTGGTTACATCAAAGCGCCAGGTATGCACGCGCCGGGCCCGGACAGCAGGGGTTACTCATAGACGTGCCAGGATTTCCACTCGTAGCTTAGTATAGTACGCCTTCTGGGGCTCCCCTGATAGGAAAGGTGCCAAGACATGGACCTAATCGGCCACTGGAAGATAGCGGGCTTTACCCACGACATCCAGTGGAGCAGAAGTCACAAGTTCTTGCAGAGAACAAACAGAAACATATATATTTTTTTGTGTGTGTGCTGTTGCCCTTAGCAACCATATGCCTGCATCCTCACCCAATTGTAAGTCTTCCGGGTGGGGGGGGGGGGGGGGGGGGGGGTAGTGTATGGTTACGGACACTCACGGAGGCACAGATGGCATAAAGTTCACGTCACTTTTATTAGGATCCAGTTTCATGAGGTTCAAATCAACACATGCTTTTCTTTAGTGAAACCCAGTATTTCAGTAACCAATCACAAAAACAAAAACCTTCCCATCTGGGACTAACTACTAACATAAAGGCCTCATGCACACGACCGTTGTTGTGTTCCGTTCCGCAAAATGGGGTTCCGTTGTTCCGTGATCCGTTTTTGTTTCCGTGTGTCTCCCTTTATTTTTGGAGGATCACCAGACATGAAGGAAAGTAAAAAAAATAAAATCTAAGACAGGTTTGCCATGCAAATTATAGGAAAAAAACGGACGCGGATGACAATCTTGTGTGCCTCCGCGTTTTTTCATGGTCTCATTGACTTGAATGGGTCCGCGAACCGTTTTTCGTGAAAAAAATAGTACAGGTTATATTTTTTTGACGGACTGGAACCACGGATCACGGAGGACAAACGGTGCATTAGCCGAGTTTTCAACGGACCTATTGAAAATCAATCGGTCCGCAGAAAATCACGAAAAACGGAACAACAGACACGGAATAAAACAACGGTCGTGTGCATTAAGGCTAAAGAGTTTCTCACCTAGGCTACAGCTGTTAGGCTGACGTTCCCATGACATGTGGTTTTCTCACTGGTCCTCAGTAGTCCTAGCACCATGTGCTCTCCTTGCAGGCCTCTCCTAAGTGAGCTACAGAACCCTTTTATATATCAACCTAACAAGGTTAACTGCCTTCAGGTGTTTCAGGGCACACGAACAAGCTGGCCTGGAAGGGAGGGAATGGTTGCTCTCACTACCACCCTTAGCAACCGTTCCACATAATCCTGTCCCCAGGTATTTTCAGAAAAAATCCTGCCTAAACAACTAAGGCTACTTTCACACTGGCGTTTCTATGTCCGCCTGTGAGATCCATTTCAAGGCTCTCACAAGCGGCCCAAAACGGATCAGTTCAGCCCCAATGCATTCTGAATGGATAAGGATCCGTTCAGAATGCATCAGTTTGCCTCCGTTCAGCCTCCATTCCGCTCTGGAGGCGGACACCAAAATGCTGCTTGCAGCGTTTTGATGTCCGTCTGAGGAAACTGAGCCAAACGGATCCGTTCTGACTTACAATGTAAGGCCTCATGCACATGACCGTATTTTTTCACGGTCTGCAAAACAGGGTTCCGTTGGTCCGTGATCCGTGACCGTTTTTTCGTCC
This sequence comes from Bufo bufo, assembly GCF_905171765.1. Lineage (NCBI taxonomy): Eukaryota > Metazoa > Chordata > Amphibia > Anura > Bufonidae > Bufo > Bufo bufo. The sequence continues at coordinate 434,785,314 of NC_053392.1, read as the reverse complement.
GTGGGTCTTCCTTGATTTTTGGAGGATCCACGGACACGAAAAAACAGTCGTTTTGGTGTCCGCCTGGCCGTGTGAAACCAAACGGATCCGTCCAGAATTACAATGCAAGTCAATGGGGACGGATCCGTTTGACTTTGACACAATATTGGTGCAATTTCAAACGGATCCGTCCCCCATTGACTTTCAATGTAAAGTCAGGAGTTAATATACCATAGGATCGGAGTTTTCTCCAATCCGATGGTATATTTTAACTTGAAGCGTCCCCATCACCATGGGAACGCCTCTATGTTAGACTATACTATCGGAGATGAGGTTACATCGTGAAACTCATATCCGACAGTATATTGTAACACAGAGGCGTTCCCGTAGTGATGGGGACGCTTCTAGTTAGAATATACTACAAACTGTGTACATGACTGCCCCCTGCTGCCTGGCAGCACCCGATCTCTTACAGGGGGCTGTGATCAGCACAATTAACCCTTCAGGTGCCGCACCTGAAGGGGTTAATTGTGCGTATCATAGCCCCCTGTAAGAGATCAGGGGCTGCCAGGCAGCAGGGGGCAGACCCTTCACCCTCCCCAGTTTGAATATCATTGGTGGCCAGTGTGCGGCCTCCCCTCCCCCGCCCCCCCCCCCTCTATTGAAATATCATTGGTGGCCAGTGTGCGGCCCCCCTCTATTGTATTAATATCATTGGTAGCCAGTGTGCGGCCTCCCATCCCCCGCCCCCCCCCCCTCCGTCGGCCCCCCTCTATTGGTAAGTGACAGATCAATGCGCCGCACAGACCTGTCACTTACCAGTAGGAGGAGCTCCCGGCCGGAGACAGAGATCGCAGCAGCCAGCAGGTAAGTATGATGCTTCTAATATTGTAATGTTGCTAAGTAACCATGGCAACCAGGCCAGCAGTAGCATCCTGGTTGCCATGGTTACCGATCGGAGCCCCAGAGCGATTAAACTGGGACTCCGATCGGAATCTCCGCTGCCACCAATGATCAGGGAAGGGGGGGGGGGGGGGAGGGGGGAGGCCGCACACTGGCCACCAATGAAATTACAATAGAGGGGGGCCGACGGAGGGGTGGGGCGGGGGAGGGGAGGCCGCACACTGGCCACCAATGATATTAATACAATAGAGGGGGGGGGGGGGCCGCACACTGGCCACCAATGATATTCAAACTGGGGAGGGAGGGGGGTCTGCCCCCTGCTGCCTGGCAGCCCCTGATCTCTTATAAGGGGCTATGATATGCACAATTAACCCCTTCAGGTGCAGCACCTGAGGGGTTAATTGTGCGGATCACAGCCCCCTGTAAGAGATCGGGTGCTGCCAGGCAGCAGGGGGCAGTCATGTACACAGTTCTCAGTATATTCTAACTAGAAGCGTCCCCATCACTATGGGAACGCCTCTGTGTTAGAATATACTGTCGGATTTGAGTTTTCACGAAGTGAAAACTCATCTCTGAAAAAGCTTTTATGCAGACGGATCTTGGGATCCGTCTGTATAAAAAGTAACCTACGGACGCGGATGCCAATCTTGTGTGCATCCGTGTTCTTTCACGGACCTATTGACTTGAATGGGTCCGTGAACCGTTGTCCGTCAAAAAAATAGGACAGGTCATATTTTTTTGACGGACAGGAAACACGGATCACTGATGCGGCTGCAAAACGGTGCATTTTCCGATTTTTCCACGGACCTATTGAAAGTCAATGGGTCCGCGAAAAAAAAAACGGAAAACGGCACAACGGCCACGGATGCACACAACGGTCGTGTGCATGAGGCCTAAGTCAATGTGGACGGATCCGTTTTTACTGACACAATATGGTGCAATTGAAAACGGATCCGCCTCCCATTGACTTTCAATGTAAGTTAAAACGAATCCGTTTGCATTATCATGAACAAAATAAAATAACATTTTTATTTATTTTTTTGTTCATGGTAATGCAAACGGATCCGTTCTGAACGGATACAAGCGTTTGCATTAGAGGTGCGGATACGTCTGTGCAGATACCAGACTGATCCGCACCTAAACGCAGGTGTGAAAGTAGCCTAAGTTTGTTCAGGCCACAGCACTTCCTGGATTACACTTCACCCAGGTGAGAAATCTGGGTGAAATATACCTTCCTTTCACCAGTATTCCACCTGTATGACCACAAGTGGTAGTTCAGTTACATATATCTGATGTGGAACATTATGCACTATTGGCATTAATTCAAATCTGGACTTCAGAATAAAATGCAAACCTAAGGCCTCATGCACACGACCGTTGTTGTGTTCCGTTCCGCAAAATGGGATTCCGTTGTTCCGTGATCAGTTTCCGTGTGTCTTCCTTTATTTTTGGAAGATCGCCAGACATGAAGGAAAGTAAAAAAAAATCTAAGAAAGGTTTGCCATGTAAATGATAGGAAAAAAATGGACGCGGATGACAATCTTGTGTGCCTCCGTGTTTTTTAGCGGTCCCATTAACTTGAATGGGTCCGCAAACCGTTTTCCGCGAAAATAATAGGACAGCTTATATTTTTTTGACGGACTGGAACCACGGATGCGGATGACAAACGGTGCATTAGCCGAGTTTTCACCGGACCCATTGAAAGTCAATGGGTCCGCAGAAAATCACGAAAAATGGCACAACGGACACGGGATAAAACGGTCGTGTGCATGAGGCCTAAAGTGCAGCTTTGTGACCTTCCCAAAACCCAGGCTGTCTTGTTCTCCTCAGAAGGAATAATTGAATTTCTCTAAATGCTCGTTCTGCCGTGTTTGGCTCTGCGAAGTACAGATGTAGATAGGACGTTTCATGAGGTTTTCTGATTTACTGTGCAATGTGGTGAAATGAAGAACCGAGAGACACAGATGAGCAGATATGAGTCAGCAGGGCTTTTAGTTGAACTGAAATTACAAATAAATACCGGCAATGAATAATATTTTTGTGTTTCTGTTACATTTTTAGGCTAAAGTTTTGTACGATTTTGTCGCTGAGCCTGGAAATAATGAGCTAACCGTGAAAGAAGGGGAAATTCTCACAATAACCAATAAGGTGGGTCATAAAAGAGAAATATTCCTTTGAAGGTTGTTGTTTCTGCTGTTATCACTGCATTGCTCTGATCACTGTCCAGTGAGGGAGGCATTATGTGGTCACACTGCTGCATAAACTGCATGTGATGGGGACATCCCGGAAAGCATTGCCTCACACCCACGCAATGGAAAAACTGAAATTTCCTCCTGAAAGTTTTCGGTAGTGAATCTCTTGTATTTCCTGATAATTTGTATTTGCCAGAAATTCACTTTGTAAATACCTTCCGTTATTTCTTGTCCTAATTGTGGGCCAAAGCTTTTATAGTATAGAGCTGTGCTTACAATTGTCATTTCCGAGTTGACTCCAGGGTTAGGCCTCTTTTCACACGACCGTTTTTTTTTTTTTTTCGTTTTGCGGGCCGTTTTTTGCGTTCCGTATACGGAACCATTCATTTCAATGGTTCCGCAAAAAAAACGGAATGTACTCTGTATGCATTCCGTTTCCATATTTCCGTTTTTCCGTTCCGTTGAAAGATAGAACATGTCCTATATTTGCCCGCAAATCACGTTCCGTGGCTCCATCAAAGTCAATGGGTCCGCAAAAAAATGGAATGCATACGGAAATGCATCCGTATGTCTTCCGTATCCGTTCCGTTTTTTGCGGAACAATCTATTGAAAATGTTATGCCCAGCCCAATTTTTTCTATGAAATTACTGTATATGCCATAGTATACGGAAAAACGGAACGGAAACACAACGGAAACAAAAAACGGAACAACGGATCCGTTTAAAACGGACCCCAAAACACTGAAAAAGCCATACGGTCGTGTGAACGAGGCCTTATACTGTAGTCGCTTCTAGTAGTTGTCAGCATTTGGCAACTTGTTTAGATTTTTTATGCTGAAATGTTTTTTCACTGTTTGGGGGCGAGCAGTGTCATTGCAGCTCCTTCGTCCCATTCTCTTGAACCACAAATACATCTTCTATTAACCCCTTGAGTCATAAACTGTTCATTTTTTTTGCTTGTCTTTAAAGAGCGACAAGTTGTTTACTTTTTTGTTCACCTAGCCGTATCAGGGCCTTTTGTTTTTGTTTTTTGCAAGACAAGTTGTATTTTTAATGGCACCATTTGTTTTTCTATACCATGTATTGAAAAATAATTTTTGGGGTGAAAGGGAAAAAAATGCCATTCTACTGGTATGGGTTTTGTTGTTACAGTGTTCACTGCCATGTTGCCTTTATTGTACGGGTCAGTATGATCACAGCGATACCAAATACAGCATATACTTTTTTCTTTAGCTGTGATTTATTGCTACCATTATAGGGTAGATACAACTTTTTGATAAAAAATTTTTACATTATTTCTGGGGTGCGTTGCCCAAGTTCTGACATTTTTGAAAGTGTTGATACCAATTATGTTTATCTCTATATTATGTTGTATTTTTATATGTAAGGGTACTTTCACACTAGCGTTTTTCTTTTCCGGCATAGAGTTCCGTCCTAGGGGCTCTATACCGGAAAAGAACTGATTCGTTTTATCCTAATGCATTCTGAATGGAGAGCAATCCGTTCAGGATGTCTTCAGTTCAGTCTTTCTGCCTTTTCAGGACAGAGATAATACCGCAGCATGCTGCGGTTTTATCTCTGTCCAAAATTCCGGAACACATGCTGGATCCGGCATTTTTGCCCATTGAAATGCATTAATCCCGAGTGTTCTGGCAAAACGGATCCGGCATTGCGATCTGCGCATGCTCAGACCTCACAAAATGTAAAAAAATAAAAAATAAATACCGGATCCGTTTTTCCAGATGACACCGGAGAGACGGATCCGGCATTTCAATGCATTTGTCAGACGGAAACTGCCTGCCAGAATCATCTGCCGCAAGTGTGAAAGTACCCTAAAACTGGGAAAGGGTGATTAGAATTTTTAATACTTTTACTTTTTGTACACTGCTCAAAAAAATAAAGGGAACACTTAAACAGCACAATGTGACTCCAAGTCAATCGCACTTCTGTGAAATCAAACTGTCTACTTAGGAAGCAACACTGAGTGACAATCAATTTCACATGCTGTTGTGCAAATGGGATAGACAACAGGTGGAAATTATAGGCAATTAGCAAGACACCCCCAATAAAGGAGTGGTTCTGCAGGTGGTAACCACAGACCACTTCTCAGTTCCTATGCTTCTTGGCTGATGTTTTGGTCACTTTTGAATGCCTGGCGGTGCTTTCACTCTAGTGGTAGCATGAGATGGAGTCTACAACCCACACAAGTGGCTCAGGTAGTGCAGCTTATCCAGGATGGCACATCAATGCGAGCTGTGGCAAGAAGGTTTGCTGTGTCTGTCAGCGTAGTGTCCAGAGCATGGAGGCGCTACTAGGAGACAGGCCAGTACATCAGGAGACGTGGAGGAGGCCGTAGGAGGGCGTAGGAGGGCAACAACCCAGCAGCAGGACCGCTACCTCCGCCTTTGTGCAAGGAGGAACAGGAGGAGCACTGCCAGAGCCCTGCAAAATGACCTCCAGCAGGCCACAAATGTGCATGTGTCTGCTCAAACGGTCAGAAACAGACTCCATGAGGGTGATATGAGGGCCCGACGTCCACAGGTGGGGGTTGTTCTTACAGCCCAACACCGTGCAGGACGTTTGGCATTTGCCAGAGAACACCAAGATTGGCAAATTCGCCACTGGCGCCCTGTGCTCTTCACAGATGAAAGCAGGTTCACACTGAGCACATGTGACTGAGTCTGGAGACGCCGTGGAGAACGTTCTGCTGCCTGCAACATCCTCCAGCATGACCGGTTTGGCATTGGGTCAGTAATGGTGTGGGGTGGCATTTCTTTGGAGGGCCGCACAGCACTCCATGTGCTCGCCAGAGGTAGCCTGACTGCCATTAGGTACCGAGATGAGATCCTCAGACCCCTTGTGAGACCATATGCTGGTGCGGTTGGCCCTGGGTTCCTCCTAATGCAAGACAATGCTAGACCTCATATGGCTGAAGTGTGTCAACCGTTCCTGCAAGACGAAGGCATTGATGCTATGGACTGGCCCGCCCATTCCCCAGACCTGAATCCAATTGAGCACATCTGGGACATCAACGTCACGTTGCACCACAGACTGTCTAGGAGTTGGCAGATGCTTTAGTCCAGGTCTGGGAGGAGATCCCTCAGGAGACCGTCCGCCACCTCATCAGGAGCATGCACAGGCGTTGTAGGGAGGTCATACAGGCACGTGGAGACCACACACACTACTGAGCCTAATTTTGACTTGTTTTAACCCCTTAAGGACACATGACGTATCGGTACGGCATGTTTCCCGAGTCCTTAAGGACACATGACGTACCGGTACGTCATGTGTTGTTCCGATCACTGCCGCCCGGCCAGCTGTGATCGGAACAAGGTGCCTGCTCAAATCATTGAGCAGGCACCTCGGCTAAATGCGCGGGGGGGTCCCGTGACCCCCCCATGTCCGCGATCGCAACAAACCGCAGGTCAATTCAGACCTGCGGTTTGTTGCGCTTTTTGCAGTTTCTGATCGCTGCGGTCCCTGACCGCGGCGATCAGAAACTTTAGTGTGCCGAAAATATATTTTTATCACCCCCCCCTGCACCTCTGAATGATTTTAGCCCGGTGGGAGGTGCAGGGGGGGTGTTGCGGGCGGTGCGGGAGGTTGGCGGTGCGGCAGGCGGGATCGCGATCCCCCGCCCGCCTCCCATTGAATAATCGTTGGTGTAGAGTGGGTATACCAGGGTGCCAGCACATTGCTGGCACCCTGGTATAAACGACTGACATCGGTGATGCGATGTCAGCCGTTTAACCCTTTCCATACAGCGGTCCGTACGGACCGCTGTATGGAAAAAGTTAACAGTAAGAGGGAGCTCCCTCCCTCTCCGATCGGGGGGCTGCTGTGCCTTTGCAGCCCCCCGATGGGAGAGGGAGAGAGCTCCCAGACAGCCCCCAGACAGCCCCCTGCCAGCCCCGTCCTCACCCTTCCCCGTCTGCGCAGTTCTGAGCAGACGGGGAAGGTTCCCATGGCAACAGGACACCTCTCAGGCGTCCTGCTGTCCATGGTGCTGAACAGATCTGTGCTGAAAGCATAGATCTGTTCAGTGTAAGTAAAATACAGTACAGAACAATATATATTGTACTGTACTGTATTATACAGACATCAGACCCACTGGATCTTCAAGAACCAAGTGGGTCTGGGTAAAAAAAAAAAGTGAAAAAAGTGAAAAAAATGTAAAAATCAAAAAACACATTTATCACTGATTAAAAATTAAAAAAATAACATTCCCTACACATGTTTGGTATCGCCGCGTCCGTAACGACCTGATCTATAAAACGGTCATGTTACTTTACCCGAACGGTGAACGCCATAAAAATAAAAAATAAAAAACTATGATAAAATTGAAATTTTGCTCACCTTACTTCCCAAAAAAAGGTAATAAAAGTGATCAAAAAAGTCGCATGTACGCCAAAATTGTAACAATCAAATCGTCATCTCATCCCGCAAAAAATGAGACCCTACTTAAGATAATCACCCAAAAACTGAAAAAACTATGGCTCTTAGACTATGGAGACACTAAAACATAATTTTTTTTGTTTCAAAAATGAAATCATTGTGTAAAACTTACATAAATAAAAAAAAAGTATACATATTAGGTATTGCCGCGTCCGTATCGACCGACTCTATAAAAATATCACATGACCTAACCCCTCAGGTGACCACCGTAAAAAAAAAAAAAAAAAACTGTGTAAAAAAAGCAATTTTTTGTCATCTTACGTCACAAAAAGTGTAATAGCAAGCGATCAAAAAGTCATATGCACCCCAAAATAGTGCCAATCAAACCGTCATCTCCTCCCGCAAAAAATGAGACCCTACTTAAGATAATCGCCCAAAAACTGAAAAAACTATGACTCTTAGACTATGGAGACACTAAAACTTTTTTTTGTTTAAAAAATGAAATCATTGGGTAAAACTTACATAAATTAAAAAAATGTAATACATATTAGGTATCGCCGCGTCCGTGACAACCTGCTCTATGAAATTACCACATGATCTAACCTGTCAGATGAATGTTGTAAATAACAAAAAAAAAAAACGGTGCCAAAAAAGCTAATTCTTGTTACCTTGCCGCACAAAAAGTGTAATATAGAGCAACCAAAAATCATATGTACCCTAAACTAGTACCAACAATACTGCCACGCTATCCCGTAGTTTCTAAAATGGGGTCACTTTTCTGGAGTTTCTACTCTAGGGGTGCATCAGGGGGGCTTCAAATGGGACATGGTGTCAAAAAAACAGTCCAGCAAAACCTGCCTTCGAAAAACCGTATGGCCTTCCTTTCCTTCTGCGCCCTGCCGTGTGCCCGTACAGCGGTTTACGACCACATATGGGGTGTTTCTGTAAACTACAGAATCAGGGCCATAAATAATGAGTTTTGTTTGGCTGTTAACCCTTGCTTTGTAACTGGAAAAAAAATATTAAAATGGAAAATCTGCCAAAAATGTGAAATTTTGAAATTGTGTCTCTATTTTCCATTAAATCTTGTGCAACACCTAAAGGGTTAACAAAGTTTGTAAAATCAGTTTTGAATACCTTGAGGGGTGTAGTTTCTTAGATGGGGTCACTTTTATGGAGTTTCTACTCTAGGGGTGCATCAGGGGGGCTTCAAATGGGACATGGTGTCAAAAAAACAGTCGGCGCACCTTTCACTCTACGCCCCGCTGTGTGGCCGTACAGTAGTTTACAGCCACATATGGGGTGTTTCTGTGAACAGCAGAGTCAGGGCAATAAAGATACAGTTTTGTTTGGCTGTTAACCCTTGCTTTGTTAGTGAAAAAAATGGGTTAAAATGGAAAATTAGGCAAAAAAATGAAATTCTCAAATTTCATCTCCATTTGCCAATAACTCTTGTGCAACACCTAAAGGGTTAACGATGTATGTAAAATCAGTTTTGAATACCTTGAGGGGTGTAGTTTCTTAGATGGGGTCATTTTTGGGTGGTTTCTATTATGTAAGCCTCGCAAAGTGACTTCAAACCTGAACTGGTCCCTAAAAATTGAGTTTTTGTAAATTTCGGAAAAATTTCAAGATTTGCTTCTAAACTTCTAAGCCTTATAACATCCCCAAAAAATAAAATATCATTCCCAAAACAATTCAAGCATGAAGTAGACATATGGGGAATGTAAAGTCATCACAATTTTTTGGGGTATTACTATGTATTACAGAAGTAGAGAAACTGAAACTTTGAAATTTGCAAATTTTTCCAAATTTTTGGTAAATTAGGTATTTTTTTGTGCAAAAAAAATAATTTTTTTGACTTCATTTTACCAGTGTCATGAAGTACAATATGTGACGAAAAAACAATCTCAGAATGGCCTTGATAAGTCAAAGCGTTTTAAAGTTATTAGCACTTAAAGTGACACTGGTCAGATTTCCAAAAAATGGCCTGGTCCTTAAGGTGAAAATGAGCCCGGTCCTTAAGGGGTTAAGGACATTACATCAAAGTTGGATTAGCCTGTAGTGTGTTTTTCCACTTTAATTTTGAGTGTGACTCCAAATCCAGACCTCCATGGGTTGAAAAATTTGATTTCCATTTTTTTTTATTTTTGTGTGATTTTGTGGTCAGCACATTCAACTATGTAAAGAACAAAGTATTTCAGAAGAATATTTAATTAACTCAGATCTAGGATGTGTTATTTTTGTGTTCCCTTTATTTTTTTGAGCAGTGTATATATTTGAAATTGGACATGCGATTCTTTGATCACGTATACCATAGACTGCAATAGTTGTCTGTTGGGATTGTGCAGACCTCCTGTTAAAGGGATTGTCCAGCCTAGGAGCTGACCAACTCAATTCTCTGAGTCTGTGCCCAGTTGAAAACTATTAAAACTCCCTTGTCCACAGTTCTGCCATTCCCACTCCATGCTCTCTTTCCCAGACCCTTCTGGTCTCTTTTGGCCTCAGCAGTCACACAAGCTAGAGTTGAAGAAAATTTAGACTAGCACATCCAAAGTCACAAGTGCACATCCATAAAGCTAACGTGCAGCAAACAAAAATCGTATGGCAGGACACTGTTATAAATGCAAACAATAGAACTGGGGATTAGGGATTATTTTGGATTACAGTGGTACTATGCCTATTATACATGAAAATGGAAGCTCTTTGCGCATATTATTGATCGAGCTGCTACTGGCATGCCTTTATATGACCATTTGAGCCAGCTCCAACTTCCGTCTCCTGACATGTGGTTTACATTGATTCCCAGATTGTGCAGGTATTTATATGCTTTCCTTGCAGGATGGCTGGGACAGTATATTCTCTATGGACTGGAGGTAGAACTACTCTGTACATATCCTGTAGGCCTCTTGCAAACTTTTTTATTCCCATTTACATTCCATATTTTTTTTGCGTTCCATATACGTACTGTATACAGAACTATTCATTTCAATGGATCTGCAAAAAAAAACTGAAGATACTCCTTATGCCTTCTGTTTCCGTATTTCCGTTTTTTCCGTTCCATTCAAAGATAGAACATGTCCTATTATTGTCCGCATAACGGACAAGGGTAGTTCTGTTCTATCAGGGGCCAGCTGTTCAGTTCCGCAAAAACGGAATGCACGCAGACGTCATCCGTATTTTTTGCGGATCCGTTTTTTGCGGACTGCAAAATACTGAAAAAGCCATACGGTCATGTGCAAGAGGCCTTATAGTGGGAGCAGACTTGCCAATCCATCCTTTAAAGATGCATGTAAACCTATACACGCTCTTATAGTTTAGACATGTGACTAAATTTTTGCAGATGTACAGCAGACTTGTCATGTCAGGTGATTTCTGCTGCCCTCTCTGACAGCAGCGTACGGTAAGGGGATAGAAGCTGAGTTCTGTGTTTATATGCTCAGTAAATCCTAACAGCACTCTAAAAGTACCTGCACATGGGTGTAGGTTAATGTGCAGAAAGTCTGTGGTTTTCTGTGCGGATTTCTGTGCGTCTCTGCACCAGGGAAGGAACCAGGGAATCTCCTCCTTGCTCCCCGACGTCACAAAGCTAGAGCGCCATAATCTTGCGATGCATGAGCTAGCGCATGCGCAGTATCGGCATAGTGTTCCTTCCCTGTGCTGGCATCAGCCTCAAGGAACGAACTGTGCATGCGCTAGCTCCCGCATTGCGAGATTACGGCGCTCTAGCTTCGTGACGTCGGGGAGCAAGGAGGAGATTCGGAGGATGCGGGGCGGTGCTGGGCTCCTTCACAGTGGGCGTGGCTGGGCTCAGAGTCAGACGTTGGACTCCTCTCTCAAGCATAGATGAGTCCGGTCTCCTCCAAGGTTCATATGTATCTATAAAATTGTTTTTTGACACAATACGAGCACAGAGAGCTATGGGGACTGGATATTGCGGATGTGCTAGTGGCGATCTAGCAGCCCATGTCCTCAGCTCTATACCCAAATCCAGGTGACAGGTTCCCTTTAAAAAAAAAATAATTGTTTTAGGTGGCAGATCATGCCGGGTAATCACGATCTGCTGCCGGCAAACAATGTTTCAGTATGGGGAAGAGCGATGGCATAACGATCGCTCCTCCCTATACTGAGGAGGAGATTGCTGCATGTAATTGCAGTGGTCTTCTCTTCTAGTGAGCAGACGATTGCCAGGAAGGAACGCTTTCCTCCCGACAATCACCTGTTAAAAAAGCACTCCCGACAATCACCTGTTAAAAAAGCACTTTTATTATATGCTAATGAGCCTCTAGGTGCTATGTGGGCGTAAAATCAGCACCTAGAGGCTCCGTCCACTCACGCTTTATCCTGCCCAGGTCCAGTGTTCTGCCCGCCCAGCTCCTCTTGATTGATGCCACTGTTCCGTGCATCGTTGGCGAAATCCCGCACCTGCGCCATTCACTTCTGTCTTCGGCGCAGTGAGTGAATGATGCGATCCTGGTGCCGGATTCCTCACTGCGCCTGCGCCGACTACGTCACAGTGAGGAAGCCGGCATCAGGAGAGTGGCCTTCACTCACTGCACCGAAGACAAAAGTGAACGGTGCAGGCGCAGGATTTCGCCAACGATGCAGGGAACAGTGGCATCAATCAAGAGGAGCTGGGCGGGCAGAACACTGGACCTGGGCGGGATAAAGCGTAAGTGGACGGAGCCTCTAGGTGCTGATGTTACGCCCACATATTACCTAGAGGCTCATTAGCATATAATAAAAGTGCTTTTTTAACAAAAACGGCTGCAGGGACTAATGTTAGAAACATACTGTTATGTAGTGCTGACATTAGCGCATCGCTAATGTCAGTCAGCTACATAACAGTATTTCTGGTGGTAGAAACCCTTTAAGTGCCGATCCAGGTTTTGGCAGCACCTGGCTGTCCTTAAAGGGAGTCTGTCACCTCCATATGGCCATATACAGTGCTTACATGGCTCTGTAACAAACCTATACAGGATTGTAACGGTACCTTTGTTCTTTTCTTTAGACTTGCACCAGTAGGAAAAACAAAGTGTAATTCATATGCAAATGAGCACTTGCAAGTGCCCAGGGGCGGCGTTCAGTGTGTAGGTGCCCAGGCTGCCCTGCCTTCTTTTCACTTTACTCCTCCCCAGTCTCTGCCTTTGCCCGCCCTCCAAGTCTCTTGCCTCATCGATAGGGCAAAGGAAGAGGCTGGGGAGGAGTAAAGTGAAAAGAAGGCAGAGCAGCCTGGGCACCTACACACTGAACGCCGCCCCTGGGCACTTCCGAGTGCTCATTTGCATATGAATTAAACTTCGTTTTTCCTACTGGTGAAAGTCTAAAGAAAAGAACAAAAGGTACCGTTACAATCCTGTATAGGTGTGCTACAGAGCCATGTAAGCACTGTATATGGCCATATGGAGGTGACAGACTCCCTTTTAAATAGGCAGCTGGGATCAGAAGCCAGGTCTCTGTGTTGGGATCTGGGAGCCTTGTGTCTGGATGAAGGCTTGCTCCTTGTTTGGCGTGAAAACAGGTTGGTGCTGCTATGGTCAAGGACTCTGAGGCAAAATTGCCGCATGGTGTGAATTACCACCAACACCGCAAGGTGACTTTGTTTTGTCACTTGCCTAAAGTGTGAATAAAACACTGAACTGTTTGATCCAAAGAACTTGTTGTTTCCTCTACACTGCGTCCGCTAATCCTGTCTACCAGAGCGAAATCCCACAATATTTATGTAATATCGTTCACCTTGCTGGTACTTCATTACACTTCAGTTTTTCCACATCCAAATCTGCACAGAAAAATGTGCGTAATCTGCAATGTTTGCAGGCATCTAAGAGACCGTGTGAGTCATGATTCCTCAAACCGCAAACTATGACAGTCTTTTCTGTACACAAAATAAAGGGTGTATTACGTCTGCCGAATTTTCGGCAGATGATTGCTAACAAGCTTTCTAGTTGTCTAATACTGCCGCTGATTGCCCGATCAACGAGCTTGTTCATCGGGCAATCCAAATCTTTTGACCGCTTAAAGGGAACCTGTCACCTGGATTTTGGGTATAGAGCTGAGGACATGGGCTGCTAGATCGCCGCCAGCACATCCGCAACATCCATTCCCAATAGCTCTCTGTGCTTTTATTGTGTCAAAAAAACAATTTTATATATATGTAAATGAGGCTACTAACGTTTCCGGAGCCCAGCCACACCCACTGTGAAGGAGCCCAGCACCGCTTGCATACTCCGAATCTCCTCCTTGCTCCCCGACGTCACAAAGCTAGAGCGCCATAATCTCGGGATGCATGAGCTAGCGCATGTGCAGTGTCGGCATAGTGTTCCTTCCCTGTGCTGGCATCAGCCTCAGGGAACGAACTGTGCATGCGCTAGCTCCCGCATTGCGAGATTACGGCGCTCTAGCTTCGTGACGTCGGGGAGCAAGGAGGAGATTCGGAGGATGCGGGGCGGTGCTGGGCTCCTTCACAGTGGGCGTGGCTGGGCTCAGAGTCAGACGTTGGACTCCTCTCTCAAGCATAGATGAGTCCGGTCTCCTCCAAGGTTCATATGCATCTATAAAATTGTTTTTTGACACTATACGAGCACAGAGAGCTATGGGGACTGGATATTGCGGATGTGCTAGTGGCGATCTAGCAGCCCATGTCCTCAGCTCTATACCCAAATCCAGGTGACAGGTTCCCTTTAAAAAAAAAAAATCATTGTTTTAGGTGGCAGATCATGCCGGGTAATCACGATCTGCTGCCGGCAAACAATGTTTCAGTATGGGGAAGAGCGATGGCATAACGATCGCTCCTCCCTATACTGAGGAGGAGATTGCTGCATGTAATTGCAGTGGTCTTCTCTTCTAGTGAGCAGACGATTGCCAGGAAGGAACGCTTTCCTCCCGACAATCACCTGTTAAATCGGGCTGTCTAATACAGCCTTAATACAGGGAAATCACCTGTCATTTGATGTGTAGCTCTAGGATAAATTATCACTTTATGTTCATGGGGGTATCTGACCTCTGGGACCTCCACTGATCCTGAGAATGAAGGGGCTGTAGTGGTGATTCACCTGAATGGAGTGGGGCCCTGCTGTGCAGGGAAAGACTCTGAAACACCGTTTCAATTCAGTTGATCACATTTTCAGGGAAGGACTGGGAACTTAAAATGGCTCTCCGATAAAACAGAAAAGTGGCCTCATGTTGTTGGTGGGTCCAAAATGACAGAAGGCAGGACAACAGAAGTAGGCAGGGTCAGCAGAACCGTGGTGCTTAACAATATACTGCCCCAGCAGAACCAAATACTACAGTGCAGAACGAAATTCTGCCTCTGCAAAACCAAATACCACAGTGCAACACACATTGAGGCCCACGCATCGAGAGCAAGGTAATGCAGTTGAATTCAGGAGGGCACCTGCAGCCACTGGTCAGGTGCATAAGTGTCGGTTGCCCCTACATTAATTAATTCTGAGAGAATTAGATTTTTATTTACCTGGCTGGTGGCCATAAGAAAGGCTTAGGTGGCCTTCTGGGCATCGGCCCACTGGGAAATTTCCCTGTAGAGTCTGTGGCCAGTCCGCCCATGCACAGCTTTCATGCGGGCATCAAAAGGCTTGTGTTTTGGCAGCATCTCCCTTCAGACAAATGCCAACTACTTTAACGATCATTTATTCTCATACAGTATAATGAGTGGTACATTTAAATGTACTAAAGAAAGGTAGTAGACATGCTATATATTTGACTGACTTTTATTTACTGAGATAATCTGCCCATGTAATAGGACGTTAGGTTTTCGGGGACCTTACTAACCCCACTCAGCGGTGACATGGTGTAGGACTTTAACCCTTTCACTACCGGAGGTTTTTTCGTTTTTGCATTAAAATTTTTCTTCCCTATCTTCCTTGAGCCATAACTTTTTTTAAATTTCTGTTAACATAGCTGTATGCGGGCTTATTTTCCGCGGGACAAGTTGTACTTTTTAATGTCACCATCATTTATTATGGCATAAAATGTAGTGGGAAGCGGTAAAAAGATTCCAAGACTTCCGGTTCCGGTGCCAACATGGCAAGTCGCGCTGAGTAAGCTCCGCAAAAGCCCGCACTTAGCAAGCCTGATTCCCTGCTTTACCGGACTTGACGGAGCTCAAGATCTGGGTTTACCTCACGCAGAGACCTTCCGGTTTCATATGGACCGGTTTCTAGTTACAATGGGAGCAGGAACAAACAGAAAGGCTTACTGAAGGTCACCAGATCGCAGTCTGTGGCACGAAGCATGGCGGATCACGCCCCCACGCGGCTCTCACAGAGACGCCGCCGACACAATCAGAAGAAGAGCCTGGAATAGAGTCGGATCAACCTGAGGATTTTGCGGTAAATTACAAGCAACTGGCTCTGGAAGTTACGGCACGTATCCTCCCGAATTTACAGGAGTCCCTCTCTACTACGGTCTCGGCCTCCCTGTCGCAGATTCATCAGGACCTGGCAGAACATGGCCGTCGTCTAACTGAAACAGAGGGGAGGATTACCTCAATAGAAGAGGAACAGAACCACTACCGCTCCGAATACTCCAGACTCCAACAAGAGAACAAAAGAATCTTGCTGAAATTGGATGACCTGGAGAATAGTTTGCGAAGGAACAACTTGAGGTTAGTGGGTATAGCCGAGACAATACCCCTGCACGAGCTGGTAAAGCTATGTGAGCAAGAACTCCTTCAGGCACTGAATCTACCTGCCCACTGCAAAGTGGAGAGGGCTCACAGAATCGGTCAATCACCGTTACCGGTAGGGAGACCAGATCGAGAATCAGCAGCGCAGGCGGCTCTTAATCAAAGGCCGAGGCAGGTGATAGTACGCTACCTCGATTATTCAGAAAAGGCGGCCATACTCAGAGCCTACAAGAATAATAAGAAACCCCTGATGTTAAGGGGCTCCAGAACTCTCCTTATTCGAAGATTTCTCAGCAGAGGTCACCAGACGAAGGCGGGAGTTTTCTTCACTTTGTTCGGATCTTTACAACGTTCAAGGGAAATTCGCCCTACTTTACCCCGCGACCCTACGAGTCCACAATGCGGAGGGATCCATTGCTACCTACCAAAATCCTCAAGAAGCTAGAAGCGCCTTGCATCACATACTTCGCACATAGGGAGATCGTTCTTCGCATGACAACAACAGAAGACATGCATTCCCGTGATGTAAAGGTCAGTGCATGACTGGAACAGGTTATGCCCCATATGACTCTATCATAGTCAGTAGTTCGGGGAGTACCGGATTATGCGTCTGAAAGTATTTGTTCGGACTTGGTCAGGGCTCACTCCGGGACTGAATCGTTCGGGACACGACTTGATACTCGGCATATCCGAAATGTTCGCCACGATCATAGTATCCGATCCGGACTTGGCTGTTAATTTGTTCAGTTACAGTTAATGAGGCCTCCAGTGCATACTTTTTGCATCTACCTTTTCACAGGGCTATTTGTGGAATAATGCTTCAGTTTATTGCCTCAGCAGGATAATGATTTGCGCTATAACGCTGTGTTGGGAAGAAGTGAGGTCCGAGTTTTGCAATATATGGTTTGTTACTAAGGGGGTGGGGGGACGACGACATTGTTTATTGGGAAAATGTTTTATGTTCTTTCATCTCAGATACCGGCGTCAATGCTTAATATGTGGGACCAGATCGTTATGGAAAATATCTACTTTAGGTTACAACAATGACCAAAATTGTCACGTGGAATGTGAAGGGATTAAAGTCACCACACAAGAGAATCATGGTCCTAAGGCATTTGAAATGACTACGCACAGACGTTGCTTTGCTCCAGGAGACTCATTTGTCAAGATCTGATTTTCACCGAATGCAGAGTCTGTGGGTAGGTCAAGTCATTGGTTCGCCGGCAGATGGGTCCAAGGGGGGGGGGGGGGGGTTGCTGCTTTTGATACATAGACGTTTACAGTGTGAAATCATAGATAGCAAGGAAGATAACGAGGGCAGACTTCTTCATGCCCTTCTTCAATTATCAAATGAGACCTTAAGCATTTATAACGTCTATGGACCAAATGAGAGCAACACTATTTCTAAACCTAGAAATAGAGATTTTATATTGGGTAAAGTTGCGGCTGATCTGCATATGTATGATGATTGGAGGTCCACCCATCCAGAAGATAGGCTCTTCTTGACATGCTAAATAAAAAATGTAACCTGAAGATTAATATGGACCCAGAGATCTTACTATTTCATGTTGGGCGGTCAGAGATGTCTTCAAAAATTCTGCCAGCTTTTCATGTGTTAATTTTGGCCTCCAAGAGGTGTCTACTGAATCATTGGCTGCAATCAAAAGTTCCAGCTATAGCAGAAGTAGTGCAACAAACTACCAATTGTCTGATACTTGAACGAATAGAGGCAGAACAAACCAAAACAAAACTAAGAGAGCCTTTCTTTAAAAAATGGAGGCAGTATATGGAAGCTCTTCTGTCAGAGCAGGAAATATTAACACATATAACTCCGTTTGTCCATACAGAATGGTATTTGAAATTAGAGATCACAGATTCTTGGTATCAACTTCACAAAAAAATTCCACTCTACACAACATGGTCATGCAGGACACAACACCACTCTGTATAATGGCGGGAGACATGAATACGGTTATATCCTTCTCGGAGGATAGCCGAAGTGATGCAAAACATCAACCTAAACCTAGAAATAGAGATTTTATATTGGGTAAAGTTGCGGCTGATCTGCATATGTATGATGTTTGGAGGTCCACCCATCCAGAAGATAGGGAATTCACCCATTTATCCCAGCCTCACAACTCTTGGTCACGCATTGACTACTTTTTGGTCACTGAATCTCTCCTACAGCGCACAATTTCAACGGAAATAGAGGATCTAATCATCTCGGATCACTCTCTGGTGATCATGGAAATTACAGATTCAGTGCCGAGGGGAAGCGATTTTCTTTGGAGATTTCCTTCAGATTTAGTATCCAATGAAAATTTTGTAGAAATGTTGAATCACTGGTGGTTAGAGTACTGGGAGGAAAACTCTCGCACGAGTGATTCCCAGTTGGTTTGGAGAGCAGGTAAAGCAGTATTAAGAGGCAGGATACTGGCATATATTGCCAGCTGGAAGAAAAAGGTAAATGGGAAGTTACGAGAACTTAGAGGTACTTAGGAAATCCTACACACAACATTTATTAAGCCCCTCTGCATCTACCAAAACAAGCTGGATGGAGGCTAAAGAGGCTTACGATAGAGAGGAATTAGAGGGGAAAAGGAAAGAAGCGAAATACTATAAATATAGAAACAAAACGGGAATACTCTTGGCCTCCCTAGCGAAAGGTTTAAAACCCCCTACTCAAATAGTAGCATTGAGGGATAATGAAGGTTCTTTGCATACAAGGCCCAAACAGATGGTTGATATCTTTTAAAAAGTTCTTTTCGGATCTCTATACATCCACTGTGAACCCTGAAGTTCAGTGAAAAACATGGCTGGACAGTTTGACCCTGCCGGCGGTCTCTCAGGAGGAGTTAGAGACTTTAAATAAACCGATCACGGTAGAGGAGGTTCAAAGGATCATTTAGAACTCTAGCAACGGGAGGGCACCGGGACCAGACGGTTTTACTAATGAGTTTTATAAAGCATTGAACCCTCGGATTGCTCCGGTTCTTACATCCCTGTACAATCGAATCTTGCAAGGACAGGAGATACCTCAAGGTATGAATACGGCATACATAAAAGTTCTACCGAAAGAAGGCAAGGACTGTACCCTACCTTCATCCTATCGCCCAATATCCCTGATCAATAATGACCTAAAATATATCTCCAAGATTTTGGCAGATAGGTTAGCCACTTTTCTACCTCGGCTTATCTCCCCACATCAAGTGGGTTTTATTCAGGGTAGGTCAGCGGTGTATAATATCCGTAAGGTCTTGGCGATACTTGATGACATCAAGATTAATCCGTATCTTCATCCATCTCCAGCTTTGCTCGCCATTGACTCGGAAAAAGCATTTGACAATGTGAGCTGGAGATGGCTGAACGAGGTGCTGGATGTGATGGGATTTGAAGGTCCTTTTAGAGAATACATCAAGAATCTATATAGCTCCCCACTAGCTAGGATTTCAATTCCGGGATTCCTGTCAGAACATTTTGTGTTGCAAAAGGGAACTAGACAAGGGTGTCCACTTTCGCCCTTGCTATTTAATATTGCCCTAGAACCACTGTCTAGAGCGATTATCCAGGATCACTCTATTAGGGGAATTTATATTAAGTCCCAGACTCTTAAACACGCACTTTTTGCGGATGATCTCTTATTATTTCTATCGCATCCTCAAGCTGATATCCCCGTACTCTTCAACTTGCTAGAGCAATTCGGCCAACTGTCTGGTTTTAAAGTTAACAGATCCAAATGTGATTACTAAATCTGTCCCCTTCACCTAGTCTAAAGCCCAGCATGCTTCAGGATCTACCAGTCGAGATGGCAAGCACTTGTATTAAATACCTAGGTATAAAAATAGGTAAGACGCCAGATACATTATACACTTTAAACTACCCCCCTTTATTTAAAAAAATCACTGCGGAACTCAATTCTTGCCCATCTCGTTGCTTGGTAGATGCTCGTTGATAAAGATGATGAGTTTTAGCAAACTCTTGTATCCTATTCAGACACTGCCTATTCTCCTGAAGCATAAGGACATTCAGAATCTACAAAAGATTTTTAGATAGTTTATTTGGAGATCGAAGAGGAGTAGAATAGCCTTAAAGACTCTGACTAGACAAAAAGATAGGGGAGGGGTGGGATTTCCTGACCTCAGAAAGTACAACCTTGCTAGTTTACTGAGGCATAGTCTAGACTGGGTGCATAATACGTCACACTACTCAGTTTTGCAGATAGAGAAGGAAATGGCCAGACCCTGGTGCTTAAACGCGCTTCTGCATACCAAGTATGCGCAAATGCCTTCCAATATAAAATATAGCATTTTATTCAGGGACACAATAGCCGCTTGGAAGGCAGTGAGAAAGATGTTTGATCTTCCCTTCCTGGTTTCCAAACGTATGTCTCTTTGGGACCACCTGGAATTTAAGGCCCTATCCATAAATGCCCAATTTGCCCACTGGAGGGCTAGGGGGATTAGTAGTGTAGAACACGTGTGGAACCGAGAGGGAGGTAAATATTACTCTTTTCAAGAATTGAGGTTCAAGTACCAACTGCCGACATCCCACTTTTTGGCATACCAACAATTGATATCATTCTTGTCTTCCAGAATTAGAGAGTTGGCACGTGAATTTTCATCCAACACTTTTGATTCTTTCCTGCTCTCCAAAGAACCAAAAAAAGACCTGGCAACCATATATGGTCACCTAAGGGATCTTGACACTAAATTGGGTGATAACTCGCTTTTTAAGTCATGGCTCAAGTTTTTCCATAATCTGATTTTACTGGACCAACTTCTGGATGGGTGGATCCTTATAAGAAAGGTGGTGGGTAGTGAGGTATGGCGGGAGAATTATTTTAAAATTATACATAGAGCAATATATGGATTTCACCTGCCGAAATCAACAAACCAGATGCCGACAGACAAAGTGACACACTGTCCGAAATGCAAAATGCCGGACACTGACGTCACTCATGGGCTGTGGGAATGCGCTGTGGTACACACCTTTTGGAAGGCTCTTCTTGACATGCTAAATAAAAAATGTAACCTGAAGATTAATATGGACCCAGAGATCTTACTATTTCATGTTGGGCAGTCAGAGATGTCTTCAAAAATTCCGCCAGCTTTTCATGTGTTAATTTTGGCCTCCAAGAGGTGTCTACTGAATCATTGGCTGCAATCAAAAGTTCCAACTATAGCCAAAGTAGTGCAACAAACTACCAATTGTCTGATACTTGAACGAATAGAGGCAGAACAAACCAAAACGAAACTAAGAGAGCCTTTCTTTAAAAAATGGAGGCAGTATATGGAAGCTCTTCTGTCAGAGCAGGAAATATTAACACATATAACTCCGTTTGTCCATACAGAATGGTATTTGAGATCACAGATTCTTGGTATCAACTTCACAAAAAACTTCCATCGCCTTTGGTAGGGATGGGATGATAGATATGGACAGAGAGGGTTAGATGAAAGGTGGTTCCTGGATCCCTAGCTTTCAAATCCATACTCTGGGGATCAGCTAAGCATATAATAAATGAGTTCGCAACTAGAACGTGTCTGAGATGAGGGTTGGTTAGGGTGGGGGGAGGGGGGAAAAAGTTAAGGGAATTAGGAAAAAAAGAAAATCCTGGTCATGTATAACTCTGTACTTATATTGATATGAAATGACATAACGAAACAAGATTGTAAACATTGTGTGTACTAAGATATGTCTTTCCTGTCTGGTGATTATACATGTACTTTTCAATAAAGAGAAGTTTAAAAAAAAAAAGATTCCGAATGGGGTGGAATTGGAAAAAAACCTCACAATTTCTCCACCGTTTTACGGGTTTTGTTCCCACAGCGTTTTGTTTGCGGCAAAACTGACCCATGCTCTTCATCCTCTGGGTCAGCACAATTATGACGATGCCCAATATGTATAGGTAAAAATAATCTGCCATTTTGACCCTTTTTTCCGTTGCGCCATTCACCGTATTGGAAAAAAAAAATTCTATATTTTAATAGTATGGGCGTTTTTGGTCGCGGTGATACCCATGATTTTTATATTTATTGTTATTTAGTTTTTTTTTTTTTTTTAATTAGACGGAAAAGGGGGTGATTTAAACTTTTTTTATACTTTAATTTTTTTTTATTGCTTGTGATGATTTTGAACTCCTATATGAGCCTATAAATTGTTTTTTAATTTTGTACCATCAGGGATTTTTAAAATGGGTTTTGGTTTGAAAATTTGCTCATTTCTTATCCTGGCCAAAATAATAATTGCAGCATAAACACTATCAGGCTAGTCAGCGAGGCTCATAGTGTTCAGCGCAACTACCGATGCCTCCATTGGCCGCAGGGGGCGTCGGTAGGAAGCTCGGAAGTGCAAGCTTCTGGGTTTTTGCGCACTTAGATGCCGTGATCTCACTTAATCACGGCATCTAAAGCCTTTTAATTACCGTGATCGGCATTATTGCCGGTCACGGTAATTAGGCGCAGGTCTCTGCTGTTTGAAACAGCAAAGTCTTGCAGGCCATGAAGGCCCGCTACATGTGCGAGTGGGCGCCATGTTCCTACATTGCTCAGTACCATACATGTACGGTGCTGGTAGCAAAAGGGGTTAAAAAGATGTTGTCCAGCATTTTTATTTTATTTATTTATTTTTTTACTTTTTTTTTCTCAGATGGGACAATATATATATTGTGGGGATGTGCTCGTGGTAGGCTACGGTAGCGGCGGCAGTATTGAGGCAATCACAGACAGTCTTTGTGGTACACCGTGACTTTATTTACACCAAAAGGCATAACAGGCAATGTGCAGACCACACAGGTGCATATCCACATAGTGCATAAAACAAAAGTCCTTCCATAGAAAATAAACAGCAGGTTTGAGTCACCTTGTTTTGGATAGACCACAGCAGTTCTGCAGGCTTGTAAGCTACCTGCCTTTGTCTCCCTCAGGCCAGAGCCCCTTCGGCTCGTAGCACCACAGGTCCCAGGACTATCCTTCAATGTGTGCTGCGCCCAGACTCTCCTTCATCAGCACTGACTGTGGAAATCTCCAGCACAGCAAGACACATCCCACCCCCATCATCAGCAGGCTGGGTTCTTTAAAGGCCCAGCTCCACCAAAAACCTGGGCTGGCCGTGGGGAACAGGCACCCCCCCAGCTCTTTACCTGTTCCCAGTAAAAACCGGCCCGGACACGCTGTGCAAGCCTGAGGGGGTGAACACATGCACAGCAGTGTACCCGGGACAGGGCATCTGCGTTCCCCTGTAAGCGGCCGGCCCTGTGCTCAACAGTGAACTTAAAGTTCTGGAGGGACAAGAACCACCTGGTAACCCGAGCGCTCCCCTCCTTAGCTCGACTCATCCACTGGAGAGGGGAGTGGTCGGTCACCAGACGGAACCTTCTCCCCAGAAGGTAATATCTGAGAGACTCGAGTGCCCACTTGATGGCGAGGCACTCTCTCTCCACAATGCTATACCGGGTTTCTGCTGGGGTAAGCTTGCGGCTTAGAAAAACCACGGGGTGCTCTTCCCCGTTGAGCTCCTGGGAAAGCACAGCCCCTAGTCCTACTCCCGAGGCATCTGTTTGAACTACAAACTCCCGCTTGAAGTCGGGCGTCACCAGAACCGGGGACTCGCATAGGGCCGACTTCAAACGGGAGAACGCCTCCTCCTCCTGCTCCCCCCAGCGAACCATCACCGACTTTCTACCCTTCAAGAGGCCGGTTAACGGGGCTGCCAAGGTGGCAAAATGAAGAATGAACCTCATGTAGTACCCAATCAGGCCCAAAAATGACCGTACTTGCTTGGACGTACGAGCCCTGGGCCAATTCCGGATTGCTTCAACTTTATTCACTTGGGGCCTAATGACTCCGCGTCCAATCACATACCCCAAATAGCGAGCTTCTTCTAGTCCCACCGAGCATTTTTTTGGGTTGGCAGTCAACCCCGCTTTCCTTAAAGAATCTATCACTGCCTGAAGTTTTGACAAATGACTCTCCCAGTCCGGGCTAAACACGACTATATCATCCAGATACGCGGAGGTATACTGGTGATGGGGCTTGAGGACGACATCCATCAGACGCTGGAACGTAGCCGGAGCGCCATGCAACCCAAAAGGCAACACCCTATACTAAAAAAGCCCCTCCGGGGTGACAAAGGCCGTCTTCTCCTTTGCCGCCTCCGTCAGAGGTACCTGCCAGTAGCCCTTCGTGAGATCAAGGATCGAAAAATACCGGGCTTTTCCCAGCCGCTCTATCAACTCGTCCACCCGAGGCATGGGATAGGCGTCAAATTTTGATACCTCATTTAATTTCCTAAAAACATTACAGAACCGTAATGAACCATCCGGTTTGGGAATAAGGACAATCGGGCTAGCCCACTCGCTCTTTGACTCTTCTATGACCCCTAGACGTAGCATCGATCTTACCTCCTGCACAATGGCCTGTCACCGAGCCTCCGGTACTCGGTATGGTCTTAGGCGGACTTTCACCCGGGGCTCGGTGACAATGTCATGCTCGATCAAGGTGGTACGTCCAGGAAGGTCAGAGAATACGTCCCTATTCCGACTAACGAATTCTCTCACCTCTTGTGCCTGGTCGACAGTCCGTCCCCTATCGTCACCCCAGCGGCGTTCTCCGGAACACCTGGTGACCCCGGGTCACTCCCTGCCGTCCAGACAGAGGGCGGGCTGTCTCCAAACAAATTCTCTCTGTCTCTCCAAGGTTTTAGTAGATTCACATGATATACCTGTTCGGGCTTCCGCCGCCCTGGCTGGTATATCCTGTAATCAACTGGGCCCACTTTCTCCTTAACTTCATAGGGTCCTTACCACCGGGCCAGGAATTTACTCTCGACCGTGGGCACGAGTACAAGAACTCGGTCACCCGGGTGAAATGTCCTTACCCGGGCGAATCGGTTATATACCCGACTCTGGGCCAGTTGTGCCGCTTCCATGTGCTCACGGACGATCGGCAACACGACCCCTATTCGGTCCTGCATTTTTCCTATGTGCTCTATCACACTTTTATGAGGCGTAGGCTGTTGCTCCCATGCCTCCTTAGCGATATCCAGTAGTCCACGGGGATGTCGCCCATATAACAACTCAAAGGGCGAGAACCCCGTGGATGCCTGGGGCACTTCCCGTACCGCAAGCAAAACATAGGGCAACAGTAAGTCCCAATCTCTCCCATCCTTAGCCACGACTCTTTTTAGCATGGACTTCAGGGTCTTATTAAACCGTTCTACTAACCCATCGGTTTGGGGATGGTAGACGGACGTGTGCAGGTGTTTAATATTTAATAGCTTACACAATTCCTTTGTTATTTTGGACATAAAGGGTGTCCCCTGGTCCGTCAGAATCTCCTTTGGTATCCCCACCCGGGCGAACATACTCATAAGCTCTTTAGCTATTACCTTGGCCGACGTATGGCGCAATGGGACCGCCTCCGGATAGCGAGTGGCATAGTCTAACACTACCAGTATGTGTTGGTGACCTCGGGCTGACTTAACAATGGGGCCTACCAGATCCATGGCGATCCTTTCGAAGGGCACCTCTATAATGGGCATAGGTACCAGTGGACTGCGATACTGAGGTTGGGGGCTAGTCACCTGACACACTGGACAGGACTGACAGAACCTCCGGACTTCCTCATAAATCCCAGGCCAATAGAACCGTTGTAGAATTCGCTCCAGCGATTTCTTAACCCCCAGATGACCACCCAACACATGCGCATGCGCTAAATCCAAGACCATTCGCCGGTAAGGCTGGGGCACCACCAGTTGTTCCACCACCTCCTGCCTCACCTTGTCTACCCTATATAACAGGTCCTGGTTATAGGCCAGGTGAGGAAATACGGTATCGGCGCCGGGACGCTGAGCAACGCCATTAATCACCGACACACCTTCTCTAGCCCGCAATAACGTCGAATCCTGGAGCTGTGCGGTCCCGAAGGTTTCTCGGGGTACCCCCAGATCCAGGATAGACGAACTTTCTTCTGTCTCACCCGCCAATACTTCTAGGGGAAACCGGTCAGGGTTACACTCTACCTCCCCTACGGTGACCCCTACAGCTGGGGCCCCTGCCTCGGGGTCCTCGGGCTCGGGACCCGGACATTTTTCTTCCCCACAGGTAGGCAACCTGTCCCTCCACAAAGTCCAGAACAGGGGAAAGTCCCTCCCCAATATTGCGGCATAAGGGAGCCGTCTCCCCACTCCGGCGACATGTGGTACCTCCTTCCCACACACCGCCAGGGTAACCTTAGTGGTGGGATACTCCCGGCGATCCCCATGTATACAGACAATGGTAAGGGTTTGCTTATCTGGGAGTTTTTCCGTTACCAGCGATTCATGGACCAGAGTTACCAGGCTCCCAGAGTCCAGCAGGGCCTGCACGGAGTGTCCATTAACAACGACATCACACACCGGAGGGGTGTCCGCAGCTAGCAGAGGGTCAGCTATATACACCGGTTGGGCATAAAAAGAGGACCGGCGAGCGAACCCGCAGTCCATGGGTTCGGATGCCCTAGGGCAGTTGGCTGCCACATGTCCCCAGTCCTGACAATGCCAACATCTGATCCTCGCAGCCTCCCTCCTCCCCAGGGTATTCCTCCCACGGACTGGAGATCCACTCCCCTCCTTATGAGGTGGGATCCATTTTTCAGGATCCCGGGTCGGCAACGGGGGCTGACGTGACTTCGGTAGTACCGCTGAGTCCCGCACCAAATCCTGAGTGGCCATATACCTCTCTTTTTAGCCTCTCATAGTCCTTGACCTCATCGCGGCTGAGGTCAAAATAGGCCTTTTGTGCGTCCCCCACCAGAAAAGGCGCCACCACCTCGGCCCACTGCTCCAATGGCAGCCTCTCTTGCTCCGCGGTTCTTTCGAACACCATCAGGAACGCCTCTATATCATCTTCCGGACCCATTTTCCTCAGGGCGGATCGGACTTTATCCCTGGCGGTAGACACAGTCGGGGTTGTTGCGGTTGAAACTCCTTGCAGGGATGTTCGCACCGACTCTTGCATGGCTACCAGCTGCTGCATTAGGAGATTGTTTGTTTGCTGCTGTGCACACATAGCCTCCTCATGTCTTTTTTGCTGTAGCTCATTATTTTCCCTCTGAGACTGCAATGCCTGTTGCTGCTGTACATTACTCTGAATCAGGTGCTTAATGGCCTCCTCCATCTTGTCAGGAACCATAAAACTTGCAGGCCTGATATATGACATGCAGTCCAACTTTTGCTTCAGGCCTGCCTCACTGCAGGAATGCGCGCATCCTCCACCAATTCTGGGGATGTGCTCGTGGTAGGCTACGGTAGCGGCGGCAGTATTGAGGCAATCACAGACAGTCTTTGTGGTACACCGTGACTTTATTTACACCAAAAGGCATAACAGGCAATGTGCAGACCACACAGGTGCATATCCACATAGTGCATAAAACAAAAGTCCTTCCATAGAAAATAAACAGCAGGTTTGAGTCACCTTGTTTTGGATAGACCCCAGCAGTTCTGCAGGCTTGTAAGCTACCTGCCTTTGTCTCCCTCAGGCCAGAGCCCCTTCGGCTCGTAGCACCACAGGTCCCAGGACTATCCTTCAATGTCTGCTGCGCCCAGACTCTCCTTCATCAGCACTGACTGTGGAAATCTCCAGCACAGCAAGACACATCCCACCCCCATCATCAGCAGGCTGGGTTCTTTAAAGGCCCAGCTCCACCAAAAACCTGGGCTGGCCGTGGGGAACAGGCACCCCCCCCCCCCCCAGCTCTTTACCTGTTCCCAGTAAAAACCGGCCACCCCTTTAGATGAAATATTAGTTATGTTTCCTTGTTTTTACTGTGCTAATAATTACCCCACTCCTCTAGATAGTGTGTCGGGTAACTCAGGAATTCACAGCTTATTTCCTTTTATGTTAGCTTCTATGTTAAAGGGGTATTCCCATCTTGACATTTATGACATATCCACAGGATGCAAATATCCAGTAGATTCAAGTCCCACCTCTGGGACCCGCACTTAACTTGAGATGGGCCCCCAGATTGCAGCCACCGTGAATGGAGAGGTGGCTTTGCATGCACAGTTCACTCCATTCACTTCTTAGGGGGTTCTGACTTTTTGTTGTAAGTCATTCATATTTTTTCTTATGAAATAGATTATAAAGTAAAGGGAACTGTTTATATGCTTTGTATTAAAGCTTTTGATAACTACAGAATTATTCTAAAGTGTGGCAGCCTAACCATAAATCATCTGGCCAGGGCAAAGTTCCCTATGTGTTGGTATGGGTGTAAAGAATTGAAATGGTTTATATTTGAATTCACTTTTTTCACCCTGGTTCAGCTGATGATTTGCTCCCTTCCCTATATTGATAATTTAAATGTGAACTCCGCTGCATTTTCTCCAGAGGCTATGCGGTCAACTGTGTGGCCTCCAGAGAAAACTGAGATGAAGTGATATCCCTGCTTCAATTTTATTCACAGGGATCGCAGTGATGAGACACCAGATGATAAGAAATTGGCTTATCCTATCCTGTTACTGTCATCTATCCACCTTTACAGCCTCTTTTGACCCTTGGGAAGTAAGGGGGAGTACAGGAACTTGTCTTCATGTTATCACCCCCTTTACCAGATAGGGATTATACACGTATCAGCCATAATATTAAAACACCTACCTAATATTCTGTAGCCACATCCTCCCAGGTGCCACCAAATTAGCTGTCATGCATGTATCAGACTTCTTTTTTAGCACATCTAACAGAAATTGAGATCTGGCGAATTTGGAGACCGTGTCCACACCTTGAACTCATGTTCCTCCAGCCATTGCTGAACAACTTTTGCAGTGTGTGTCAGTAAGCATCTGTCTTGAAAGAGGCCATTGACACTGGGGCATAAGTTGCCATGGAGGGTGTACTTGATCTGTAACAGTATGATATCTAGGAACATGTCAACAGTAACATTCCCATGAACTCCAAGACCCAGCAGAACATTGCCCAGAGTATCACACTGCCCCAGTCTGCCTTCTTAACAAAGTGCATTCAGATGACATCTCTCACATGATGGGCCACCTCCTTCCATTGCTCCATGACCCAGTTTTGATGCTCATGTTATGGGCACTCTGACAGTCTGAGGCTAAGCAGCCCTATGTGTGACAAGCTGCAATACACCGGGCAGGTTCCATGTCATCTGGGTCTGGCAGCGAATCTACGGTTGGAGCACCCCGCTCGACTTTTTTAGGAAGGAGACAAAGACCCCAACCAAGAAGAACACCAGACGAGCAGGACTTCATTATCGGCGGCATCGATGCACCGAGGACAACGCGCTCTCAGGTACAAGTGATACCTTTTAGTGTTGAATATTTCTTCAAAGAATTTGAGTCCATTGCAACTTCAAGTACTTGAGAAGGGCCGGTCCTTTTGTCCGACTAGCCCACTGGACAGCTTTGAACTTGATATGGACTGTCGGCGCTTTTTTCGGAACATTCAACTTAAAGCACACTTTGCCAGCTCTGATAAGACGAGTCAAGAGAGGGTCAGTATGGATGATACTTGTCTCACCTTGAAAGACTTTGGCCTAAGATTATAAAGTAGCTTTCAGTCACCTAAAAGTTATCATCCTGTTGAAACATTTGTTTTCTTGGTCCAGCGCGATATTTCGCAAGCATTGCAGGACTTGAGACATTGTGGGTTTAGCTTAACTCACAATCTCTCATGTACTGAAAGACAAGCTATAGAGGATTTGATGCAGGATAGTACTCTAATTCTTAAACCTGACGATAAAGGGGGTGCCCTTGTCCTGATGGACAAGGAATATTATATAATTGAGATTCTGGGACAATTGGCTAATACTGAAATATATCGGCCATTAAAGGGTGACCCGGTGTTTGCTATTAAGAGTAAGCTTTGTACCTTGGTGGATGCATTTGTATCTGATAAGACTATTGATTCCAAATTGGGGGAATATTTGATTAACCATCATCCTGGCACGCCAGTGTTTTTTACACTTCCCAAAGTACACAAATCTCTCACCCAACCTGCTGGTCGCCCAATTGTGGCCCTGACTGATTCCATCTTATCCCCTCCAGCGATTTTTCTTGAAAAGGTCCTGACTCCTGTGACCAAAAAAATGCCATCTTTCTTGCTGGACACCAATCAATTTTTAAGTGAGATCATGAATTTGACGTTACAGGATGATGACTTACTGGTTACTTTTGACGTGTGCTCCCTATACATCTCCATTATCCACTCCAAGGGCATACGGGCTGTAGAGTGGTTGTTGTCTTTTTCCTCTCAAACAGAGCATGAGAAAAATTTCTTATTGTGTTTACTTGAGATCATTCTGAATGAAAATTATTTTTTATTCCAGGATACGTACTATCAGCAGTGCTGTGGGACCGCGATGGGTTTGAATGCCGCACCGCCATACGCATATTCTTATGTCATGGTTCGAGGATAGACATATCTACAATAATGAATTATTCAAGTTTCACTGTATTTTTTGGCGAAGATTTGTCGATGACGTATTTTGCGTGTGGCGGGGCGACATTCGAACCCTCCGGGATTTTGCAGATTATTTGAATTCAGTCTGGCATGAACTTCAATTTACGTTGCACTATGATAATCATGGGATCAATTTTTTGGATACCTTGGTAATCAAAGGCGAGGATGGAGCAGTGGAGACTGACTTATATATCAAAAGTACTGATAGGAATTCTCTCCTCCATTACTCTAGCAACCATCCCCCCACAGTTAAAAAAAAAAAAAAGCACTGCCCCATTCCCAGTTCCAGAGGGTTCGCAGAATCGTCTCTGGTGCCGGGAACAAGTAAAATAGTCTGAATGAAATGTCAGATTTAAGAATCGTGGTTATCCCACCTCACTGCTGAATAGAGAGAGGAATAAAGCTATTTCTTCGGGACAAAAAGAAAAAATGTCACGTATACCATTTGTCACAAAATATCACCCATGGGTAAACAAGTGCAGATTCATCCTCAATCGACATTGGAGCATTTTATCCAGGGCATACCCCTCTGTGGAGGAGTTCCAGAGTCCTCCTTTAATCTGTTACAAACGCAATAAAAATATACGCGACATGGTGGTATGGGCTGATGTGGGTAGCAGTCAGATTGAGAAGCGACAGCGTACTCTGTCCACACCAAGAAAGGGCACATTTCCCTGCTTGGGGTGTATACACTGCTCGAGCGTTATCAGAGGAGAATAGTTTTTACATCCCCATACAAGAAAGCAATTCCCTATTAAGGGATTCTTTACATGTAACAGCAATTACGTGGTGTATTTACTGAAATGCCCGTGTGGGCATGGGTATAGGAGAGACATCTATGCGGATGAAGGATCGCTTCTCAAAGCACAAGTCCACTATACGTAAAAAGAATCTGCTGTTACCAATTCCCTACCACTTTGATCGCTGTAGTCACAATGTCTCACAATTGCGTCTCAAGATTATCGAACACGTACCGCAACCTCGCAGAGGCGGTGACCGGATCAAAATGCAAAAAAAAACATGAAGCCCTTTGGATTCACAAATTCTAGACACTTGAACCCAGGGGATTGAACCGGGAGTATGATCTCAACAGTTTCCTATAATCTCCAAGCTCCATTGTTACTTTTAATATTTGCGTAATTGTCAGTTAACTTATTTGTTTTTTCTTTTCTTTTCTTTATTTCAGAAAACGTGATGAACCCCCAACGGCATCATCTCATCTTGAACTCGTCCTCACTTTTGGAGAACTTCTTATATGCCACATTATTCTTGTATTTGTTGATGCTGCTGCAGTTGGGTTGTTCCTTCACGTTTCTCAGTTTTTTTGTTTAGTTCACCAAGGATACCTGATGTCCCTTCTGCTTTGGCGGTCTATTTAAATCCTGTATGCTACTTTTGTATGCCATTAATTGTTTGAGAAAGGCTCATGCTGTGAGCCGAAACACGTCACAGAACCCTATATCGTATGTGACCAATAAAAGCATTGAATTTGCAGAAGATACAGTGAGTGCCGGTCTTTTCCTACAATATACGTTGAGATTGCCATCTCGGACACGTGCACCACGCTCCTTGAACGGAGTGCCGGCTGATCACTGCCCGATAAGCTGCAATACACTGTGTGTTCTGACACCTTTCCATCATGGCCAACATTAACTTTTTCAGCAGTCTGTGCTACAGTAGATCCTCCATGGGGTTGGACTAGATGGGCTAGCCTTTGTTCCCCATATTCATAAGTGAGCCTTCGGTGCACAGGATCAGTAAGGCTTACTGATTGTCCTTCCTTGTGCTACTGTGGAGCATAGGGGAGAAAACAAAAATTTAATTAATGCATGTAAATAGGGCTGAAATGATTACTAGATTTTTTGCATCAAGGATTTGTTTGTGTCATGTGACCACGGAGCGGGAGTGAAGCACTTACTATTACTCACTGCTTCGTGGTCACTCGCCGGCCCGCACGCTGCACTGGATCCTGACACATTGTCAGGACATAGTGCAAGCATACGTGCACTATGACCTGATGCTGTGTGACGTCAGGATGACAGTGCAGCGCACAGAGGAGTTGTGGAGTGGTGCCCCTATAGGAGAGTTAAGTATTAAAGGGCTGCTGGAGATTAGGAGCGGAGAAGATGGCACTGTGGGAGCTGAGGGCACGCTGGCATCGGAGGGGATGATGGCACAGAGGACTCATGGCATTGGGGGTGATGGCACAAAGGACTGATGACACAGGGGGGGGAGCTGATGGCACTGGGGACTGATGGCACATATAGCTGATGGCATGGCGGGGTGATGGCACTGGGGGACTGATGGCACATACAGCTGATGGCACAGAGGATTGATGGCATGGGGGCAGTGATGGCACATAGAGCTGATGGCACAGAATTGATGGCATGGGGGGTGATGGCACTGGGGGACTGGCACATAGGACTGATGGCACAGAGTATTGATGGCATGGGGGTGATGGCACTGGGGGACTGATGGCATATAGAGCTGATGGCAAAGAGGTTTGATGGCATGGGGGTGATGGCGCTGGGGGACTGATGGCACAGAGGACTGGCATGGGGGAGCTGATGGCACAGAGGAGCTGATGGCACAGAGGATTGATGGCATTGGGGGAGCTGATGGCACAGAGGAGCTGATGGCATGGGGGAGCTGATGGCACAGAGGATTGATGGCATGGGGGGGTGATGGCACTGAGGGGAGCTAGTGGCACAGAGGACTGATGGCAAGGGGGGAGCTGATGGCACAGAAGATTGATGGCATGGGGGAGCTGGTGGCACAGGATTGATGGCATGGGGGGTGATGGCACTGGGGGGGAGCTGATGGCACAGAGGACTGATGGCATGGGGGGATCTGATGGCACATAGAGCTGATGGCACTGGGGGCAGCTGATGGCACTGAGGGGGGGGGCTGATGGCACAGAGGACTGATGGCACTGGGGGGGAGTTTGAGCTGATGGCATGGGGGATCTAATGGCACAGAGGTCTGATGGCACTGGGGGGAGCTGATGGCACAGAGGATTGATGGCATGGGGTCTAGTTTTTTTTTTCATATTAGAGTACTCTATTAATCGTTGGATTAATCGATAGATTACTTGATTACTAAAATAATTGATAGCTGCAGCCCTACATGTAAAGATGTAAGATACAATATAGCTTGAGGTAGGACTTTTAGGCCATGTAGCAGATATCCCTATAGATGGCACGTCCCAGCTGGCCATGGCTAAAATTCTATATTTGATGAGGAAACTCATTGCTAAATATTGGTTGCAAGCCACATCTCAAACTATAGCAGAATTGCTTAATGTTGCTAATAATATGATTTTGATGGAATAGAAAGTATATATATATATTGTAGGGGATCGTCTCTTTTCAGGGGGTCACACTCACAGATATCTTCGCAGACACTATTATAATGTCGAAACTCTTGCTTTATTTCAGACACTTTAGCAAAGCACAGGTTAAGAAGTCGTAGCTTCAACTTATCACATGTGACATCCACACAAAATAACAAACCCTTGCCCGGCTAGGCTCTAACTAAACACATAAGCGTATCCCTGACTCACCTAGAGAGCCCTGTTCACACATGGAACACAAATGCGGCTTTCCTCAGCCATTCAGTCTAGCAACCTCCAGGCTGTGACACTTAATACCTTTTGGGGGGTTGTGGCCCAGTAGTCCTCCAGACTCTGGCCTCGTGATCCTTGTTTCACAGGCGTCACCGCGTCCCCCAAAGTTCAGGCTATCGCCTAGCCTCGTGGCCCCTCAGCCCACCCAGCTGAGACCACTCACACCGAGCTTTACCAGGACTCTGCTTCACAAGACACTCCAGAATGAGACACACCCAAGATCCAGTAGCAGGATTAAATAGGATCCCTGGATATGAGTATGCCCTAAGTCCCGGACTGGAGCATGGGGAACAGGCACCCACCCAACACATTGCCTGTTCCAAGTAAAAGCCTGCCCTGAAATAGCTGAACCAGCTACACTATCTATATTCTGTCCCCCAACTACTTTAGTGGACACCTGGACTAGGGCTTTTACTCCACCAAGGCTCAGCCGCTCCATCCTCAATGCGCCTGGGCCGATGACGTCACATCTACACTTGGCGCAGGCGCATTGAGGAAGGACCGGCCGAGCGAGCGGCCGCCTCTCAGTGCGCCTGCGCCGACTGAAGACGGGGACGGCGCAGGCGCCAGATTTTGAATGCAAACAGGGCCAGCAGAGAAAGATCCCGTCCTCTGGCCCTGTCAATCAACATGCGGAGGGGGTGTCTTTAGGATAGGAGGATGCGGCTGCTACCAGTAAATAGCCGCCCTACTTGCTGGTAGCAAGGTAATTTGCATATTTTAAAAGTATGTTTTTAACATAATCTGCTGAACCAAAATGATTATTACAGTATGTATGCATAAATCGCAGTATAGGGATTATAAGTAACCAAAAAAAAAAAAAAAACAGTTTAGTGGGGTGACAGAAGCCCTTTAACCTACTTAAAACTTAACTTTTATATTGATTATTTTCTAAAATAAGTCCCACAAGATTATTGTAGATGACTGCAATTGATTTATCTGGCATATGAGCAGATATTTTTAAAGGTACAAGGCACCACTTTCAACATATAATAATTCTGTTTGAAAAAAAGAGAAACCTGAATTATTATCACCACTCACGGTTTGATGTATACTTCGTTTAGGCTATTGTAGAGGTTTTTGGGTCCCAAGCAGGTGGGCGTGTTCACTGAAGAGTAATCCTCTTTGGATCCATGGATCTTGTTAGCATCTTTGTCCGCTGTAAATATGGTCCAAAAGAGGTTTATTTGCATTCCTGCCCTTCTTTATAAATGTAGGACAGGGTGTTGGGAGATATATCCCTGATGCGGATGCCTATATGCGGAAGAATCACCCCCAAAGGAGCGACCCCACTTATCGATGGCTGACCCTGATAATCTCACCCTACATTGGTGTCTCCCAACGCCTACATAGCCAGATATTCCATATTATTCCCGACGCGTTTCCTCTGTCAAGATATGCTGTCAGATTCATCAGGGGATGAAAAAAGATGTAGATGCGGCTCAATAGCCGTTAGCTGAATCCCTATGTACTGATGCTCCAACTGTTTAGATGCAGTCCAGAGTAATGTCTGTAGCTGTCTCCCGAATATACCCAATAAGATTAAGCTAATTTGATGCACATGGATCACTTACATTTCCACGGCGTGCGTTCCACCTTGTCAGGAGCGGATCTAAATGCTTATCAGTCAGCGCATGCGCCGGAACATGCTGGTATCCACTGTGGAACGCAATGATGTAAGAATCATGCGTCCGAATAAGCGCCAACAGGAAGTGCGGCGCGTGCGCCGGATGTGTCGATATCCATTGTGGAACGCATTGACGTCACAATCGTGCGTCTGAGAGAGCGCCACAGGAACTTATTCAGGATGGAATGCATATTAGTACGCATGCGTTTGGCGATCATGTCCACAGTATAGATAAGAACATATTCGCTGATTGTGTGTATAATATAAATTTATATATATATTTAGTTTCCTTGTGCTTACACCCAGAGTAAAATTTACTCTGCCATTATGATGTTAATGCAAGTGAGACAAGAATGTAAAATATTATGTCTCCTTGCATCTCAAAATTACTGGTATATAGTCTATAGATGTTTTGGAATAGCACACTAAATATATATTTTTTCCACAATATAGAAAGCACACATTACATCCGTAAGTAATGCCAGGGTCAATTATATAAAACTTGGGTATATTGTATTTGGGCTTGGATTAGTAGGGACCAGGTGAAAAAAGAAGAACAGGGCTATTATATAAAAAATTCATGATATGCCCTTTCATAAATGGTGATTTCCACCTACTTACTGATACATAATTATGTGACCTTTCACGGTCTGATACACTTATTTTCTGACTAGTCCATATATTTCCTATATACAGTTGCAAGAAAAAGTATGTGACCCCTTTGGAATGATATGGATTTCTGCACAAATTGGTCATAAAATGTGATCTGATCTTCATCTAAGTCACAACAATAGACAATCACAGTCTGCTTAAACTAATAACACACAAAGAATTAAATGTTACCATGTTTTTATTGAACACACCATGTAAACATTCACAGTGCAGGTGGAAAAAGTATGTGAACCCCTAGAATAATGACATCTCCAAGAGCTAATTGGAGTCCAATCAATGAGATGAGATTGGAGGGGTTGGTTACAGCTGCCCTGCCCTTATGAAAACACACACACCAGTTCTGGGTTTGCTTTTCACAAGAAGCATTGCCTGATGTGAATGATGCCTCTCACAAAAGAGCTCTCAGAAGACCTACGATTAAGAATTGTTGACTTGCATAAAGCTGCAAAGGGTTATAAAAGTATCTCCAAAAGCCTTGCTGTTCATCAGTCCACGATTATACAAATTGTCTATAATGGAGAAAGTTCAGCACTGCTGCTACTCTCCCTAGGAGTGGCGTCCTGTAAAGATGACAGCGCAGACTGCTCAATGAGGTGAAGAAGAATCCTAGAGTGTCAGATAAAGACTTACAAAAGTCTCTGGCATATGCTAACATCCCTGTTAGCGAATCTACGATACATAAAACACTAAGCAAGAATGGATTTCACGGGAGGATACCACAGAGGATGCCACTGCTGTCCAAAAAAAACATTGCTGCACGTTTACAGTTTGCACAAGAGCACCTAGATGTTCCACAGCAGTACTGGCAAAATATACTGTGGACAGATGAAACCAAAGTTTAGTTGTTTGGAAGAAACACACAACACTATTTGTGGAGAAAGAGGCACAGCCTATCAACATCAAAACCTCATCCTAACTGTGAAGTATGGTGGTAAGGGATCATGGTTTGGGGTTGCTTTGCTGCGTCAGGGCCTGGACGGATTGCTATCATCGAAGAAAAAATGAATTCCCAAGTTTATCAAGACATTTTGCAGGAGAACTTAAGGCCACCTGTCCACCAGCTGAAGCTCAACAGAAGATGGGTGTTGCAACAGGACAACGACCCAAAGCATAAAAGTAAATCAACAACAGAATGGCTTAAACAGAAGAAAATACGCCTTCTGGAGTGGCCCAGTCAGAGTCCTGACCTCAACCTGATTGAGATGCTGTGGCATTAACTCAAGAAAGCGATTCACACCAGACATCCCAAGAATATTGCTGAACTGAAACAGTTCTGTAAAGAGGAATGGTCAAGAATTACTCCTGACCGTTGTGCACATCTGATCAGCAACTACAGGAAATGTTTGGTTGAAGTTATTGCTGCCAAAGGAGGTTCAACCAGTTATTAAATCCAAGGGTTCACATACTTTTTCCACCTGCACTGTGAATGTTTACATAGTGTGTTCAATAATAACATGGTAACATTTAATTCTTTGTGTGTTATTAGTTTAAAGAGGACCTTTCACCTATTCTTACTCTATGAACTAAGTATACAGCCATGTGGAGCGGCGCCCGGGGATCTCACTGCACTTACTATTATCCCCAGGCGCCGCTCCGTTCTCCTGCTATGCCCTCCGGTATCTCCGTTCCCTAAGTTATTGTAGGCGGAGTCTGCCCTAGCGCTGGCCAATCGCATTGCAGAGCTCACAGCCTGGGAGAAAATAACCTCACAGGCTGTGAGCTCTGCGCTGCGATTGGCCAGCGCTAGGGCAGACTCCGCCTACCATAACTTAGGGACTGGTATCTCCGCCTACTATAACTTAGGGAACGGAGATACCGGAGGGCATAGCGGCAGAACGGAGCGGCGCCTGGGGATAATAGTAAGTGCAGTGAGATCCCCGGGCGCCGCTCCACATGGCTGTATACTTAGTTCATAGGGTAAGAATAGGTGAAAGGTCCTCTTTAAGCAGACTGTGATTGTCTATTGTTGTGACTTAGATGAAGATCAGATCACATTTTATGACCAATTTGTGCAGAAATCCATATCATTCCAAAGGGTTCACATACTTTTTCTTGCAACTGTATTGTCAATTGGTCAGGAGTAATAAGATACAACAGGATTTATATGAAACATCCGAAAGACAATACCTCATTGAGGCCTAATGGGCTCACCGTTTTTTAGTCTGTGAGTCCACTCTGCCTCTTTTTGTAATATTTTCCTATTTAAATCGCCTCCTCTTGGTGACGGGCGTACAACTTCAATTACACAGAACCTTAATGATTTTGCATTTCCTTCATGGAAGTTCTGTATATGTCTAGAAATAGTAGTGTTTCTTTTGTGTCTGATATCTCCTAAATGATCCCCAATCCTTCTCCTAAATTCCCTTTTAGTCTTGCCCACATACTGAAGATTGCATGTACATGTACACAGATACACGACTCCTCTGATGGTATATGTTTTATTAGTCGTGTTGCTGGTAAAGGTTTTGGTTTGACCTATACGTGGACAGGCTATACAGGATCCGCATCTGAAGGTGCCAAGAGGTTTTCTGTCTAGCCAAGTTCCAGGTTTCTTGATAGGTGTATAGTGGCTATGGACAAATCTGTCCCCCAGAGACCTACCTCTTCTATATGTTATAGCCGGATATGAGGGAAGGATATCCTGAACATCAGGATCCATGCGCAACATTTCCCAATATTTTTGTAAGATATCTCTGACCTCTCTGCTACAATTATCAAAGGTTCCCACTATTCGAAAGATTGGATCCAGTTCTGGTTTCCTCTCTTTTTTGGGGGACAGTAAATCTGTCCTTTCCGCATTTAAGGCTGATCTGAAGGCTTTTTGCAATGGGCGGTCCGGATATCTCTGGCTTGATTATAAAAATATTTTTTGGTGGTACAGTTTCTGCGGATTCGGAGGTACTGGCCCTTCGGAATGCCGCATTTAAGATTAGCAGGGTGATGACTTTCCCATCTTAGTAAATTATTGGTTGCTGTAGGTTTTCTAAAGGTCTTAGTATTAATAATGCCATTGTTCAGAGTGATATACAGATCTAAAAAGCCAGACCTTGGTCATTTATCTCCTATCTGATTGTTATTTAGATCAGCCAAAAAGTCAGAGAATAGTTTTCTGGAGCCGCTCCAGAATATTAGTATATCATCGATGTAGCGGCCCCAGAAAACTACTGTATTTTTCGCCCTATAAGACGCACTGGCCCATAAGACGCACCTAGGTTTTTGGGGAGGAAAATAAGAAAAAAAATATTTTGAACCAAAAGGTGTGCTGTGTGTTTGGTGGGTTTGGAACTAATGGTGGTCTGTGGATGGCACTATTACAGGGGATCTGTGGATGACGGACACTGTTATGGGGGGATCTGTGGATGACGGACACTGTTATGGGGGGATCTGTGGATGACGGACACTGTTATGGGGGGGGATCTGTGGATGACGGACACTGTTATGGGGGGGATCTGTGGATGACAGACACTGTTATGGGGGGGGATCTGTGGATGACGGACACTGTTATGGGGGATCTGTGGATGGCGGACACTGTTACGGGGGGGGAACTGTGGATGGCACTGTTACAGGGGGAGATCTGTGGATGGCACTGTTACAGGGGGTATCTGTGGATGGCACTGTTACAGGGGGATCTGTGGGTGGCACTGTTATATATGTGCCATCCACAGACCCCCCCCAGCCCATAACTGTGCCATCCACAGATGTCATCCACAGTCCCCCCCCCCCGCCGCTCCGGTATACAAATAGAAGATGTCTTCAATTAATAGTTATTAAACATGCCCCCTCACTCCTAATAGTACCTTACATCCTAACCGCTTCAGTACAATGCCGGCAGGCAGGCCGGGCCACTGACGTCACTTGTCTGCGCCGCCTGCTTCATCCATAAAGTAGGCGGCGCAGGCGCGTGACATCAGGGAGTTACGCTGCCGCCCGCCCGGCCTGCCTGCCTGCATTGTACTGAACGGGTTAGGATGTAAGGTACTATTAGGAGTGAGGGGGCATGTTTAATAACTATTAATTGAATAAGACATCTTATATTAGTATATCGGCGGGGCGGGGCTATAGTACACTGATTGCACCGCCCCGCCGCTATTGCCGGCCCCCAGCTCCTCCTCCCAGTCCCTCCCCGAGTCCCCGCTCGATCGTACATCGCAGCTTGCGATGTAAAACTGCCAGCATTCGCCCCATAAGACGCAGGGGCATTTTCCCCCCATTCTGGGGGGAGAAAAAGTGCGTCTTATGGAGCGAAAAATACGGTACTCTCGACATCCAAACGCTCTCCTCAGTGAATACCACTGTGTCTTCCCACCAGCCCAGGAACAAATTAGCATAAGTGGGGGCACATGCGCTCCCCATTGCTGTGCCCTGAGCTGGTGGAAGAATTTAGAGTCAAAGAGGAAGTAATTATGCCTCAAGACAAAATCCATAAGCTTCAGAACAAATCGATTGTGAGCTGTGAATTGAATTCCCCTGCTTTTCAGGAAGTTGTTCACCGCACATAAAGCCAAGTCATGGGGGATATTACTGTAGAGCGCCTCTACATCTATAGAGGCAAGTAGGATACCCTCTTCAAAATGTAAACCATCAATTTTAGTTAGTAAATTAGAGGTGTCTCTAATGTATGATGGAAGTGCCGTAACAAATGTTCTCAAGATCTTATCAATATACACACCTACATTCTATGTTATGGAATTAATCCCTGCCACTATTGGGCGGCCCTTTAGTGGGGTAAACCCCTTGTGGATTTTAGGCATAGTGTAGAATGTTGCAATCTTTGGATGGGGCCTTAACATAAATCTAATTTCATCACTGGATATTAGTTTATCATCAAAGGCTTCCATAAGTAAGACCTCTAGGTCACTATAGAAGTTAGGTGTAGGGTCCATCCTGAGTATATTATAAAAAAATTTATCATTGAGGATGGCACTACACATTTTGTTTGTAGTCATGGTGATCCATGACCACTAAATTTCCTCCTTTGAAGGTTTTAGTATCATATCATGATCCGCCTCTATCTTTATCATGGCCTCTATTTCACTTTTTTCCAAGTTTGATTTCTTTCTGCCCTTTATTTGTTTTTGTTCCAAACTTTCCAATTCCTTAGTGACTATATTTAGAAAGAGATCTATAGTGTTTGTTTCCATTTGAGGCGGTGACTTGATACTTTTGGGTTTTAAATTTAGTAAAGGGAACCTCCACAATTTTCCTTTCTCCCTCTGAGAGGAGGTCTGCCATTGTTCTAACCAAGGGAAGTTCATCCAAAGGAATACCTAATTTGATACTTTCCTCTAGGTCATTATGCCTAAAAAACTTATGCCATTTTAGCTTGCGGCAAAAAAGATGGACATCTTTGATCCAGAGGAAGGAGCTGTATTTTGTAGTTGGTATAAAAGATGTTCCCTTGGCAAGAATTGCAATCTCTGCCTCTGAGAAGATCTTTTGTGTTGAATTTATGATCTGCCCTTTCTGGTTAGGATCTACTTTTCTTGTCTGGGGCGGTCCCTCAAATGGTATGGGATTCCCCCCGATTCTAAAAAACTCGAGGGTAAGCC
This sequence comes from Bufo bufo, assembly GCF_905171765.1. Taxonomy (NCBI): domain Eukaryota; kingdom Metazoa; phylum Chordata; class Amphibia; order Anura; family Bufonidae; genus Bufo; species Bufo bufo. The sequence goes on along the minus strand of NC_053392.1, from coordinate 434,743,276 downwards.
AGATGATCCAGAGGAGCTTTGTCCCTCTGGATATGTGGTTTTACCTACAACACACGTATTCTATTACCTCTGTGAATTGTTATTCATCATACAATGAACGATAAACTTTTGAGATGGCTCCTTTTACAGACCCTGATGCCACCACAACATCAAGCGTCTGATTAGTAATGTACTGTAGTGAGGTGAGTTTAGATTGCGCATCCAATGCGTGCCTCAGCTGCAAATATTTATAGAAGTGTGTGGAGGGTAGGCCAAACTCAGAACACAGCTGCTGAAACTGCTTTAGAATTCCCTGGGAGTATAACTGGCCAATATTCCAAATCCCTTTCCTTCCCTATTGCATGAACCCCTTTAATTGAGATAATTCAGGTAAACAAGGATTATTCCAGATGGGAGAAATATTCAACAGTACTGAGAGAGATACCCAAGATCTCTCTAGCTTTAAGCCACACCTTCCTCAAAAGCTCCAAAATTGGAGCACATTTAAACTTAGGGACTACATCCCCCTCCAGGACTGCTAATGGCGAATAACAACCAGCTGCCCATGCAATTAACCTACCTCCTCTCCCCACTCCCCCTGCCATATTCCATCCCTTAAAGTGTTGCAGCTGAGCTGAAAGAAAATATAATAAGGGGTTTTGTAAGTCCAAACCACCCGCATCCTTAACCCTCTGCAAAGTTTCATATTTAATACTACTTCTCTTATCCTTCCACAACCGGAACCAAAATATTTGCTGTATTTAGAAAAAAATATGTGCAGGGATCCATACTGGAGATTTATGAAGCATATATACCTAAGAGTTGCGGCATCAGCACCATTTTAATCAGTTTACCCCTACCCACTAGGGATATGGTCAATTTATGCCATAAAGCAGCCTTGGTTCTAAATTTGATTAGTAAAGGCAATAAATTATCAGGTATGAAATTATGTGGATTTATGGAGATGTCTACTCCTAGATATTTGAATGAGGATACTACCCTGAGTTTAGTATGAGCAAGACAGAGACTCTCCGGGACAATGGGAGTATCACCAGTTAATAAGCAAACCAGACTGCCTGCCAAATTCCGAGATGAGTGAGATAATAGGGTCAATGGAGGAGACCAGGTCACCTACATATAGCAGCATATCCTCCTAATACAGCGACAAAAGCTCCTCCAAATCCCCCCTTCTAAGGCCCCGGAAAACTGGTGTAGCTCTAAGAAGGCAAGCCAACGGTTCTATCGCTATAGCGAATAAAAGAGGAGACAGTGGACAGCCCTGCCTTGTCCCCCTTTCTAGTGCCAGCGCCGGAGAAATCCCTCCATTTACTCTAATCCTAGCTCTAGGTTTGTTATACCACAACTGTACCCATCTTATGAAACCTGGGCTGAATCCCATTTTAGACAATACTGCCCAAAGGTAATCCCACTCGATGCTATCAAAAGCCTTGGCAGCATCGAGTGAGACCACAGCCGTACAGCTCCCACTACCTCCCCCTCTATCCAACTGGAGATTCAGAAACAGGTGTCTAAGATTTAGGGATGTGGATTTTCCAGCCATGAAGCCAGATTGGTCTTCATGGATAATAGTACTGATAACATGTAATAATCTATTGGCTAGAACCTTGGCCAATACTTTTACATCGGCCGTTTACAGTGAAATAGGAAGATAAGAGTCCACCTGTGTAGGATCCTTGCCTGGTTTTGGAAGCACTACCACAATCGCCTCTCTCATCGAACTAGATAAAATACCTGCCCGATATGAGTCCATAAAAACATTATGCAGGTGCGGAAGAAGAAGCTCCTGGTGTTTCTTGTAAAATTCCACCGGCAAGCCATCCCCCCCAGGTGCCTTTTCATTAGGAAAAGATCTCAACGCCAGCTCAAGTTCCTCCAGCCGGATGTCGCCATCTAGCATCTCCCTATCCTCCATAGATAAAATGGACAAGGAAATATCCATTAGATACCTCTCTCTATCTATTGGACCAACTGTAAATTTAGACCGATAGACATCCTTGAAGTGAGCATGGAATACCCCCAAAATATCTATATCCTCGGTAATGAGGTTCCCATGTTTATCCCTAATGGAGGCTACACAAGAGGGACCAGATTGTGCTTTAATAACCGTGGCTAATAAATGACCAGCACTCTCACCTTCCATAAAGTACCTCTGAGTCCTAAAAAAACTTTTATTCCCTGCTGTTTCTATTAGATGTTCCTTCAACAGCCCTTGAGCCTCCTTCCAATTAGCTGCATTTTCCTGCGTTGGATTTAATATATATTTAGATTCAGTAGCCAAAACTCTATTAGACAACTCTATAGAGAGAGCCCTACTTTTTGTCTTGTGGATGCTAATGCTCTTAATATAAACACCTCTTATATAAGCCTTCATTGTATCCCATATTATTGGTATAGTGGCAGTTCCAATATTGGTGTTAAAAAATTCTCCCAGTGCATTAGGAATGGTACCGCCAGTATCCACTAGCTGAAGCCTGAATGGATTCAAACGCCAAATAGGAAACTTGGGGCAAAATGCAAGACTAACTTTAATTGCGCCAGGATGGGAGAGTGGTCAGACACACTCCGAGGAAGGTAAAAGATCTCGTGGACAAATTCCAATAAGGACAGGGAACCAAGCACCAGGTCAATTCTAGAATATTTTCTGTCTTCCCGATGCTTGGACCTCCATAAATCACACATATCCACCTCTGATAGCAATCTAGCCAATGCTGAGGGTGAGGGGCCTAGTACATTAGCATTTGGAGTAAACCTGTCCAAAGACTTGTCCATGTGCATATTAAAGTCTCCCACCATTAGTACAGGGACACCTGGAAACTTGGCTTTAAACATTAGTATTTTTGTCATAACTTCACTGGAGTACGGTGGGGGAATGTATACTGCCACCAGAATCAACCTAAAATGAAAAATAGAACAGTCTACACATATAAATCTTCCATTCTTGTCAATGCACGTGTCTCTAGCTTCAAAAGTAACAAATCTATATATTAGAATACTAACACCACGCGCATAAGTAGAATGAAATTCCTGCGCCATCTATGCTTTGTGTATCAGATGAGTTTTGTCCGTTGTAAGATGCGTTTCAGATAGGCAAAGAATTGCCGGCTGATATGTTTGCAGAGCATGGAAGTTCGCATGACGTTTCGTAGTCTGGCCCATTCCCCTCACATTCCAGGCAATGATCCTAAGGGTACCCATCATCAAACCAAATCCAGAAAAGTAGGCGCCTGCTGCCGCTCACCACCTTAGGACCACCATAGCATAATAAAAAGCATACATTCTGTCTGAACTTCACCCCATACCTGCCCCTCCCCCCCACATAAACTAAAACATAAGTTAGACATATCTCTCAACTGCGAGGGAACTGGGGTACAAAAAATACCCGAACCTGTATAATAAAAGCAGATCACTAGTATGAACAATGTAACTATCTCAGTAGAACTACTTGGCTATAAGCCCGGCCTCCCTAAATATTTTAACCCGCTACAGTGCAGGACAACCCCACATCATTCAAAATAAGAATGGAGGGGGAGCCCCCAGACAAGAGGACCCCCCCCCCCACCTCCCTTCCCACTGCATATAACAAACTGAACTTAGCAACAGTATATATTCTAAAGGAAGACTATACAGCTCCATAGTCCTCACTGAATTAGACATCCACTCTGTCTGGCAGGATAGATCATTGAGTAGGGAAGTTGTAAAACTCTCAACCTTTTCTTGACGTCTAGGAAGCGTGCTCTCCTCTTTTGGACTTCTGCAGAGAAGTCAGAGAACAGAGAGATACGATTTCTATTTATAGTAAGATCCACACAGTCTTTTGCTCCTCTTAAGATGGCATCTCTAAAATGAAAGATTTTAACCAGAATAGGCCTCGGCGGCGCCAGTGGTGGTGGGTGGAATGGTACACGATGAGCCCGCTCAATAGCAAAAAGCGGAGATAGCTTATTTCTCCCAATTTTGTCAGCAAGCCATTTCTCAAAGAACGACACAGCATCCTCTCCTTCTGTACGTTCAGGCACCCCAATAATTCGGATATTATTGAGTCTAGAGTTGTTGTGATAACAATTTTTTGATTCGATTTCGATACCATAAAAAAGTATTGCGATCCTCGATACCACGCGAAAAAAGTAAAACACCAAAAAAAGACACGTGCATTCTGCATTTTAAAAAATGTCTAATCACGCAGTTTTTGTTTTTTTTTATGTTCCGGCATTCACCGCATAGATTTTTTTTTTTTAATATTTTAATAGTTTGGACTTTTCAGATGTGGCGATATGTGATGTGCGTTATTTATTGTTTATATATTTTATATGTAAAATTGGGAAAGGGGGCGATTTTATACTTGGGGTGTTTTATTATTATTATTTTTAACAGTTTATTTGATAACTATTTCCCTCCTTAGGGGCTAGTACCTGGGATCTTTTGATCCCTTGTCCTATTCACCCTAATAGATCTCTATTAGGGTGAATAGGACTTTACACTCTCCCTGCTGCCCTGTGCATAGTGCACACAGCAGCAGGGAGCCGACTATGGCAGCCAGGGCTTCAGGAGCGTCCTGGCTGCCATGATAACCGATCGGAGCCCCAGGATTACACTGCTGGGGCTCCAATTAGAAGCTGCCACCAATGAGGGGGGGGGGGGGGGGGGGGGGACCCTGTGGCCACTGACACCAATGATTTTAATACTGGTGGGGTTGAGGGGGGAGGGCGCACTGCACCACCAATGATAATTAACCTTCAATACAGGAAGCGGGTACTGGCAGCAGATCAGCAGCAGTTAACCTCTTAGGTGCCACACCTGAGGGGTTTACTGCCGCTGATCGCAGCTCCCTGTCAGATCCGTCCCGTTTCCGTTATGCAGGAGAGGACTCCCCTCTAAAGGCATTGCGTTATGCATTCCGTCATAGAATTGCGTTATGGTCCGTGGTAACGGAATCCATAACGCAATTCACCTTTTACCCAGGGCTGTGGAGTCGGTAGATAAATGCTCCAATTCCGACTCCTCAGTTTTTGGTACTTCTGACTCAGACTTCCCGACTCCTCTGTATTTAGTATGCAAATGTATTTTATACATTCCTTGAAGGAAAGAAAGGCAACATACAGCTGTTCCACCAAGTTCTTCTAAGCTCTTATAGCAGAGAGAGGTAGTTGGGCAGAAGCTGCTGCCTTCTCCTTTGTGTGCTGATCTTCTGCTGAAGATAGGGCAGTGGGAGGATCCAGGAAGGGGCAGTGGAAGGGGCATTTATTTTAAAACATGATTTCCCTAGTAGAATCCCATAGTCATGTTTAAAGTTTAAGCTAACAATCTAAGTTTACAAGTTTTTATAGCCTTAGCTGAATGACAGCAGTTTTTCAAATGGTTTACAGCTTCAGTCTTGAACTATTGACTATCCATTCCCTTCACTTATATAAGTGTCTCTAGTCCTGCAAAAAACATATTCTGTCACCCCCCAAAAGTCATTTTTCATTTTTGGGCTAATTAAAATCCTTATAGTGCGATTATTCAATATATAGTGCTCTTACCTTTTTCTGTGGCTTAGTTTCTTTAAAAACCGCACTTTTATAATATGTTAATTACCTCGCTACCAGCAAGTAGGGCAGTTACTAGTAGCCGCCGCATCCTCCTTTCAAAAAAACGCCCCCCTCCTCCTGTTGATTGACAGGGCCAGCGAGCGCTCTCCTCCTCCGGCTGGCCCTGTCTGCAATTCAAATCCCGCGCCTGCGCCTTACGCGTCTTCATTCGGCACAGGCGCTCTAAGAGAAGGACGCTCGCTTCCTCAGCACTTCCTCAGTGCGCCTGCGCCGATGACGTCTTCTCTTTCGGGTTTAGAGGTGACGTCATCGGCGCAGGCGCACTGAGGAGGGGGCGTTTTTTTGAAAGGAGGATGCGGCGGGTACCAGCAAGTAACCGCCCTACTTGCTGGTAGTGAGGTAATTAACATATTATAAAAGTGCGGTTTTTAAAGAAGCCACAGAAAAAGGTAAGAGCACTATATATTGAATAATCGCACTATAAGGATTTTAATTAGCGTAAAAATGAAAAATGACTTTTGGGGGGTGACAGAAGCACTTTAATCAGTTATCAGTGAGAGGCTAGGTTAACCATGGGCATTGCGTTCCCTGTAACAGCGGAACACAACACAATGGAAAGTATTGCCGCTCCTTAACTGTGCGTTGCGTGCCAGGAGTTTAACTGTGTGTTGCCTAAGGAGCTTGATGATCGCGCAGGCTGCAGGCTGCGCGAGATTTCTGGTGGCCGACAGGAAGAAGAACGGGGCATTTCTTGAAGGTAGAAGATGACGTGGCGAGGGGGCAGAACCGTTTGCCGGGGGTGTGGGAGGTTATTTCAGGATCAGGAGGCGTTCTTGGGCTTCAAATTAAGGCGGGCTGGGCACTGCAGGGGGGGGGCGTCACTGGGCTCCAGAGAGGGGAAAAAACGCCCCTCCGGGCACCTTGGAGCTTCATTAGCAAATCAGAAAAAGATCTTTTTTATCAAAATGACAAAACGAAATAAAGTAAGATGACCACTGCAGGAAATAAGGTACTTTATTGAACATGGCAATGTTGAAAGCTTAAAATGCTAAAAGTAGGTGACAGATTCCCTTTAATTATAACTTTTTGTGAATTGGGACATTTAAACTTGCTTTATTTTAATTTTTTTATTCCAATGTAAATTTAGTAGGAGTCGGAGTCGGTTCATTTTTGCCAACAATGAGTCCCAAAATTGCCTCCGACTCATCGACTCCGACTCCACAGCCCGGTTTTTACCAACAAACGAAGTGTGAACGAATTTCAAAATAAAAAAATTCACTCATTTCTAATTGTAATTTTTCTTGAAATGGGAAATTGCTGTCAGTGTTGTTCTCATGATGCAAGGATTTTGAGAAAGCCGTCTTAAGAAGGAATGGTGCATTGCAGAAACCTCTAACTTGTGTAATTGGAGTTTCCTGTTATAGGCTACTGAGCAGGAATACGTTGTAATTTGTATTTTGTATTACTATTCTTGTAGCAGATATAAATTGTATATGGGCAGCACATTGGATCACTGGTTATCAATGCTATCTTGCGGCATCAGGATCCTAGGTTCAGATCCAAGGAAAACACTTGCATTGAGTTTGCATGCGTTTCTGCTTAAGTTCTAAAAAGACTTTGCTCTGCTTTTTGAAGACTTAAAGCCTCATGCACACAACCGTTTTTTTTTTGCGGTCCGCAAAAACTGGGTCCGTGGGTCCGTGATCCATGTCCGTTTTTTTTCTTCCGTGGGTCTTCCTTGATTTTTGGAGGATCCACGGACATGAAGGAAAAAGTCGTTTTGGTGTCCGCCTGGCCGTGCGGAGCCAAACGTATCCGTCCTGACTTACAATGCAAGTCAATGGGGACGGATCCGTTTGACGTTGACACAATATGGTGCAATTGCAAACGGATCCGTCCCCCATTGACTTTCAATGTAAAGTCAGGAGTCCCTATTAATATACCATCGGATCAGAGTTTTCTCCAATCCGATGGTATATTTTAACTTGAAGCGTCACCATTACCATGGGAACGCCTGTATGTTAGAATATACCATCGGATTTAAGTTAGATTGTCGAAACTCAGATCCGACAGTATATTCTAACACAGAGGCGTTCCCATAGTGATGGGGATGCTTCAAGTTAGAATATACAATACTAAGAACTGTGTACATGACTGCCCCCTGCTGCCTGGCAGCACCCGATCTCTTACAGGGGGCTGTGATCAGCACAATTAATTGTGCTGATCACAGCCCCCTGTAAGAGATCAGGTGCTGCCAGGCAGGAGGGGGCAGACCCCCCTCCCCTTTATTTAACTCATTGGTGGCCAGTGCGGCCCCCCTCCCTCCCCTGTATTAAATTCATTGGTGGCCAGTGCGGCCTCCCCTCTCCCCCCTACCTAATTAAAACCACCCCCCCCATCATTGGTGGCCAGTGCGGCCTCCCCTCTCCCCCCTACCTAATTAAAACCACCCCCCCATCATTGGTGGCCAGTGCGGCCTCCCCCCCCCTAATTAAAATCACCCCCCCATCATTGGTGGCCAGTGCGGCCTCCCCTCTCCCCCCCCCTAATTAAAATCACCCCCCCATCATTGGTGGCCAGTGCGGCCTCCCCTCCCCCCCTAATTAAAATCACCCCCCCATCATTGGTGGCCAGTGCGTTCTCCCCTCTCCCCCCCCCTAATTAAAATCACCCCCCCATCATTGGTGGCCAGTGCGGCCTCCCCTCTCCCCCCCCCCTAATTAAAATCACCCCCCCATCATTGGTGGCCAGTGCGGCCTCCCCTCTCCCCCCCCCCCCCTAATTAAAATCACCTTCCCCCATCATTGGTGGCAGCGGAGAGTTCCGATCGGAGTCCCAGTTTAATCGCTGGGACTCCGATCGGTTACCACGGCAGCCAAGACGCTACTGCAGTCCTGGCTGCCATGGTTACTTGGCAATAGAAGCATTATACTTACCTGCGATGTCTGTGACCGGCCGGGCGCTCCTCCTACTGGTAAGTGACAGGTCTGTGCGGCGCATTGCTTATAGCACAGACCTGTCACTTACCAGTAGGAGGAGCGCCCGGCCGGTCACAGACATCGCAGGTAAGTATAATGCTTCTATTGCTAAGTAACCATGGCAGCCAGGACTGCAGTAGCGTCTTGGCTGCCATGGTAACCGATCGGAGTCCCAGCGATTAAACTGGGACTCCGATCGGAACTCTCCGCTGCCACCAATGATGGGGGAAGGCGATTTTAATTAGGGTGGGGGGAGAGGGGAGGCCGCACTGGCCACCAATGATGGGGGGGGGGTGATTTTAATTAGGGGGGGGAGGGGAGGCCGCACTGGCCACCAATGATGGGGGAAGGTGATTTTAATTAGGAAAGGGGGGGAGAGGGGAGGCCGCACTGGCCACCAATGAATTTAAAACTGGGGAGGGAGGGGGTCTGCCCCCTCCTGCCTGGCAGCACCTGATCTCTTACAGGGGGCTATGATACGCACAATTAACCCCTCAGGTGCGGCACCTGAGGGGTTAATTGTGCGGATCACAGCCCCCTGTAAGAGATCGGGTGCTGCCAGGCAGCAGGGGGCAGTCATGTACACAGTTCGTAGTATATTCTAACTTGAAGCGTCCCCATCACTATGGGAACGCCTCTGAGTTTGAATATACTGTCGGATCTGAGTTTTCACAAAGTGAAAACTCAGCTCTGAAAAAGCTTTTATGCAGACTGATCTGCGGATCCGTCTGTGTGAAAGTAGCCTACGGCCACGGATCACGGACGCGGATGTCAATCTTGTGTGCATCCGTGTTTTTTCACGGACCCATTGACTTGAATGGGTCCGTGAACCGTTGTCCGTCAAAAAAATATGACAGGTCATATTTTTTTGACGGACAGGAAACACGGATAACGGACGCGGATGAACAACGGTGCATTTTCCGAGTTTTCAACGGATCCATTGAAAGTCAATGGGTCCGCAGAAAATCACGGAAAGCGGAACAACCGACACGGATGCACACAACGGTCGTGTGCATGAGGCCTAAACTGTATACAGACAGGGACATAATGCCACCAAATTATACAACCATACTATGCCTATATATTACCTCCATACAGTATCCAAATAATACTAACTTCTTGTGCCTGGTGGTGTAGGTCAGTGAATGGGTTAAAGGAAGAAATCATTATAAGGGTATTCAATTTGCAGCAAATTATTACCTATCCACAGGATAGGTGATAACTATTTCATCGGACGGGTCCTACTGCTGGGACCCCCACGATCATAGAAATGGGGATCCCATACCCTTAGGGGCTCCTGAAATGAACAGAGCAAGAGGTCTAGCATGCACACTGCCATCCTATTCATCTCTATGGGAGTTTCAGAAAAAGCTAAGGGCTGTATTTGACTGTCTCTAGAAATCCTATCGAGATGAATGGAACGTCAGTGCACATACCCGACCTACTGCTCTGTTCATAGGAGGTAACTTGTCGTAACCAGATTACCCCTTTCAACCCTGCCCTTACTAAACCATGTCCACCCGTCAACATTTGCATTACAAAAATAGAAAAGATCAGCAGGAAATTGACCCCTGTATTCTCTCAAATAATTTTCCATTTGTTGCATTTTATGCAAAAAAATACAAACGTTTTAAGTTGCAATATTATGCACAAGTCCATTTACACTCATTGAATTGTGCCATCATTTCGTTTAAGGCTACTTTCACACTGGCGTTTCACCGATTCGTTTGAAACTGATCCGTCTATAATGCGGATCCGTTTGTCACGTTCAGCGGATCCGTTTTGTATTGAGTAGCATCTCAGTGTCCCCCCACTTCATGTATTCAGATTCCAGGGTTGTCATTATCTTTGAAGCATTTAAATGCTCTATTGCTAATCTGTTGGGGGCCGTCTTGTTGAAATTCCAAGTCGGTCCGGTTTCAGCTCTGATCACGGACCACACCTTTCGGACTCTTTTACACGACTACATGCACTAAAAGATGTATAGTGTTCGTTAGCGCGCCATATGTCCAGGTTCGCTATTGATCATGCGTACGGGAGTACATGGCATTATGATGCTGACCATGTTGTGCCGCACACTGGGCTATTGTCCCGCACTCATATGATCTATTAGTGCTAGACAATAGCCCCGCGGGCAGCTCGACTTGCACAGAATCATTGTACACTATGATGCTGTGTACTCCCGTGCACACGATCAATGCCACTACGGGACATATGGCCTGCTCACGGACCGTATGTCTCTAAAGGCATACAGTCGTGTGCAAGAGGCCTTAAAGGGGTTTTCTAATCTCAGACAATGGAGCACATCGCTAGGATATGCCCCCCTTGTCTTATAGGTGCAGTTCCCACCTCTGGGACCCTCACATATATCGAGAACTGAGCCCCGAAAGTGGAGGAGGGCGCATGCGCAGCCACCCTACATTCATTTCTATGGGAGAGGCGGGGATTAGCGCCTGGTGGTGGACGGACCCTGGGAAATCTGGGGTCCCCCAGCCACAGCGCTCCCCGCTCCGTTCTCTATATAGGTGCGGGTCCCTAGCGATATGCCCCCATTGTCTAATAAGGTATAACCCCTTTAACAGCAGTATGTCCCTTGCGTGTCCCTTGTGGTAATCACACTAGTTATGTCAGAGCGTCATCGGGAAATCATTAATCAAACTGTAAAATTGCAATTTGTTAATGAATTTGATGATGCTGATGGACCGTGACTCCCACAAGGGCTCATATGAAAGGGCACAAGATTGAACAATGAACAAGCATTTGCTTGTTCATGTGCCAATCATAGGGTATACAATCAATAAAGAGCCAAAAGATAGCTGATTATTGATGGTCATGTTCATGGTTCAGCCACCTTTTGGCACTAATGCTGTTTTGAAAACAAAAATAACAAGGGCGTTATAATAAACGCACAGTAGTGAGACTAGGGTAGTTTTAATTTCACCGCAGCTGGAGTGCCCAAGGTTACTGTTACCCTGGTGGTAGTTGCTGCTGGTAGTTCTGTAGGAAAAAAAAAAAAAGGAAAGTAAAGAATTGTCCTTTTAAATGCAACATCCATGTTCTATGCTATGGCTACCTTATACCATAGGGGGCTGGCCAAAACAGGGGAGCCAAACGCTCCGCTGTCTCAGACAGTGTCTTTAAATAAATTCTTTTTGCAGTCCTTAAAAAAAAAAAAAGTACCTTCTTGGAGTCATTGTGCGTCGCAGGAACCCCAGGGCCACTGTATAGATGTATGTAGGCCCTGAGGTTGCTCCGGAGCCACTTGGGGCTGTTGAAAAAAACATAAAAATAAGGGTCCATTCACACATCTGTAAGTGTTTTGCAGATCCGCAAAACACGGATACCGGCAATGTGCATTCCGCAATTTGCGGACCGCACATCGCCGGCACTATAATAGAAAATGCCTAATCTTGTCTGCAATTGCGGACAAGAATAGAACATGTTCTGTTTTTTTGCGGAAACGGAAGCACGGATGCGGAAGTGTGGATTCGCAAATGCGGATGCGGACAGCACATTCTAGCCCTATTGAAAATGAATGGGTCTGCACCCGTTCCGCAAAATTGCGGAACGGATGCGGACCCATTTTGCGGACGTGTGAATGGGGCCTTAGCATGATATAAGGTAAAGAACAATATGAATGTAGAAAAATACATATTGCTGTACTTACCACATTTCTTCTGAGCCGCCGCATTTAGATCCCCCCCCTTCCCCAGTCCTCAAAAAGGTCAGAACATATGTCCCTCCAGAGTCGCTGGCTCTGATGATGATCAGTGTGGTGGCGGTCGGAGTGGTCAGGGGTGTGATATATCGCATCCTCTGTGAATGTGGTTTAGAATACGTTGGCAAGACCATACGGGAATTCCAGAGGAGGATTGGTGAGCACATGGGGGATGTCACACACAAGAGAGACACCCCGGTGTCTAAACATGTGCACACCGACCACAACGGTAAAGCTCGGTTAAAATTCATGGCCATTGACCTTGTGAAACCCCCACCGAGAGGAGGGAACTGGGACAGGAACCTCCTCCAACGTGAAGCACGCTGGATCTTTAACCTAAAAACGTCAGCGCCAGGTGGCATGAACGAAAGAATAAACTACACTTGTTTTCTCTGAAATATTGTATTCATGTCTACTGCAATGCCTCGTTTGTTCATCTAATACCGTGGGTCTACACGCATAAGTGCCCTAATATCTCCATACTAAAAATTGCGCATGCGCCCTCAGTGACGCATGGTCTCCACATCCGATTTTGGGTCGACATTTGTATAACCTTAAGTGCGCATTGTTTGACTGTATATCATGCTGTGGCTGCGCCTTTACTGCGCATCCATATGCATTTATGCAACCTCAATTGCGCACCGTATGATTGAATGCTGTGCTCTGACTGCACGCCGTTTGTATCACTGATGCGCATCATTGTCTGCGCATCGCCTTGTTTAATGTTGCCTATTCAGCATTTATTTTAACAATGTCTGCATCACATTCAACCTGTTACCTCTAAATGCCATTAGCCGATTCACGGCAATATATTCTTATCGTTTTTATGGAGATGCATACACTTTGCATCCCACGTGATCACCGGCCCATCTTCATAGGCCGTGAGACCTATGGTTCTGCCCATCCCCTGCCGCTAGTACCGCCCATCCCACGTGGTGTCGCCGGCGTGTGACGTCACTTGCTGCGTCCGTGTCTGATCTCAGGCGCAATGCCTCTGCCCAGGTTATCCACCTGATGCGCGGGACTCGTGACCGGGAGATTCGCGGCGCTCCTATTTGGCGTCGCATCCTGATGACGTCAGTGAGGAGGAGGTGTGGCGGAGGAGAGGCGCAAATATTTAAAGACCACTACCTAGGTATACTACGCGGCTGGTTTAGATCGTTGTTTCCCCCAACCAGAGGGGACTCACTTGATAGTGGATCATTGTATCCCCCTGACCGTCCAGCGTAGGACTACACCTCCTGTGCAAGACCGCATCCCACCACCCTGGGATAGTGGATACAAGCCTTTGCTGCTTGTTTTCTTCCCAGTGTTTATTTAGCCTCAGGCCATATACCTGTGGTTATCCATCCGTCATCTTCCTGCATTTACTCCCCTGAAGAGTCACGGACAGAAACGTGCCACGTCGGGAGGTCATTGGAAGCACCATAATTTTTTGCACTGGCAAACTGTTTTGTAGTTTTAGGGATAAGGTCCAAGATAGGGGCAGGCATCCGGACGGGGTCGCCCTTTCCAGGGCGAGTGCTCTGTGTAGATAGGCAGAAGTAAAATAGCCCCCTCCACCTTTGATTAGGTTATATAGGACCAGTCCTATTGTTCCATCTACACGGCTACACTGCAGATCCACAATTTCCCGTACTGCATACATCCAGTGTCTCCTGCACCTATCATCTCGGACCTATCCCAATATCTACAAGGGTCTGGTAAGACTGCTCACGTCTGTCATAGACGGAGCAGATTTATTGTGTCTACCAGCCATCAGGGTACCATTATGTTGGCCCGTTTATGTACACTCACCTAAAGAATTATTAGGAACACCTGTTCTATTTCTCATTAATGTAATTATCTAGTCAACCAATCACATGGCAGTTGCTTCAATGCATTTAGGGGTGTGGTCATGGTCAAGACAATCTCCTGAACTCCAAACTGAATGTCAGAATGGGAAAGAGAGGTGATTTAAGCAATTTTCAGCGTGGCATGGTTGTTGGTGCCAGACAGGCCGGTCTGAGTATTTCACAATCTGCTCAGTTACTGGGATTTTCATGCACAACCATTTCTAGGGTTTACAAAGAATGGTGTGAAAAGGGAAAAACATCCAGTATGTGGCAGTCCTGTGGGCAAAAATGCATTGTGGATGCTAGAGGTCAGAGGAGAATGGGCCGACTGATTCAAGCTGATAGAAGAGCAACGTTGACTGAAATAACCACTCGTTACAACCGAGGTATGCAGCAAAGCATTTGTGAAGCCACAACACGCACAACCTTGAGGCGGATAGGCTACAACAGCAGAAGACCCCACCGGGTACCACTCCTCTCCACTACAAATAGGAAAAAGGGGCTACAATTTACACGAGCTCACCAAAATTGGACTGTTGAAGACTGGAAAAATGTTGCCTGGTCTGAGTCTCGATTTCTGTTGAGACATTCAAATGGTAGAGTCCGAATTTGGCGTAAACAGAATGAGAACATGTATCCATCCTCTGATGGCTACTTCCAGCAGGATAATGCACCATGTCACAAAGCTCGAATCATTTCAAATTGGTTTCTTGAACATGACAATGAGTTCACTGTACTAAAATGGCCCCCACAGTCACCAGATCTCAACCCAATAGAACATCTTTGGGATGTGGTGGAACGGGAGCTTCGTGCCCTGGATGTGCATCCCTCAAATCTCCATCAACTGCAAGATGCTATCCTATCAATATGGGCCAACATTTCTAAAGAATGCTATCAGCACCTTGTTGAATCAATGCCACGTAGAATTAAGGCAGTTCTGAAGGCAAAAGGGGGTCCAACACTGTATTAGTATGGTGTTCCTAATAATTCTTTAGGTGAGTGTATGTATGTCTGTATTTTGTAGTGAGTCTTATTATTCTGTCCATTCTAGACCTTATTAATAGTTATATTTTAAAATAATCACACTTCCCGTCCCCCCTCCGTAGGGGCCCATCTTCTGCTCATTTACTTTGGAGTGCTAACATAGCCTGAATAGACTTAGAGCTCTGATCCATTTCTGCAGTCGGAGTGGTCCCATAAAGATGGACGCGCCTCCACCAGTTGGATGAGGAGCTCGTTATCAATGGTAGGGACCTCAAGCTCCTCATATTCTCTGGTGGAGCCTCTGGAACCCTGAAAGAAAAAGAAATACAAAATTCACTAAAAGTCCAAATACAAAATGCAAATTACAACTACTTAATCAAGACTTACACGTCTATGACCGCCACGCACATTCCCGCGAACTCTGGAGGCTACTGGGGGATCCTCGCTGGCGGCTCTAGGTGCAGGTTGCTAAAACAAAAACTAAAAACGTTTTAACCATAATGTATTTAAAAAAATATATGTATGTGTATATATATATATGTGTGTGTATATATATATATATATATATATATATATATATAGATAGATAGATATAGATGAATTTAATTATGCACTTGCATGGTTTTTATGTAATGTACTGTATATTATATTTTATTCCTTGAATGCACTTTGTCACTTTATTGTGTAGTGTCCATATTTGATATTATATGGAAATGATATGTTTTTTATATATGACTTTTTCACTGATCATCAATTATGTAATGTCACTGATCACTTTGATACACCTTTTATAAGTTTGCTGTTCACTTTGTACCAATGCTTGAGAAAGGCTCATGTATGAGCCGAAACGTCGCTCCGTGCCACTTTATGGGTGAATAAAGTTTCTTCACTGACAATTTTGAAAGTCTACAGGAGTGAAGTCCAATTTGTCTTTCTATACTAGTGGGTAAGCACGTATTCCCATACTTGGGCTCTGCACCCGTTTCCCCCTTTTTTGGATGGTGCTGCTGGTGATTTTTTCATATGTGTGTGTGTGTGTGTATGTATGTATGTATGTGTGTATGTGTGTGTATATATATATATATATATATATATATATATATATATATATATATATATATATTCGGGTCCATAAATATTGGGACATCAACACAATTCTAAGATTTGTGGCTCTATACACCACCACAATGGATTTAAAAAGAAACAAACAGCTTTAATTTGAGGGTATTTACATCCAATTCAGGTGAACGGTGTAGGAATTACAACAGTTTGCATATGTGCCTCCCACTTGTTAAGGGACCAAAAGTAATGGGACAATTGGCTTCTCAGCTGTTCCATGGCCAGGTGTGTGGAGAAGAAAAGGAACTGCTCATGATCCTAAGCATACCACCTCATCAGTGAAGCATAGTCGTGGTAGTGTCATGGCGTGGGCATGTATGGCTGCCAATGGAACTGGTTCTCCTGTATTTATTGATGATGTGACTGCTGACAAAAGCAGCAGGATGAATTCTGAAGTGTTTCGGGCAAGATTATCTGCTCATAATCAGCCAAATGCTTCAGAACTCATTGGACGGCGCTTCACAGTGCAGATGGACAATGACCCAAAGCATACTGCAAAAGCAACCAAAGAGTTTTTTTAAGGGAAAGAAGTGGAATGTTATGCAATGGCCAAGTCAATCACCTGACCTGAATCCGATTGAGGATGCATTTCACTTCCTGAAGACAAAACTGAAGGGAAAATGCCCTAAGAACAAGCAGGAACTGAAGACCGTTGCAGTAGAGGCCTGGCATAGCATCACCAGGGATGAAACCCAGCGTCTGGTAATGTCTATGCTTTCCAGACTTCAGGCTGTAATTGACTGCAAAGGATTTGCAACCAAGTATTAAAAAGTGAAAGTTAGATTTATGATTATTATTCTGTCCCATTACTTTTGGACCCTTAACAAGTGGGAGGCACATATGCAAACTGTTGTAATTCCTACATCGTTCACCTGATTTGGATGTAAATACCCTCAAATTAAAGCTGACAGTCTGCAGTTAAAGCACATCTACTTCGTTTAATTTCAAATCCATTGTGGAGGTGTATAGAGCCAAAAATCTTACAATTGTGTCGATGTCCCAATATTTATGGACCTGACTGTGTATATGTATGTGTGTGTGTGTATATATACTTCTTGACAGCCCCGGTCCGGGCTTGGTCCACCTCCCCTAGACGATGGTGGTGAGCGGGCCTCGGCAGGTGAGCCGGCCACAGCTGGAGTGCTGGCCGATGATAATGATGATGAAGAAGCCTATAATAAGAGCACATACTGATTAATGCAACAAATCAAACAGTACAAACTCCAAGCGTTGATTTTATACTTACCGGCCTCTGAATACGACGGCGCCTTCTGGGTGGGTGTCTCCAATCAATAGTTTGTGGGGAAGACATCTGTACGCAACATAATACCAGACAAAATGCAGATAACGTTAAAAGAACTTGTTTAGAGCACGGTTTCCAGAGATATTACCCAATTTTTTTTTACAATACTTACTTTATAAAATATAAATTGGTGCTTGCCCACCACAAAACTTTCTATTAAAACTTTAATTTTTTGGCGAACCTAATAAAAAAATAATAATAGTCCCCCCCCAGTGCCATAATTCCCCCCCCAGTTCCATAATTCCCCCCCCCCCCCCAGTGCCAGCAGCCCCCACAAAGCCAGCCCCCCAATGCCAACAGCCCCCCCCCCCCAGTGATAGATAGATAGAAAAAAAATAAAGACAGACAACAGACAAAACTTCCAATACTTACCAGTGTTCAGCAAGTCGATGATCCAAGATGGCCGACGATGATGGGAGGGAAAGAAAATTACTGGGCATGCGCAGGGACGTGAAAGTTTTGAAACGGATCAGTCTCAAAGCGGAGCCAGTACAAACGGATCCATTTGGCTCCGCATCGTCGGGCGTTCGCCTAAACGCAGCAAGCGGAACAGTGACCGAACGCAGTCCAGCTGATGCATTCTGAGCTGATCCTTATCCATTCAGAATGTATTAGGGCTGAACTGATCCGTTTGGGGCCGCTTGTGAGAGCCCTGAAACGGATCTCACAAGCGGACCCAGAAACGCCAGTGTGAAAGTAGCCTAACTTTTTGTCCTGCTCCCTCTAATTCACAAATCATAATCTATTCTGTAATACATAGTACTGGGTAATAGGATGTCATGTGTTTTACTTATGACATAATTTCTTGGCAAAAAATATTATCTCAGCTGTCGTATTACTAAAAAGTCCAGAGTCCAGTCACTTTATTACTTATTCATTAGTGAATGAGGTTTCCCTGCTGCTTAAAGAGGAAGCTGTACATTGTCTCAGACTAGATGACTCAATGCTAAAGAGCTAATTTCTTATATTTATAGAATTCTTATCAATGTAGGAAGACATGTGATGCGTGACTGAGGCAGTGATGCAGCCTAAAATTGTGTTTTCTAATAGAATGTCAGTGATCGGTGATAATGCCGATAGGAGACATTTAACCGACGGAATCAAATGCGACCACGGCATCTGAGAGGTAAAAAACCCAGGAGCGCCTTTCCCTTGCTGAGATCGGGGAAGGTGTCCCTTAGCCTGCGCAAGGCTTCTAGACCTATTAATGGTATATTCCAATGCAGGCCTGCAGGTGACAGTATTGGATTGGAATATACTAATTTTTGTATTCCGTAAAGGATAAAATTCCATTACTGAATAAAAATGGCCTAAATTTATTTTTTTTAAACAAAAATTTTAAAACATCCCCCTTTCTCCATATTGAAATAAATATAAAGAAGAAAAAAATTAACATCATGGGCATTGCTGCATCCAAAAATGTCCATGTTATTAAAATATTAAAATATTTATCCCATACAGCAAACTTCAGATTGCTTCTCAAAAAAATTAGCCACTACACAGCTCCATAGACGTAACTATAAAAAAGTTATGGCAATTTTTTCAGTATTAAATCATAAGAAAACCTATGTAAAAGTGGTATCGTTGTAATCATACTTACCCAGAGAATGAAGGTAACAGGCTAGTTTTAGTGTATAAGAAACGCCATGTTTTTTTTTTTTTGCCAATTCCATCCCATTTGGGTTTATTTTCAGCTTTCCATTGTATGCAATGTTAAATGCTGCCACTAGAAAGTACAACTTGTCCCGCAAAAAACAATCCCTCATATGGCGATGTGAACGAAAAAATAAAGTGGCTCCAGGCAGGGAGTAAGAAATCAAAAATGCAAAAACAAAAAAATCACCATGTCTGGAAGAGGTTAATCATATTAATCGGATTCACTCAATGACTGCTTTACTAAATCATTTTAGACACATTTTCTTCTCTATGGCCCCCACCCTTGGATATTCACTAGACCCTAACTTCTGAAGATACCGTACATCTGTAGTGCTTTGATTATTTTCCTCTGTTTTCCTGACTGGTCCCCACCATTATTTCCTAGCTTTCTCCCTGTCCTTACCGGTTTGCTGGACAAATCATGCTTGGACCATTTTATTTTTTTATAGATTGCCGTGTCTATACTACATATATTGTAATCGTTTTATCATTTTTCTTGTATTCAGCAATACTGATTTTTCTTGTGAAAATAGAGGCATGCTAAGATCCAGCACCTTGAGCCTGGGCCTGATGTTTCATAATTCAGACTCCTCTATAGAGTCATGCATGTACTAATTGTGTATGTAATTTTCATGTAAGTCTGAGGTTTGTACCTGAATTTCTCACCATTTCTCTTGCAGGATGTTGGTGGAGGATGGATAGAAGTAAAGAATAACCAAGGTGAAAGAGGGCTTGTACCAACAGATTATGTTGAGGTAAGTGATATGTTAAAGAGCATCTGTCAGCAGATTTGTACTCCTGAAACTAAATGGCTGACCTGTTACATTTGCACTTGACAGCTGAAGACATCTGTGTTGGTGTTGGTCCCATGTTCATATGTGCCTACATTGCTGAGAAAAATGAAGATTAAATAGGCGTTGCCATTACACTCTCACCACAGCCACACCCTCATCACCTTGACAGGGCCAGGCAGTGAAAAGATCATCATGTCAATCAAAGTGTAGAGGTGTGGCAGTTGCAGAGAGAGCAGAGCCTCTAGGTGTAATGACAACGCCTTCGTTGCTCCTAGAGGCTCAATTGCCCCTGCGTCTTATGGGGCAAATACTAATGAGCGCTTCCATTATGGAAGCCCTAATTTGTACCGGAGGACCAGGAAGCGATGAAAGCTCTGTACTCTGCGTTTCTTGGTCCTCTTCTGTCGGCTGTGCAGTGGCTGCACACAGTTTGAGGGCGCTCTGTGACCTCACGCTGTGCTCGCCGGTTCACAGCACAGCCAACAGCAGGAGGAAGCAGATCGCGGGCAGTGAGGAGCGGCGGCGTCCAGGAGCAGGAGAGGTGGTTTATTTATTTTATTATACATGAGGCGCTGGGGGCCAAAATGATAGGCAATAGGGGGCTACAGAGGGCTCCTATGAGGCAATGGGGGCAATGTGAGAGGCAATGGGGGGCTACAGAGGTCTCATATGAGGCCATGGGGGCAATATGAGAGGCAATGTTGGGCTACAGAGGGCTCAAATGATGCCATGGGGCAGTATGAGGGGCTACAGAGGGCTCCTATGAGGCAATGGGGGCAATGTGAGAGGCAATGGGGGGCTACAGAGGGCTCATATGAGGCCATGGGGGCAATATGAGAGGCAATGTTGGGCTACAGAGGGCTAAAATGAGGCCATGGGGCAATATGAGAGGCAATAGGGGGCTACAGAGGGCTCATATGAGGCAATGGGGTCTGCTAAGGGCCAAAATGAGAGGCTATGGGGGCTACAGAGGGCTGATATGGGCAATGGGGCTAATATAAGAGGCAGTGGGGGCTGATATGAGGTCTGATTGGGGGTCATTCACATTGGGGTCTGATCTGAGGTCTTGTTGGGGTCTTATTAACCTATTCAGTCGTTGTTTCCTGTCCTTGGGTATGCGTGGAAGCTTCTCCTGGAGTGCCAGGAACATCTTTATCGCCCAGCTTTAGTCTCAGCAGCAGAACGCCCCACAATGTGGGAGGGCTGGAGCAGAGAATGAGTACCCCGGGGACGCATGGCCTCCCTTAGACACGGACGCCGCTAAGAAGCCTGTGGATCCCTCTGTCTTAGCCCTCAGCTCGGTAAGCCTCCTCCCTTGAGAGGGTACTTGTGTGTAGCTTTCACTGGGTGTTTTAGTATTTTACTCTACAAAAATACACCCCTGGTGTAGGGTGTCATTTTCTCTATCCCTGCCTGTCCCTATTAAAGTTTTACCTTGATCCTTTTAGGGCAGAGAGACCATGATGCCTAAACTAGCAAGTGGAGACCCATGCCGCAAAAAATGTGCCATAATGCCGCAAGTCGTTCTCCTCAAAGTCCAAAAAACCTTTGTGTCCTAAATGCACTGAAAAGGTGGTTACAGAGGAGTCGCCCTCCTTCCTTGAAACCATGAGAGCCATGATAAAGGAAGAAGTCAATGCAGCGGTGAACCTCAAAGATTATGTCACAATCCCCTGGCCCATCCACCTCTCATAGGTCTCCTGCTTCTAATACAGCATTTGACCTAGATGAAGGGGAATTACTATCTGATTCAAACTCCTCCTCTGATGATAATGGTGCTGGGAAACCTTTGTTTCTTCCGGAAGAAACAGAAGGACTTCTAAAAACTATAAGCGCCACTATGAATATAGAAGAGGTCAAGGAAACCCATTCCATCCAGGACCAAATGTTTCAGGGGCTGGGTGAAAGAAAGGAGAGATCCTTTCGCATCCATAACCATATTAAAGCCCTAATATCCAGGGAATGGAGAGACCCAGAAAAGAGATCGGCTGTAACTAATTCCTTCAAAAGAAAATACCCCTTTTTAGAGTCTGACTCTAATCTGTGGGATAAGACACCGAAGGTAGATGCCCCAGTGGCACGTATTTAAAAAAAAACTTCCCTCCCATTTGACGACACGGGTCTCCTTAGAGATCCCATAGATAAGAAATGCAAAAATTTGCTAAAGAAATTATGGGAGACAAATACTGCCATGTTACGTCCCAGCATAGCATCTACTTGTACAGTCAGATCATTATCTGTCTGGCTAGACCAATTAGATCACCTGGCAGCACATACCCCTAGAGAGGAGTGTGAGGAATATGGATTAATATTTACTGTCAGCCATGTCCTCACACCCCCATTTGCTGACAGATAGCAGAGGTAGTGAACTCCACAGGAGGGCCCTGCTTCAAAGCCCCAGGCCTGATTGTCATCTGATGCACCTCTTGGCATGTTCAGTGTACATGCAAAATTAGTTTCCAGCCATCTGAGTGTCAGATGGCAAGGAAGAAAGCCCAGGGGGTCCAGGCTTCAAGGAGAATGTCACACCTCACCTCCACCTGTTTGGAGCCAACTGAATCCTGCAGGAAAACCCCCAACAGGGGGTATCCGCCCTTTGCCCAGGATCAATGAAACCTCCCAGACATGTTGGCACCTACCTTTCATAAGGAATTATGAACCGCCTGGCCATCGCAGGCGCAAACCGGATACATATTTGTGTCCCGGTGGCCACGAGGTACATTCCCATGGTCTTTGTTTAATGGGACGAGGTCAGGGTAGGGGGATATCCATATCTCCCTATAGAAACCACATAACGGTACCAGGTTTGGGCTCTACTTGTAGCCGGAACCCAGGCAGGTCCATTGGTCCCAGAACCATCTCCCTATGACCCTCTGGTCTGGAGCTATGAACCCTAAAGGGTTTTGTGGGTCATTTGCTGCCAGCCCAGAAGAGGGGGAGTGGACCCCTCCCTGAGGCCGGGAGGTGAGGGGCTGGCTACAGGTTAAAAGTCTGGTGCCAGCAAGTAGGCGCGTCTTTCTCTGAAGAGGGGTCACATCCTACAAATGTGTTTAGAGGGACCCAGGAAATAGCTGAGATCACGGCCCTTCATGTGGACTCCAGCAAAGAACATCTCCCAACCAAAAGGAACTTTAGTCTTACCCGGTAACTGACTTTTACACTGCTTAACCCTGTTGTAACCATATAACCTGTAATCTGTAACCTCAGACCACTGTATATATTGTCTGTGTATATTGTGTTAAATCTAGTGTGCCCATACGGCGATTAAATCTATAATTTAATCTTGTGCTATCTTGTATCTCGATCACGAATCCCCACGTCCGTGTTTTGGCCTAGTTATAAGCTACCGCGGGTTGGTTTCTGACCCTATATAATCCTGTTAGCGGACCGGGCTTATATCAAACGAGAAGCTGGTAGCAGATACCCAGGCTGAGGAGTCGCTGTCTCACTGCGGCAGTGAAAAGGCTCTCTCAGCTTGTTGCCTCTCTGT
Organism: Bufo bufo; assembly: GCF_905171765.1. Lineage (NCBI taxonomy): Eukaryota > Metazoa > Chordata > Amphibia > Anura > Bufonidae > Bufo > Bufo bufo. The sequence continues at coordinate 434,719,871 of NC_053392.1, read as the reverse complement.
GCCCACGTGGACAGGAGGTGTGTGTAAGCTATACCAACCTGACCTTACGTGCTCCACTGGAGGGCGTAACTTCACGTTTTTGGTAGACCCGTGACCATACCACGTCTCGTGAGCTCGACATAGTTGACGTCAAGCGGGCACGAGGTGTGGTATTCATCACAAGGAGATCTTAGCCTCCTTACCTACATTAAAGAAAGCATCTACCTTCCTGGCGGACGCATCGGCTGATTTAGTCAGATTCTCTGCTAGGTCTGCTGCATTAATGCAACCAGAAGAGCGATCTGGCTTCGTACGTAGTCTGGGATGCAAGTTCTAAAAACCGCCTATGTTCAATACCATGTGAGGGAGACAGATTATTTGGCTTGACCCTGGATGACATACTTGATAGAGCCTCTGATAAGACAAAAGGTTTTCCAATGGAAAACCGTTACTTCCATCATAGACAGTCCTTTCAAAACCAGAAAAGATCAGAGTTGGACCAGAAGAAAAAAGAGGGGTCAAGAAGGTGGCAACCATCCAGGGGCAGAGGAAGAGGATTCCTTTTTAACCCTGAAAATTCCTCCAATTCCAAGCAATGATGCCATATACCAGGTGTGGGGCAGACTACAACATTTTTCTCCCATCTGGGAAAGTATCCGAGCCTCCCCATGAGTGGTAAATTCTTTGAAGCAAGGCCTAAGACTGGAATTTCTGTCCCATCCCCCAGACCGTTTTTTTATAAACAAAAAATTGCCTCACAAGGAAAAGCAAACTTGTCTGGAGTCAGAGATATTATCTCTAGTACACAAGAAGGTAATTCAGCCGGTTCCAGAAAATCAACAAGGCAAAGGTTATTATTCTCTAGTATTCCTTATAAAAAACAAAATGGATCCTTCTGTTTAATAATACATTTAAATTCCTTAAACAGATCCATCATCTACAAAGGGTTCAAGATGGAGTCAATAAAGTATACAAAAATGTTCTCTCACAAGACTGCTTCATGCCTACTATAAACCTTCAAGACCCATATTATCACGTCCCAATATACTACTACCATCAAAAATTTCTGAGAATCGCAGTTTTCATAAAGGATCAATTATGCCATTTTCAGTTCTCAGCCCCGAGGGTATTCCCAAAAATTATGTTGGAGGTAACGAAATATCTTCACTTACAAGGAATCCAAATCATCCCATATTTGGACGATTTCCTGATAGCCTCTCCATCACAGGAAATCCTACAGTCCCACCTTTTCCAAGTCCAAAAATGTTTCTCCACCTTGGGTTGAGTGATAAATTTAAAAAAATCTGACTTGGTTCCAGACCAGAGGAAGCTTTTCCTAGGAGTTCTCCTGGACTCTCATTGTCTAATGTCTTTTCTTCACCTAGAAAAACAGAATTGTCTTCTTCAGAAACTTTCTCCGTTCTGCAGCCAGAGAATCTCCCCCATAAGAAACATCATGACCATCCTAGGTCTCCTGACGGCTACAGTCCCATCAGTCAGATGGGCCCAAAGCCACACAAGGATCCTTTAAGTGTTCCTTCTATCCTCCTGGGACGGCACCAACTCTATGCTAGAGAAACTAATCTTCATTCCCATGGCCATAAAAAGGTCTTTGTGGTGGAGAATTTAAAAAAATCTGCAGACGGGGGTATATTGGCGTCAAGAAACACAAATGATAGTGACCATGGATGCCAGCAGTTTAGGGTGGGGTGGTCACTCAGAAGGGAGAATAGTTCAGGTAACATGGGGGGAAGATATGGAAAATGCATCATCCAACCTAAAAGAACTGACAGCCATTTAGTATGTCATTGTCTCCCTTCATACTCCCTCATCTCCAAAAGATATAAAGGTATTCTCAGACAATACCACGGCAGTCGCCTACTTAAACAAGCAAGGAGGAACCAGAAGCTATCCCTTAGCAGCTGTGGCAAGAGACATCTTCCTTTGGACGGAGAAAAACCTCACATCACTATCAGCAGTACATGTCAGAGGAGAGGACAATACAATAGCCGATTTCCTCAGTCGCCAAACATTAAAAGGAGAATGGTCTCTGAATCATCAAATCTTTCAAAAGATCTGCAAAAAATGGGGAGTTCCAGACTTAGACCTTTTTGCCACAAAAAGCAACAGACAGACCATGAAGTTTTGCTCCCTGTCCAGACTGGATCAGCCATTATGGGTGGATGTACTTTCCCAACCATGGCCCAAATCCCTTCTTTATGCCTTTCCTCCCTTCAGTTTGATCCCAAAAGCACTGATGAAGGTAGAGGAGGAAGGGGCCAGGGTAATATTCATTGCTCCCTTCTGGCCAAGAACATCGTGGTTTCCCCTCCTACTCAAACTGCAGGAATATTCTGGACTCTCACGTCAACACCAGACCTTCTCCACCAAGGGCCGATACATCATCCAAAAATATACCAGCTAAATTTGATGGCCTGGAGACTGAACGACTCGCCTTGAAAAAGAAAGGCTTATCAGACGCCGTAATCTCCACATTAATGTTAAGTCGAAAGCCCATAACATCAAAGATCTACCTAAGGACCTGGAATGCTTTCCTATCCTTCTCTGGTAATGTGGTTTCCCCAGAAATTCCACAGATTCTACTTATTTTTTTTTTTTTTTTCACAAGAAGGCCTGGATAAAGGCCTACGTCCTGCAACACTTAAGGTACGGGTATCAGCCTTAAGTGCATTTCTGGACATTAGGCTAGCAGATTCTCCGTTAATTAAAAGTTTTTTGAAAGGTGCTATGAGAAGTACACCCATCTCCCGTTCCATTGTTCCACCCTGGGATTTCAACCTGGTTCTTTCAGTCCTGATGGAACCTCAGTTTGAACCTGTTGAAGAAATTTTTCCTAAACTTCTCACATTAAAAACGTTTTTTCTAGTCGCAATAACAACTGCTAGAAGAGTGGGGGAGATACAAGCTTTCTCCTGCAAACCTCCATATCTGGTAGTTCTATACGATCGCATAGTCCTCAGGCACTGCCTTTCCTTTCTTTCAAAAGTCATTTCCAGATTCCATTGCGAACAAGAGGTCTCATTACTTTCCTTCTGCCCATCTCCATCCTTGGAAAAGGAAGAGAAGTACCATAATCTGGACGTGAGAAGAAGCGTTTTATCCTACCTTAATACTACCAGTACCTTCAGGTGTTCTGATCAACTCTTCCTCCAGTACCAGGGTCCTAACAAAGGACGAGCAGCCAGCAAATCCTCCATATCAAGATGGATAAGAAATTTTATTAGCTCAGCCTATATTCAAAAGGATCTTGTTCCTCCAGCTGGTATAAGAGCTCACTCGACTAGAGCGATGTCATCTTCCTGGGCGGAGTCTGCATCCGTCTCATTGGACCAAATTTGCAGGGCGGCTACATGGGCTAACCCTATGACTTTCTTCAATCATTACAAATTAGACATCCATTAAAACCAGGAATTGTCTTTTGGTCGCAGAGTTCTTTCAGCTGCGGTCCCCCCCTAGAATAACTACTCTGTCAATCCTCCTGTAAGTGCCGTTGTGGAGGCGCCGGGGAAAATAGAAAATTACTCTTACCGGTAATTGGGTTTTCCAATAGCCTCCACAACGGCACTGGGATTTCCCACCCTTTTTATTTTCTTATTGTTATATGATGATGTAATTGATTTTTTTGAGCAGTGTGTGTGTGTGTGTGTGTGTGTATATATATATATATATATATATATATATATATATATATATATATATATAAATGAGAAAAATCAGACTGCACTCCAAACGGTTCTTCAGTAAAACAGTAAATTGTTTTTATTCACCCATGTGGTGGCAAAAAGCGACGTTTCGGCTCAACATGAGCCTTTCTCAAGCATTGATAAGAAGTGCAAAACGTGCCAATAAAACCGATACATCAACATAACTGATACTTAATAAAAAAACTGTGTAAAAAGTATACAAGCATACATAAAAAAATTCATCCTCATGATCATTAGTAAAGTGACTAGTGCTACAAATAAATCAAGTACATAATATAGCTGAATATCATATATTATTACATAAAATACATACACATTCTCAGCTGTTCCTTGTGTATACATGATTAGTAATATAACATTAATTGTGAACATGTGTACAGGGAATATACTGATGAATTGATACCTGGGGGAGTGATGGTGCCCACATATACTGTCACGCTGTTCAGCGCGTCTCCAGGATGTTACCGTGCATGACCCGATCGCATATGCATCATCAGCCGGCGTCCGAGCGGTGTCGCACATGTCCAGTAACGTCACACGTGAGTGACGTGACAGGCGCACATTGCAGTCACTCGCCACGTCACATCCACCGATGATAGAAGAAGGAGGCGCATGCGCACTGTCATTATTTGAGATGGCAACCGCCATATTAGAAGAGGGAATATAACCAGTATATGTATAAACACTATAATAGAAGCTGACATCCTGCGCCGTTCTACATCGTGTCACGATGGGTAAATCCCACTACCAGCTATGCAAAAGGAGGTCCCCACTTTTCTAAGATGGGAAACCCTCCTCTAATTGTTACCCAGATGCTGCAAGCACGTTAGTGCCATCCGCACCGTGGGTCACATTCTTACTGCAATACGTGACCTAGAGGGTTCTCCTCAGTTACATGTAACAGAACGGTAATTGTCATAGGGTCAAAAGTCAGCAATATGAACCTAGTCATTATCTTTTTTTATAAAAACATCCTTCATTATATGCAATCGGGACAGCGGCACCAACCCCCAGAGAACAAACTCGACATTTATACAATAAAAGGAAGAAATTCATTGTGGGCTCCTCATCCACCATCCAGGCTCATCAGTTTTCCGTCATATCTTCCCCCAAAATTCAAGTGTACCTAAAATAATACAAGAATGTTAGTGATACAAGTAACAGTAAAGGAACCTAATACCATTGTTTTACTTATTTTGTTATTTTTATTAATACTTTTTCCAATATCCATTTTTTATCATATATTTTTTATTATCAATGAACTTGTCCCCAACAGGAGGGAATACTTTACATACCACTAGCAGCAATATAAAGGGCAAACGTGCCTCCTCACATACCACCTCCATACCTATAATCAATATTTAATCCATTAGGATGTAGACTGTTAAGAGTTTGAATCCAAAATGATTCTCTCTTTTTAAGTAAAGCTATACGATCACCACCCCTCCGTGGCATTTGAATCTGGTCTATGATCCAGCATCTTAGATCTTTTTCATTGTGCTTTTTAAGTGAAAAATGCCTTGGTACTGGAAGATCTGTACGTCCCTTTCTGATAGTGAATCTATGATTATTAAGCCTGGTCTTAAGGTCCGTAAAAGTTTCACCTACATATAGTAACTGACAGGGACAGGAGAGAACGTACACTACAAAAGTAGAGTCACATGATAGATGGAACTTAATGGGGTATGTTATTCCCGTATTGGGATGTGTAAATATCTTGGATCTGCAGATGAACTGACAGTTGACACAATGAAGGCACGGGAAACAACCAGTGCCTGATGGTGCCAGCGTGGTTTGTCTAGTGACGACTTTGGGTCCAACATCAGCTTTCACTAGCTGGTCTCTGATGTTTTTACATCTCCGATAAGCGCAAAGGGGAGGTGTCCTAAATTCAGGCACCACCTTTTTACAACCACTTTAATATGGGCCAATGTCTCCTCAGAATCGTATTAATATCATTACTGTATTCGGAGTAGGTAGATGCAAATGTAACCCTATTTTCTGTCTTCCTTTTTTTTATTATTAACCTGTAATAGGGAATCTCTGTCTAAAGCTAATGCTTTTTCCTTCTGTGCCACCAGTAGTGCACTGGGGTACCCTCGTCGTTTGAATTTAGAGATCATCTCATCAACAGTTTTGTCTAAGGTATCACTATCTGTGACTATCCTTGCCCTCAAGAACTGCGAGTACGGTAAATGTTTCACCATACTGCGAGGGTGACAACTCTCATACCTCAGCGTCATGTTTCTATCAGTTGGTTTTATGTAAAGTTGCGTAATTATCCATTTAACAGTGACCTCCACATTGCCCATCCATTTAACAGTGACCTCCACATTGCCCTTCCCTTTAACAGTGAACTCCACAGCGGCCGTCCGTTTAATATTGGCCCCTGCTCCCCATGCATGTAGCAGTGTAGTTGTGGCGTCATACGTCATATGACTGAATATTTAAGGACCTGCGAACTGTTAAAACCTGTGATCGGTTGTTATGGCAACCTGGAGTAGGACCTGTGAGCTTCTATTGGCTAATAAGGGACATGTGACCGTGTAAATGGCAGTTCGGATTTAAGTGAAAGGGTTGCTGGCTTCTATTGGCTAATACAGGTAATTTCTTTTTAAATATCTCAGGAACGGTAAGTCCTAGAGAGCTGAGACCCGGTCTAAAACCTTTTCCGGACACCTGGTGTACCTGTGTGTCTGCTGAGCTGTGTATCTAATCCTATCCTGTGTGATACTGTCTGCTGAGCTGAGTATCTAATCCTATCCTGTGTGATACTACCTGCTGAGCTGTGTATCTAATCCTATCCTGTGTGATACTGTCTGCTGAGCTGTGTATCTAATCCTATCCTGTGTGATACTGTCTGCTGAGCTGTGTATCTAATCCTATCCTGTGTGATACTGTCTGCTGGGCTGTGTATCTAATCCTTGCTGAGCTGTGTATCTAATCTTATGTTGTGTGATACTGTCTGCTGAACTGTGTATCTAATCCTATCCTGTGTGATACTGTCTGCTGAGCTGTGTATCCAATCCTATCCTGTGTGATACTCTAATCTCAGCATCTGCGCCGTGCGCTTCTGTATTCGGCACAGGCGCTGTGACTGTCGGACCGCTCCCTGCGCCGGCATCTTCACTGCGGTCCGACAGTTACTGCGCCTGCGCTGAAAACAGAAGCGCACGGCGCAGGTGCTGGAATTCGAGATTGAGCGAGGTTGGCTGTCAATCAAGAGGAGCGGGGTGGGCTGGAGGGACGCGGTGGGCGGCATAAATAGTGAGTAGACGGAGCCTCTAGGTGCTGAAAAGACGCCCCTATAGCACCTAGAGGATCATTTGCATATCAATAAAAGTATGTTTTTAAGCTTAACGGCAGCAGACAAAGGTGATACAAGAGCACTGTTAGGTAGAGCAGACACTAGCAGATCGCTAGTGTCAGTCAGTGAAAAATCTCAAAATCTGGTGGTAGAAACCCTTTAATTAGAGCATCACACATTACACTGAGCAATGCTCTGCTATGGGCATCTTTCCTAGGCCTATCAAGAGAACAATACAGGGAGTGCAGAATTATTAGGCAAATGAGTATTTTGACCACATCATCCTCTTTATGCATGTTGTCTTACTCCAAGCTGTATAGGCTCGAAAGCCTACTACCAATTAAGCATATTAGGTGATGTGCATCTCTGTAATGAGAAGGGGTGTGGTCTAATGACATCAACACCCTATATCAGGTGTGCATAATTATTAGGCAACTTCCTTTCCTTTGGCAAAATGGGTCAAAAGAAAGACTTGACAGGCTCAGAAAAGTCAAAAATAGTGAGATATCTTGCAGAGGGATGCAGCACTCTTAAAATTGCAAAGCTTCTGAAGCGTGATCATCGAACAATCAAGCGTTTCATTCAAAATAGTCAACATGGTCGCAAGAAGCGTGTGGAAAAACCAAGGCGCAAAATAACTGCCCATGAACTGAGAAAAGTCAAGCGTGCAGCTGCCAAGATGCCACTTGCCACCAGTTTGGCCATATTTCAGAGCTGCAACATCACTGGAGTGCCCAAAAGCACAAGGTGTGCAATACTCACAGACATGGCCAAGGTAAGAAAGGCTGAAAGACGACCACCACTGAACAAGACACACAAGCTGAAACGTCAAGACTGGGCCAAGAAATATCTCAAGACTGATTTTTCTAAGGTTTTATGGACTGATGAAATGAGAGTGAGTCTTGATGGGCCAGATGGATGGGCCCGTGGCTGGATTGGTAAAGGGCAGAGAGCTCCAGTCCGACTCAGACGCCAGCAAGGTGGAGGTAGAGTACTGGTTTGGGCTGGTATCATCAAAGATGAGCTTGTGGGGCCTTTTCGGGTTGAGGATGGAGTCAAGCTCAACTCCCAGTCGTACTGCCAGTTTCTGGAAGACACCTTCTTCAAGCAGTGGTACAGGAAGAAGTCTGCATCCTGCAAGAAAAACATGATTTTCATGCAGGACAATGCTCCATCACACGCGTCCAAGTACTCCACAGCGTGGCTGGCAAGAAAGGGTATAAAAGAAGAAAATCTAATGACATGGCCTCCTTGTTCACCTGATCTGAACCCCATTGAGAACCTATGGTCCATCATCAAATGTGAGATTTACAAGGAGGGAAAACAGTACACCTCTCTGAACAGTGTCTGGGAGGCTGTGGTTGCTGCTGCACGCAATGTTGATGGTGAACAGATCAAAACACTGACAGAATCCATGGATGGCAGGCTTTTGAGTGTCCTTGCAAAGAAAGGTGGCTATATTGGTCACTGATTTGTTTTTGTTTTGTTTTTGAATGTCAGAAATGTATATTTGTGAATGTTGAGATGTTATATTGGTTTCACTGGTAAAAATAAATAATTGAAATGGGTATATATTTGTTTTTTGTTAAGTTGCCTAATAATTATGCACAGTAATAGTCACCTGCACACACAGATATCCCCCTAAAATAGCTAAAACTAAAAACAAACTAAAAACTACTTCCAAAAATATTCAGCTTTGATATTAATGAGTTTTTTGGGTTCATTGAGAACATGGTTGTTGTTCAATAATAAAATTAATCCTCAAAAATACAACTTGCCTAATAATTCTGCACTCCCTGTAGAGCTGTAATACAGATTCTGCAGTCTATCATACTAACAAATCTCGTTTTCCCTCACAGCAGCAGTAAACTAACTATTGTTTACCTGTCGATATAGGAGGTTTTTTTTTCTCTTTGTGCTGACTGTAACAGTAGGACTAGATTTTATATTTAATCTTTAATAACATAGTACTTCCGAAATGAAAAATAAAGTGCTCTCCAATAAAATGAACTCTGCTTTAAAGGGAGTCTGTCACCTAATTTTCACCAATATAACTAAGAGCACTGCCCCACAGAAGATTGCAGACACATTCCAGACATCTCTGTGTACTTGTGTCTGTATTCTATATCCAGGAAAAGCACTTTTATTCTGCTAAAAAACAGCTCCCAAGTGACCAGCTGAAAGTAAAAACAGCTTTCACTCCTGACTTGATTTATAAGGGCTGGTGCCGTTTAAAAGGTTGGAATGCCAGCTTTCAAACAAGATCAGGCCCATATTTCTAGCTGGTACCAATCCTGAGATATGAGCAGCTAAAGCAGCCCTCCTATCTTCAGTCTGGTTTGCTTTGGGCACTTGGAGCAGCAGAGCCGGGCACTTAGGAGCTGTTTTCCAGCAGAATAAAAGGCACACAGTGCACACAGGTATGTCTGGGATGTGTATGCAGTCTTCTGCAGTACAGTGCTCTTAGATTGTGAAAAAGAGGTGATAGACTCCCTTTAAATGTAAATAATTAATATATCTATATACAGTATGTGTCTAATTCTGTATACATTCCTCATCATTGAAATTGCAACACCAAGAAGGACAAGCCATAATGTTATACAAATCACAGAAGTGGCAAGTGTTGCTAAGATCTGCAAATGATTAAATTTCCAAACACCTAGCTCCAATCTGTGGCATGTGGGAGGTGCATAAGAGCCAGATTGAAAGCATAGTTTTTTTTAGCCTCCAAATATCAAGTCATGTGGGATGATTGTACAATGCCTCCCAGTGGCGTAACTACCAGGGAAGCAGCTGCTTCGGGGCCTGGGCTGCCAAGGGGGCCCGGCGCCCCGGCAGCGTGTGTGACAGTTTTTTTTTTCAAGTTAGTTAAATATCGATTCTTGTCTTAATGTTCAGGGCCCCTTCACAGCAGCAGCGGCTTCAGCCCTTCAGCCGCTGCTGCTGTGAAGGGGCCCTGAACATTAAGACAAGAATCGATATTTAACTAACTTGAAAAAAAAACTGTCACACACGCTGCCGGGGCGCCGGGCCCCCTTGGCAGCCCAGGCCCCGAAGCAGCTGCTTCCCTGGTAGTTACGCCACTGGGAGGCATTGTACAATCATCTCACATGACTTGATATTTGAGGCTAAAAAAACCTATGCTGCTGCTGTAATTCTGTATACATTCCTCATCATTGAAATTGCAACACCAAGAAGGACAAGCCATAATGTTAGCAACACTTGCCACTTCCGTGATTTGTATAAGATCTGCAAATGATTAAATTTCCAAACACCTAGCTCCAATCTGTGGCATGTGGGAGGTGCATAAGAGCCAGATTGAAAGCATAGGTTTTTTTAGCCTCAAATATCAAGTCATGTGGGATGATTGTACAATGCCTCCCAGTGGCGTAACTACCAGGGAAGCAGCTGCTTCGGGGCCTGGGCTGCCAAGGGGGCCCGGCGCCCCGGCAGCGTGTGTGACAGTTTTTTTTTCAAGTTAGTTAAATATCGATTCTTGTTTTAATGTTCAGGGCCCCTTCACAGCAGCAGCGGCTGACCAGGCCCCCTCGCTAATGTGATCTAATCTTACTGTCTCCTAAAGTCTCCTGATGTGTCTGGGATTCGAACCCACAACCTCCAATGTATCAGAGGCAAAGCATTTACCCAAACAGCCATAAAGGCTGCATTACAACTGATTGAAAAAATATGAGACTTCTACTGTTATAGCTGGCTAAGTGTACATCTATACACATGACAGCTGCCCCAACACACCCAGCACTGCTATATCTCTATATGACAGCTGTGCCAGCACACTCAGCTCTGCTATATCTCTATATATGAGAAGCTGTCATGTGTATAGATGTACACTTAGCCAGCTATAACAGTAGAAGTCTCATATTTTTTCAGTTAGCAGCAAGGCAGCTTTTATGGTCTTGTAGTTAAGGGTGGGTCGTGGGTTCGAATCCCAGCAGAAACTTTTCTGAAATACAAGCACTGACTCCATATATGGACATACAGGGCGGGACACAGGAAGAGGCTGCATCGCATCGCTGACATGGAGGTAAGTAGAAGTGTTTATTTATTTTTTTAATACCCGACTGTTACTGCCATGGGGGGAGCGGGAGGCACTTGATACTGGCACATGGGGGGAGGGGGGTTGGCATCTGATACTGGCACCTGGGGGGGAGGGGGGGTTGGCACCTGATACTGGCACATGGGGGGGGGAGAGGCACCTGATACTGGCACATAGGGGGGGAAGGGGCACCTGGTACTGGCACATGGGGGGGAGGGAGAGAGGCACTTGATACTGGCACTTTTTTTGTGGGGGGGGGAGATGGCACTATGATACTGGGACATGGGGGGGAAGAGAGAGGCACTTGATACTGGCACATGGGGGGGGGGGTGACACTATGATACTGGCACATGGGGGGTGGGAAGGAGAGAGGCAGTTGATACTGGCACATTGGGGGGGGAGATGGCACTATGATACTGGGACATGGGGGGAGGAGAGAGGCACTTGATACTGGCATGTGGGGGGGGGGGGTTTGGCACTTGATACTGGCACATGGGTGGGTTTGGCACTATGATACTGGCACATGGGGGGGAGAGGCACTTGATACTGCCACTTGTTTTGGGGGGGAGATGGCACTATGATACTAGGACATGGGGGGGAAGAGAGAGGCACTTGATACTGGCACATAGGGGGGTTTGGCACTATGATACTGGCACATGGGGGGTGGGAAGGAGAGAGGCACTTGATACTGGCACATTGGGGGGGGGGGGATGGCACTATGATACTGGGACATGTGGGGGGGAGGAGAGAGGCACTTGATACTGGCACATGATGGGGGGGCATCTATGGGGACACTTACTGGCACATTATTGGGGGGCATTATGGGGGACACTAGGCCGGCAGACTATCAGAGGCCGAACACTGAGGGGCATCTACTGGGGCACTATATATGGGGCATTTTATACTGGTACATTATGGGGGGCACTAGCAGGAAGGGGGGAGAGGAGCACTATGGGGGAATTTACTGGGGGCACTATATAGGGGTATTTTATACTGGGACATTATGGGGGCACTATGGGGACATTAGCTCAACTGGGGGCATTACAAGGGGGTATTTTTGCACTGTCACATTATAAGGAGGATTATTACTACTGGGGGGGGGGGGGGCATTATAGTGGGCTTTATTACTCCCCCATGGTATGACCCCCTAGTAGCAGCACCAGCCTCTCCCTGCTCTGCTATCCCTCTGCCCCTTCTCCAAATCCTTATTATGAAATCTTTCTCATTAGGATAAAACACAACATCAGCTCCGCCGAGCCCCCGGCCAAGTGTTGAAGTGGTGTCCGAGATCCCCAAGGGTCAAGTAACTGTAAGTTTTCATATGAAATATGTTTATGTTATACACATATAGCATCCACTGTGCCACACAATATACAGTATACCGCTACACTGTGCCAAAGGAGTGGGGTTTACACAGGAGGAGGGAGGTGCGAAGCGCGCTGGAGGGGCCCTTACAAATATTTGCTGTGGGGCCCAGTCACTTCTAGTTACGCCCCTGATGCCTCCTCTTCGACATGCCAGTTATTGTCACTTGTCACAAATTGAGAGGAACAGAATCCTTCAACTGAGATACCTTGGTTTATCACTTTGGCAGATCACTACACTTCTAGGCTGAGATGTCTGTGCTGTTCAATGTTGGATGTCCTTGTGGTTGGGAGAACAATGAGGCGAACCTCTGCATGGACGGATTGTCTGTTTAGAAGAATGGTGATTTGTTCTGAAAGTGGATGTGGCATTCCAAGCCTAGGGCGGCAAGCCATGTCTACACAAATCCTCAGAAGGCGTTGCACGACATAGAGCTACAAGCCAGACGTCCAGCTACAGTTGTTCCATTGGCCTCATGCCACTGCAATCAAATTGCTACTACAGGGATTATGATGTGGGTTGGCACAATGTACGGTAATCGACCCCTCTTGTCTTTATTTCAGGTACACTAACAGCTGAGGGTTACATTGGCATGCTTGTTAAACCAGGGGTACAGCCATTTCTCCAAATGGTTCCAGGGGCCTTTTTTTTCCAACAGGACAACAACAGACTGCATGTTGCTTGTGCTTCTGAAGCAGCCTCCATGGCCCAAATGTGCTACCATGGCTTGTGGCATCTCCGGGCTTGTCTCCTAGTAAGCATATCTTGGACGTCATTGGTTACAATTGCAAATGGCCCTGCCAGTACCAGTTCTTGATGATTTGCGTGCCCAAGTTAGTAACCTCGTTGATAGCATGCCAAGGCATGTACCGTAAGTGCATGGATTCTGTGATTCGTGCTCACACTTAATACTGAAGAAATCGAGATGTTTTGAATATTTTGTTTCCATTTTTTTAATCCTTTGTATATCCAGATTTCCGGAATTCCATGACTTTTCCTTCTGTGTTGCAGTTTCAATGTTGAGGAGAGTGGATAGATAGATAGATGGAAAAATAATTTATATTTAAATATAATCTATCACATTATACACTACTCTTTATTGGGGGTTATGATCACCCTTCAATCCAGCAGCTTGCCTGCGTGATAAATGCCATTTGCTGAAATAAAACAACCCCTTGAAGCCTTATCTTTATATTAAATTGGTTGTTATGGCTGGAGCTAGATATGTATAAATTATGTTTTTATGATAGTTTAGTAATTTCATGTAGATATTGTCCATTACAATTTGTTGACTTTGTTTTTAAAATTATTGTTACTCCTTTGTTTTTTAGTTGATGTCACATGGTGCTCCTTCCAGTAATTCAGCTGCAGATTTGGCCTTTTTTGATTCCCTTTCTGGTGGTTCTGCTCAGAATGCTGCAACCAATAATGGTGAACCGGTACGTTTGTAGCGAGAACCTTTTCATCGAAACTTATTGTCTATAGGTCATTTCTAAGCTCCAAGATGCTCACACTTCAGTATCTTCTTACTAATATAAAATACTGAGTTGGGCACACCTCATTGGGAAGGATTCATCCAGTGTATTGCTGTAGATATGTTATTGGATACTGGGAAAAATTGTATACAAGGGGTTAATCACACCTTATTAGGAAAGTCTCATATAATGTATTGGTATGAATAATAAATTATTTTATTGTGCACATAAAACCATTGAAACCATGTGGCAATTATTAAAAATAAAATTACATGTGTAACAGAATACAGGGAATATCAGAAATATTAGATAATAGGGACCGTGGTAAAATAGAACCGTGGTGTGATTAGGTCCCTATAATGGATATTTCCGATATTCTTCAAACCGCATGTATTTATTTGGCCATATAGCAACTTGATTGAATATTCAGGAAGATGTATCTTTTTTGGGGGGGCGCAGATACATCTTCCTGAATATTCAATCAAGTTGCTATATGGCCAAATAAATACATGCGGTTTGAAGAAAATCGGAAATATCCATTATAGGGACCTAATCACACCACGGTTCTATTTTACCACGGTCCCTATTATCTAATATTTCTGATATTCCCTGTATTCTGTTACACATGTAATTTTATTTTTATTAATTGCCACATGGTTTCAATGGTTTTATGTGCACAATAAAATAATTTATTATTCATACCAATACATTATATGAGACTTTCCTAATAAGGTGCGATTAACCCCTTGTATACAATTTTTCCCAGTATCCAATAACATATCTACAGCAATACACTGGATGAATCCTTCCCAATGAGGTGTGCCCAACCATTCTGAATTTTATGTTCACTCTTTACTCTATAGACTGGGTGTGTCTATATTAGTTGGTGGCACCCACTCCATATATAACAATTAGATGAGCCATCACAAAAAAAACTTATCTTCTTACTAATGTTTTGTTATATCACCTTATGTAGTTTTACTTATACTCCATTTGATATGTGCATACAAGTAGTATAAATAGGGTGTTTTTTGTTTCCCTTATGAAACAAATATTAAGTTGAATACAGCCCTATCAACATTTTAATACATTTACGGGGCCCTAGTTACCATATGTTATGCAGGTGCTCTCTACATGGCTATCAACCACTTACTAACCAGGCCTCAAAAAACCTTAACCCCTTTGCTACCAGTGCCATACATGTACAAAGCTGAAGCAATGGGCAAACATGTCCCCCTCTCGCGTGTGCAGCAGGCGCAATGGCCAGCGGGTCTCCGCTGTTTTAAACAGCAGAGACCCGCGGCAAATGACCACGACCGCCAATAATGCACAAAGCTGTAAAAAATACCTGTTTAAATATATAAGGAATTAAAAAAATATAAAAGTTGAAATCAATAGTTCCAGACTCTATTTTTAACAGTCATATCTCCTGTTTAGCTTGGACTAATGCTGTCATGTTAGTCTTGTATGAAAGCCTGGAATGTCCGCTTTCAAACAAGACTAGTTGCATGCTTCTAGCTGCTGCCATTCACAGGTTAAGTACTTTTCCCACAGCCGAAGCTGAGCTTGGGCAAAACAGTTAGGTGGATGAAGTCCTCGTTCATCGGGTGATCCTGTCATTCATCACTGATCATAGTTTCTGGGCAGAAGATCGTGTGGTCTAAACAGCAATCTGCTGCTCAGAAACTATGAATCGTCATCATAGAGTGAAGGAAATCTCTGTATGTAAATGCAGCAGTCTCCTTTACTGAACAAGCAGTCAACTGTCTGGAACAAACGCTTCCTTCTTGACAATCCGCTGCAGAATCGTCCCGTCTAAATCCACCATTAATCCGCACACTCGGTCGAGACTTATGCATATGTGTATTAGGGAGTCAGGAGAGATGGCTGTTTGGCCAACAGCTATCTTATGTGTAAGGGCTGTATTACACCAGCAGATTATCTGACAAATTTCTGTCCAATCAGACCAATAGTTGGTGTGTGTAACAAAAGATCTGTGTGTGTAAATGGTCATCTGACCAATGATTGGTCAGAAAATCTGTCGGATAATCTGTTAGTGTAATACATCCCTAAGGCCAGCATTGGTTTGTTGTGTTGTACCAGTTTACTTTGGAGAAAATTGAATACACGTATACTTGAATGTCGGTGCTTCAAATTAGTTTCTGTACAGTTTACAGTTGCTTTTGTCAGGTATAGCTGCAATATTACTGGAATATGTGTGGGATTTTAGACTAAGTGAATAAAACTTAACAAGGGTTTTATTTAAAATGTAGAAATGCAATATACTGTGCTAGTAAATCAGAAGTTAGAGCAACAACCAAAGTTTGACGATTGATTGGTTTTCAAATATTGGCAGTTTCTGATTGTCTTTGTCCTGGTTCCCAGAAAATAACAGACCACTCATTTTATCAGCATGTTTAATCAATAAGAAAGTGCCATTTGTGTTATAAACTAATTGAAAAGTGACAACCAACCCCACTTTTTTCATTTGTTGCTTCTCGTACACCAAACAAGTTTCACTTGACCTCAATGTACCCTAACCTGTTATACAAAAACAATTTTCTTACTGTAAGAATATTCAAACTCTGTATCTCTTTATTAGACTGTTTACTTTGTCTTGGATTTCATATTAATGTGTAATTATGCATAACTCATATTTTAGCATTTTTACGTGCTTTCTAATAAAACTTTCATTTACTATAAAGGGGTTTTCGGATTTGCATCAACACTCTCTAAATAATTATTAAAGAAGCACTCCCACAAAAAAAATTATACTCTGACCTGTTAGAAAGGTACATGATGTAAACTGTGGTGAAGGTAATCTTTCTTTCCAGTGACTGCATTTGTGAGTTATAACCTCGCTTTTGATCCTTAGCTGTGTCATGTGACCAGCACTCTGCCTCTCCAGCTGACACAGGACAGGAAGTCAGTTACTCCTCTATGCATTCCTATGAGACTGACATTGAGGCTCTCATAGGAATACATAGAGAAACTAGCTTCCTGTCCACACATAAGATGCTGTGTTATTTGGAAAGTCAGAGTGCTGATCACATTAGAAGAGAGGTTATAACTCACAAATACAGTCACTGGTAAGAAAATTACTCCCACTACAGTTAACATCATGTACCTTTCTAACAGGTCAGAGAATAAAAAATGTTGTGGGAGTGTTACTTTAACCGCTTGCCGCCACGCTAACGCCGAAAGGCGTCATTTCTGCGGCGCTCCCAGGTCACACTAACGCCAATAGGCGTCATCTCGCGTGAGCCGAGATTTCCTGTGAACGCGCGCACACAGACGCGCGCGCTCACAGGAACGGAAGGTAAGAGAGTTGATCTCCAGCCTGCCAGCGGCGATCGTTCGCTGGCAGGCTGGAGATGTGTTTTTTTTAACCCCTAACAGGTATATTAGACGCTGTTTTGATAACAGCGTCTAATATACCTGCTACCTGGTCCTCTGGTGGTCCCCTTTGTTTGGATCGACCACCAGAGGACACAGGTAGCTCAGTAAAGTAGCACCAAGCACCACTACACTACACTACACCCCCCCCCCGTCACTTATTAACCCCTTATTAGCCCCTGATCACCCCATATAGACTCCCTGATCACCCCCCTGTCATTGATTACCCCCCTGTCATTGATTACCCCCCTGTAAAGCTCCATTCAGACGTCCGCATGATTTTTACGGATCCACTGATAGATGGATCGGATCCGCAAAACGCATCCGGACGTCTGAATGAAGCCTTACAGGGGCGTGATCAATGACTGTGGTGATCACCCCATATAGACTCTCTGATCACCCCCCTGTCATTGATTACCCCCCTGTAAAGCTCCATTCAGACGTCCGCATGATTTTTACGGATCCACTGATAGATGGATCGGATCCGCAAAACGCATCCGGACGTCTGAATGAAGCCTTACAGGGGCATGATCAATGACTGTGGTGATCACCCCATATAGACTCCCTGATCACCCCCCTGTAAAGCTCCATTCAGATGTCCGCATGATTTTTACGGATGCACTGATAGATGGATCGGATCCGCAAAACGCATCCGGATGTCTGAATGAAGCCTTACAGGGGCATGATCAATGACTGTGGTGATCACCCCATATAGACTCCCTGATCACCCCCCTGTAAAGCTCCATTCAGATGTCCGCATGATTTTTACAGATGCACTGATAGATGGATCGGATCCGCAAAACGCATCCGGACGTCTGAATGAAGCCTTACAGGGGCATGATCAATGACTGTGGTGATCACCCCATATAGACTCCCTGATCACCCCCCTGTAAAGCTCCATTCAGATGTCCGCATGATTTTTACGGATGCACTGATAGATGGATCGGATCCGCAAAACGCATCCGGACGTCTGAATGAAGCCTTACAGGGGCATGATCAATGACTGTGGTGATCACCCCATATAGACTCCCTGATCACCCCCCTGTAAAGCTCCATTCAGATGTCCGCATGATTTTTACGGATGCACTGATAGATGGATCGGATCCGCAAAACGCATCCGGACGTCTGAATGAAGCCTTACAGGGGCGTGATCAATGACTGTGGGGATCACCCCATATAGACTCCCTGATCACCCCCCTGTCATTGATTACCCCCCTGTCATTGATTACCCCCCTGTAAAGCTCCATTCAGACGTCCGCATGATTTTTACGGATCCACTGATAGATGGATCGGATCCGCAAAACGCATCCGGACGTCTGAATGAAGCCTTACAGGGGCATGATCAATGACTGTGGTGATCACCCCATATAGACTCCCTGATCACCCCCCTGTCATTGATTACCCCCCTGTAAAGCTCCATTCAGATGTCCGCATGATTTTTACGGATGCACTGATAGATCGGATCCGCAAAACGCATACGGACGTCTGAATGAAGCCTTACACGGGCGTGATCAATGACTGTGGTTATCACCCCATATAGACTCCCTGATCACCCCCCTGTCATTGATCACCACCCCTGTCATTGATCAACCCCCCTGTCATTGATCACCCCCCTGTCATTGATCACCCCTCTGTAAGGCTCCATTCAGACATTTTTTTGGCCCAAGTTAGCGGAATTATTATTTTTTTTTTCTTACAAAGTCTCATATTCCACTAACTTGTGTCAAAAAATAAAATCTCACATGAACTCACCATACCCCTCACGGAAACCAAATGCGTAAAATTTTTTAGACATTTATATTCCAGACTTCTTCTCACGCTTTAGGGCCCCTAGAATGCCAGGGCAGTATAAATACCCCACATGTGACCCCATTTCGGAAAGAAGACACCCCCAGGTATTCCGTGAGGGGCATATTGAGTCCATGAAAAATTGAAATTTTTGTCCCAAGTTAGCGGAACGGGAGACTTTGTGAGGAAAAAATTAAAAATATCAATTTCCGCTAACTTGTGCCAAAAAAAAAAAATTTTTATGAACTCGCCATGCCCCTCATTGAATACCTTGGGGTGTCTTCTTTCCAAAATGGGGTCACATGTGGGGTATTTATACTGCCCTGGCATTCTAGGGGCCCCAAAGCGTGAGAAGAAGTCTGGTATCCAAATGTCTAAAAATGCCCTCCTAAAAGGAATTTGGGCACCTTTGCGCATCTAGGCTGCAAAAAAGTGTCACACATCTGGTATCGCCGTACTTAGGAGAAGTTGGGCAATGTGTTTTGGGGTGTCATTTTACATATACCCATGCTGGGTGAGAGAAATATCTTGGTCAAATGCCAACTTTGTATAAAAAAATGGGAAAAGTTGTCTTTTGCCAAGATATTTCTCTCACCCAGCAAGGGTATATGTAAAATGACACCCCAAAACACATTCCCCAACTTCTCCTGAATACGGCGATACCACATGTGTGACACTTTTTTGCAGCCTAGGTGGGCAAAGGGGCCCATATTCCAAAGAGCACCTTTAGGATTTCACAGGTCATTTACCTACTTACCACACATTAGGGCCCCTGGAAAATGCCAGGGCAGTATAACTACCCCACAAGTGACCCCATTTTGGAAAGAAGACACCCCAAGGTATTCCGTGAGGGGCATGGCGAGTTCCTAGAATTTTTTATTTTTTGTCACAAGTTAGTGGAAAATGCTGATTTTTTTTTTTTTTTTTTCATACAAAGTCTCATATTCCACTAACTTGTGACAAAAAATAAAAACTTCCATGAACTCACTATGCCCATCAGCGAATACCTTGGGGTCTCTTCTTTCCAAAATGGGGTCACTTGTGGGGTAGTTATACTGCCCTGGCATTCTAGGGGCCCGAATGTGTGGTAAGGAGTTTGAAATCAAATTCTGTAAAAAATGACCTGTGAAATCCGAAAGGTGCTCTTTGGAATATGGGCCCCTTTGCCCACCTAGGCTGCAAAAAAGTGTCACACATCTGGTATCCCCGTACTCAGGAGAAGGTGGGGAATGTGTTTTGGGGTGTCATTTTACATATACCCCTGCTGGGTGAGAGAAATATCTTGGCAAAAGACAACTTTTCCCATTTTTTTATACAAAGTTGGCATTTGACCAAGATATTTATCTCACCCAGCATGGGTATATGTAAAAAGACACCCCAAAACACATTCCTCAACTTCTCCTGAGTACGGCGATACCAGATGTGTGACACTTTTTTGCAGCCTAGGTGGGCAAAGGGGCCCATATTCCAAAGAGCACCTTTCGGATTTCACAGGTCATTTTTTACAGAATTTGATTTCAAACTCCTTACCACACATTCGGGCCCCTAGAATGCCAGGGCAGTATAACTACCCCACAAGTGACCCCATTTTGGAAAGAAGAGACCCCAAGGTATTAGCTGATGGGCATAGTGAGTTCATGGAAGTTTTTATTTTTTGTCACAAGTTAGTGGAATATGAGACTTTGTATGAAAAAAAAAAAATAAAATAAAAAAAAAATCATCATTTTCCACTAACTTGTGACAAAAAATAAAAAATTCTAGGAACTTGCCATGCCCCTCACGGAATACCTTGGGGTGTCTTCTTTCCAAAATGGGGTCACTTGTGGGGTAGTTATACTGCCCTGGCATTCTAGGGGCCCGAATGTGTGGTAAGGAGTTTGAAATCAAATTCTGTAAAAAATGACCTGTGAAATCCGAAAGGTGCTCTTTGGAATATGGGCCCCTTTGCCCACCTAGGCTGCAAAAAAGTGTCACACATCTGGTATTGCCGTACTCAGGAGAAGGTGGGGAATGTGTTTTGGGGTGTCATTTTACATATACCCATGCTGGGTGAGATAAATATCTTGGTCAAATGCCAACTTTGTATAAAAAAATGGGAAAAGTTGTCTTTTGCCAAGATATTTCTCTCACCCAGCATGGGTATATGTAAAATGACACCCCAAAACACATTCCCCACCTTCTCCTGAGTACGGCAATACCAGATGTGTGACACTTTTTTGCAGCCTAGGTGGGCAAAGGGGCCCATATTCCAAAGAGCACCTTTCGGATTTCACAGGTCATTTTTTACAGAATTTGATTTCAAACTCCTTACCACACATTCGGGCCCCTAGAATGCCAGGGCAGTATAACTACCCCACAAGTGACCCCATTTTGGAAAGAAGACACCCCAAGGTATTCCGTGAGGGGCATGGCAAGTTCCTAGAATTTTTTATTTTTTGTCACAAGTTAGTGGAAAATGATGATTTTTTTTTGATTTTTTTTTTTTTTTTCATTCAAAGTCTCATATTCCACTAACTTGTGACAAAAAATAAAAACTTCCATGAACTCACTATGCCCATCAGCTAATACCTTGGGGTCTCTTCTTTCCAAAATGGGGTCACTTGTGGGGTAGTTATACTGCCCTGGCATTCTAGGGGCCCGAATGTGTGGTAAGGAGTTTGAAATCAAATTCTGTAAAAAATGACCTGTGAAATCCGAAAGGTGCTCTTTGGAATATGGGCCCCTTTGCCCACCTAGGCTGCAAAAAAGTGTCACACATCTGGTATCGCCGTACTCAGGAGAAGTTGAGGAATGTGTTTTGGGGTGTCTTTTTACATATACCCATGCTGGGTGAGATAAATATCTTGGTCAAATGCCAACTTTGTATAAAAAAATGGGAAAAGTTGTCTTTTGCCAAGATATTTCTCTCACCCAGCAGGGGTATATGTAAAATGACACCCCAAAACACATTCCCCACCTTCTCCTGAGTACGGGGATACCAGATGTGTGACACTTTTTTGCAGCCTAGGTGGGCAAAGGGGCCCATATTCCAAAGAGCACCTTTCGGATTTCACAGGTCATTTTTTACAGAATTTGATTTCAAACTCCTTACCACACATTTGGGCCCCTAGAATGCCAGGGCAGTATAACTACCCCACAAGTGACCCCATTTTGGAAAGAAGAGACCCCAAGGTATTTCGTGATGGGCATAGTGAGTTCATAGAAGTTTTTATTTTTTGTCACAAGTTAGTGGAATATGAGACTTTGTAAGAAAAAAAAAAAAAAAATCATCATTTTCCGCTAACTTGTGACAAAAAATCAAAAGTTCTATGAACTCACTATGCCCATCAGCGAATACCTTAGGATGTCTATTTTCCGAAATGGGGTCATTTGTGGGGTGTTTGTACTGTCTGGCCATTGTAGAACCTCAGGAAACATGACAGGTGCTCAGAAAGTCAGAGCTGCTTCAAAAAGCGGAAATTCACATTTTTGTACTATAGTTTGTAAATGCTATAACTTTTACCCAAACCATTTTTTTTTTTTACCCAAACATTTTTTTTTTTATCAAAGACATGTAGAACTATAAATTTAGAGCAAAATTTCTATATGGATCTCGTTTTTTTTGCAAAATTTTACAACTGAAAGTGAAAAATGTCATTTTTTTGCAAAAAAAATCGTTAAATTTCGATTAATAACAAAAAAAGTAAAAATGTCAACAGCAATGAAATACCACCAAATGAAAGCTCTATTAGTGAGAAGAAAAGGAGGTAAAATTCATTTGGGTGGTAAGTTGCATGACCGAGCAATAAACGGTGAAAGTAGTGTAGTGCCGATTTGTAAAAAAGGGCCTGGTCTTTAGGGGGGTATAAACCTGTGGTCCTTAAGTGGTTAATGAAGGTAGCTGTCATTTTATGATGTGTTTGTTTATATTTATTACACCTATCTTCTGTTGTAGGATGTTGTCACATCACCATGTCCATGCAGCTCTTACTTATTTCCTGTGATTTTATACCCATTGGCATTTCAAATCAGCAACAGGGGCAGTGATAGGGGAGTGTCTATGTAATTAGCGGGGTGGGCGGGAGCTATAAACGGGGTATTATTAGGGACTATATGGGAACTGTGGCAGAACCAGAGTAATTAATTTAACTGGTGAAAATGGGTCAGGAGAGTCCACATTTAAAAAGAAAAGCTTGAGTAAGATGTACAAGAGATGAGCATCTATATGAGCATACCTAGTGAAAAATATTAGGAGTCTTGGAAAACCAATTTAAAGTGACAACCCATATGGCTGTACTTCATGTTATCCCTTGATGAAAATGGGTGCTGCAAAAAATGACTAAACCCATACAGAAGATGAGGTTAGCATCACACTAAAATGAATAACAAATGCCCCACACCCAAAAGCTAAATCTATGCATTCAAGAAATGTTTGTGCATTAGGCAACTAGAGTAAATAATAAACATATGAAAAACATGAAAATAGATAAAAAATAAAATAAAATGTAAGCAGTACAAAATTAAAAACTCTTAAAAGCTGTTTGGAACTAATTAGGCCTTTTGTTAGAATGTTTGTCTTTTTTTCCCCTTGCCTCCATGTATTGGTTAGATAAAAATGGGTTGTGTTTTAAAATAATATACATGAACATGAAGGTTTATAGTAATATGTTGAAAGCTGATAAGTAATAACATGATTTAGACCCTACATTCCTATTACAATAAGATGCAGATAGGTAAATAAAATAACATAGTATTCCCCCAAAACATTACCTAGGTCTCTCACCCAGTTAAGCCAGTACTCTGCTTTGCACTGATGAGGGGTAATCACCCTGAAACAGCTGTCTGCAGACGAGATGCTGGCTTAATTATTATTTAAGTCATGTCTCAAGGCCTGTTCAAAAGGTCAAACATTGATTTATAGGATAGCTACCTTACATGTGGTGGCATTAGTGGCAGAGCTTGTTAAGATACATTTGCATTCCTTTTTCCCAGAATTCCAGAGGAATGTTGCCTGGCCTATAAGGCTTCTCACGCCGCTTAGGTGCGCTCCATAAGGAGAAATAGTTGCCTACTACACTCAGAGCTGGTGCAAGGATTTTTGCCACCCTAGGCCAAAGCTAATTTTGCCGCCCATTGACTCCGCCCATTGACCACACCCCTTTCCCGCCCCTTTTTCAGCCACCTATTGCATGCAACATTTAACTATGGTCGTGTACCCTGTGCCAGTCTATGGTCGCGTACCCTGTGCCAGTCTGACTATGGTCATGTGTATATATAATATCCAGCCATTGTCTGCCACCTAGTACCATCCCAGTGATGCCAATCACTCTGCACTGTTCAGCAGGTTGGCACACCAAACACGAGCAGTGCCACTTATTCACTGCCAGGCGCCATTCAGCCACTGTCTGAAATGCTGTGCCACCAGGGCAACATAAAACAGTATGCTGCCTTGTGCCCTCTGCCAGTCTGGCACTGTCCTGCACCCTGTACCATTCATAGCCCTTTAGACAGTATGTGCCACCTATTAGGCTCCATGTGCCACTGCTGGGCACCCTGTGCCAGTCAGAATCTATGGCCCCTAGTCAAGCGGCAGGTGTGCCCTGACCCCTGTACACAAGTGTGTGCCACCCTGCTGCCAGTCACTGTCCTGCAGCCTCTGACACCCTAGTGCAGGTTGTCAGAGTGCGGTTGCTAGGGGTGCTCACCAGGTTCTGCTCCTCGCTGTGCTCCAGGTCCACATTGCCTTGGCTCTTGCCAAGATCATGTGTCTTTGGCGCGTGATCCCGCGAGACCCACCTCTGGAGGTCACTGGTCTCGCGGGATTGCGCGCCCGAAGTCAGGGCCGCTGCAAGGATTTTTGTCAACAGAAGCAAATGTACATTTTGCGCCCCCCCCCCCCCCATCATTTCACATTTCTGCCCCTCATGATTCATGTCCATTTCTTGCCCCCCCCATGTGCTAATTTCATAGTGCCATCCTCTCCCCCTGCCCCCTAATGTGCCAGTATCAAGTGCCTCTCTCCTCCCCCCTCCATGTGCCAGTATCATAGCACCAAAATGAGATTTAAATACACAAGGGTCTCGTAGCTGTGTCTCAGCTGCGACAGCTGCGTGCCGCTCTCTCTGCCCGAAGTGAACTCATCGGAGCGCATCGGCCGGCAAGTACAGGAAGAGAAGGAGGTCAGATGGATGACAAGTAGGGGGCGGGGCGCAGGCGGCGGCCGGCGCCCCCAGGCAGAGTATGTTCTACGCGGTTGCCTACTCTGCTTATGGGTGGCGCCAGCCCTGACTACACTCCTTTTATTGAAGCCAAAAATGTAATTAACTGATAAATTCCAGTCTAAGTAAAATAAACCTAACTAAATACATATTAAAGGCACTCTGTGAAAGAAGTGTATGTGAAGAGAAAAACTTTTCATATAAATAATATTAAATGAAAAAAAGAATTATCAAGTCATTATTTTCCATTTCAATAGATTTTTAATTAGAGAAAAGAACTTACAATGACAAAAGAAGAAAAAACAAATAAATGTCTCAAGTACAAAAATGACATACACACAATACCATGTTTTTCACTCCCTAAGATGCATTGGACCATAAGATGCGCCTAGGATTTAGACAAAGAAAAGAGAAAAATATTTTTCATCAGTCCTCAGATCAAACTGCCAATCTTCATCAGACACCCAATCCTCATCAGACTGCCAATCTTCATTAGACCTTAGATCAGACCAGGGCTGTGGAGTCTGAGTCTGAGGCAATTTTGGGTACCTGGAGTCTGAGTCGGCAAAAAATGAACCGACTCCGACTCCTACTAAATTTAAATTGGAATAAAAATTAAAAAAAAGTAAGTTTAAATGTCCCAATTCACAAAAAGTTATGATTAATTACCGTATTTTTCGCCCTATAAGACGCACCTGCCCATAAGACGCACCTAGGTTTTTGAGGAGGAAAATAAGAAAAAAAATATTTTGAACCAAAAGGTGTGCTTTTGGTGGGTTTTGAACTAATGGTGGTCTGTGGATGGCACTGTTATGGGGGCATCTGTGGATGGCACTGTTATGGGGGCATCTGTGGATGGCACTGTTATGGGGGCATCTGTGGATGGCACTGTTATGGGGGCATCTGTGGATGGCACTGTTATGTGGGATCATTGTGGGGGCATCTGTGGATGACACATATATAGCATCTTATCCGATTTGTCATCCACAGATCCCCCACTAACTTTTTGGCAGTCAAGAGGCCGGGCGGGCGGCGCTCGCAGCGTAGCTCACTACGCCACCCGCCTGCTTCATTCATAAAGTGGGCGGAGCAGGCGCGTGACGTAGTGAGCTACGCTACGAGCGCCCGCACACCCGGCCTCCTGACTGCCAAGAAGTTAGTAGTAAGTAGTACAACGCTAGATTTAAGATGATTGGAATACTTTAACAATACCCACAAGTTAGATATGATTACCGTATACTACAGTGAGCGGGGCCCGGTGTAGTAGAATACAGTGACTGCGCGGGCCCTGCTGCCATTACAGAAACAGATGCCGGCCCCCAGCCCCTCCTCCCTCTCAGCCTATTCACCGGACGGTTGCAGCATTCGCCCCATAAGACGCACTGCTATTTTTCCCCCCGTCTTATAGGGCGAAAAATACTGTACTTCTCTACTGTAAGAAAAAAGGCCAATGCATGCAGTGCGTCACGTTACCGCAAAACGAACACGTTAAGTGACCGTGAAGAAGCATGCTTTTCATATGCTTCACTATATGGCACGCAACACACAGTTAAGGAGCGGCAATACTTATACTTTCCATTGTGTTGTGTTCCGCTGTTACAGGGAACGCAACGCCCATGGTTAACATAGCCTCTCACTGATAACTGATTAAGTAAATATGTTTTTTGCAGGACTGGAGACACTTGTATAAGTGAAGGGAATGGATAGTCAATAGTTCAAGACTGAAGCTGTAAACCATTTGAAAGACTGATGTCATTCAGCTAAGGCTTTAAAAACTTGTAAACTCAGATTGGTAGCTTAAACTTTAAACACGACTATGGGATTCTACTAGGAAAATCATGTTTTAAAATAAATGCCCCTTCCTGGATCCTCCCACTGCCCTATCATCAGCAGATCAGCACACAAAGGAGAAGGCAGCAGCTTCCTAGCCAGTAGTTCTGTGGTAATGACATGTATGTTGCCTTTCTTTCCTTCAAGGAATGTATAAAATACATTTGCATATTAAATACAGAGGAGTCGGAGTCGGGGTGTCGGAAGTACCAAAAACGGAGGAGTCTGAGTCGGAGCATTTATCTACCGACTCCACAGCCCTGGATCAGACCCACAATCTTCATTATATCTTGGATCAGACCCCCAATCTTCATCGGACCTTAGATCAGACCCCCAATCTTCATCGGACCTTAGATCAGACCCCCAATCTTCATCGGACCTTAGATCAGACCCCCAATCTTCATCGGACCTTAGATCAGACCCCCAATCTTCATCGGACTTTAGATCAGACCCCCAATCTTCATCGGACCTTAGATCAGACCCCCAATCTTCATCGGACCTTAGATCAGACCACCATTCCTGATCAGACCTCAGATCACACCCCCATCAGACTTCAGATCAAACCTCTGTTCCTCATTAGCTCTCAGATCATACCTCCATTTATTATTAGACCTCAGATCCGGCCCCCCCGGCTCCAGATTTCTATTGATTATTACACCTCAGACCCCCACCATTTCTCATCAGACCTCAGATCAGACACCTATCAGACATAAGATAAATAAATTAACGTATCTCTCCAGCTCCAGGACATGAGTGGCTTTTCATGCACTCATTGCTCCCTAGTGTTCTCTGGGTGCCTCACTGCACTATGACCTGACATCACACAGCGCCAGGTCATACTGCGGGTACTATGTTCTGACACTGTACGCATTCAGGACAATGAAGCGCCAGGGAGCGATGAGTACAGTCAGCATGAGGAGCACTGTATTTACCACTCCCTGTCATACTGTATAGTAGTGAGCACTTTCATAATGGAAGCGCTCACTAGTATTCTCCCAGTCAGACGCACTACCATTTCTCGCGCGTATCATTGGGGGATACAGGAGACCATGGGTATAGCTGCTGCCACTAGGAGGCGACACTAAGCAGAAAAGTGTTAGCTCCTCCTCTCAGCTATACCCCTCCTGCATACACTGAGCTAATCAGTTTTAGCTTAGTGTCTGTAGGAGGCAGACCTACCTGCTTTGCAGGGCAACTGCTACCATTTTCTTTTCTTATTTTACTTCCCCTTTAGGTATGGGAAACAGAGACGCATCACCTCTCTGTTTTCATGGGGAGGAAGGCCTATGTCTGTTCCCCTCACTGCCCGACCTCCCCCCAAGAAGGCAAAGTGGACCAGGGCAGCCCAGCTCTCCTGCATCCCGCCAGCCATGGGGTCACCTGAATTTCTGCAGTCCTCACTACCACCTCGGTTCTATTGGCTGAGGAGTTGATCCTGCTGGTACCCCGAAGAGGATGAAGATGGGGTGAGTATGGTGAACACAGCACCAGATACTATATCTACTATCGTATTTCTCCTCTTTCACAGGTGGGGTGTTGAAAGAGACTGTACCTACTAGTGCCCTATACTCCTCGTCTGGTGGAATACGGGTGACACCACTGGATACTGCGGCTACTTCCGCATTATCACTTTCATTTTTGTGTGCTGGTTTTGAGCACCAGCATGGCAGCCTCTGTCCTCCCAGAGGGTTACCCCGCAACACTTGTGTGATTAATATATCCCCATCACCGGTGGGCCTCCACCTTACTCTGTTGATCATAGTACTTGACATCTTCAATATATAGTCCGTCAGCCCTAAAACAGAATATTGTGGTTACTATCAAACGAGTCGAGTGTTGCACTGACTCTGAGTACTCTATCCACTACTCCTCCTTATCAGGTTAAGGCCTCCCCCTCAGGTAGCGTATCTACCTTGGCACTGGCTTCGGTGGCTGCTGCTGTATAGCCCCATTCCCAGGTGGAGTGTTTATGCTAGCACTACTTAACTTGGCTAATACGGTATGGTACCATGGATCCTACTGTATTGCCTCCCCCTCGGGTGGGGTATTGTGCTACCTCTAGATACTGTGGCTTCTATTGTATGGCTCCTCTCTCAGGTGCAGTTTTGCACTAGCCCTAGTTATTGTGGATGCTATTGATCCCCCGATGACACAGTTTCTTCCTCTCAGACTTCTCCCCAGTGGCCTATAGCCTTTCAATTTATACCTCTGACTGGTTCCCTTTTTGTTTTTTTTCATCTCCCTTTGCCATCCTTTATCTCTTATTGATGAGTGATCATATTCCATAATTTTTATTCTCTTCTCATGCTGGATCTTTTCCAAAGGGGTGGCTACTCTCTGTTTTTCTCTTGCAAATTGGTCCCCAGACGCCGCCTCATCTACCTGGGAGATCGCTACAGGACTGGTCTTCCACCATCTGCCCAGTGATTCCTTCCAGATTACTAAGTTTTTTTCCTGTGTTGAAAAATCCTATCCTGATACTTACACATTTGGTAAGGCCTTGTCTGGGACCCCTTGTTACTCGTTTGCCGGGTCTCATTCATACCCCGATTCTATTCTACAGACCCATTTCCGTGAGTTGACCTCCCTCAATTTTATGTGGGGCCTATTGTTATGCAAGACATCTTGGCTTTACAGTCCGAGCTTCCACACCAGTTTTGTGATCCTCGATATCCAGAGGAACCTTCCGGACATAGTCTTCAGTCGCCAGACGCGCTTATCTATCTTGTGGATATTTTGTGCTGCTATCCACATGTTCTGAAGTCTCTCGAGCCCTGGGGCTTCCTTTAACTGTACTTCCTCTTTCAACCCGGTCTAAGCCACTGCATGTTCTTCGCTCTCTGGCTGGCCTTTTGGGTTTTTGCTCTTCCTGTTCTATTCAGGGGTTCCTGTGCATCCTTTCTCCGCATTTTAAAGCGGGATCTTATGGCCAGCCTTAGCTTTGTTCTGGATTCTGTTCCCTCCCCATGGTACTGCTTTAGAACGTCCCATGGTCTCCTGGGTCCCCCAATGATACGTGCAATAAAATGAAATTTTTGTGCTTACCTTTTAAAATCCTTTTCTCTCTTAGTTCATTGCTGGCTCTTCCTTATTGGTCCCACCTGTTCGTGGTTCAGACCCATCTCCAGTTCTCTTCTTACTAGTGTTTTCTGTTGGTTTCTCCTGGCTGCTCCTACTGCTTTTGTACAAATTGATTAGCTCAGTTTATGCAGGAGGGGTATAGATGAGAGGAGGAGCTAACACATTTTTGCTTAGTGTCGCCTCCTAGTGGCAGCAGCTATATCCATGGTCTCCTATGTCCCCCAATGAACTTAGCAAGGAAAGGATTTTACAGGTAAGCACAAAAAATCCTATTTTTCCCCCCACTTTTGAGCGTGGGAAAAAAGTGTGTTTTATAGAGCAAAAAGTACAGTATGGTGAAATGTATAGTTTGGTATACGATGTACCCAAATTATCAAAAGAAATTTAAGATGCATATCGGTCAGTACAAGTTTCTGACAAAGTAGTTGGGGAAGTTTGTAGGCAGTTCTATAGTATATGAAAAGGGCATATGTATAGAACAACTGAGTATAGAACAGGACTGGAAAATCTTATTTAACTTGCGGTTATATGGGATATAGTACCATCTAAGATCTGTTTTGATGACTGATTCCTGATGAGTTATACATTTAAAGAACATCTGTCAGCATGATCAAATGTATTAAACAAGGCATACAGCAAAATATCAGTTTTATTTATGTATGTATTTTTTGTCTGTTTTATATGAATAAAGAAAAAAAAAAAAAAGCATACAGCCTGTAGGGTTGATTATGCTGACTAAAACGGTATCTTTCTTTTGTATGTATGTTGAATAGCCACAGAGATGGCTGCATTTTAATGATATGCAAATGAGCAAGTTTGAGCACCTGGGAACTGGCCAGAGCTCTTGAAGCACTGCTTTTAAAATGCCCCTGTTCTCTTTATACTCGTCTTCCCCTTTGTGCACAGAGTACGGTGGCATTACAGAAGCAGTGCTCCAAGGGCCTGCAGATGTTCAACATACAGGCGTGGGTTTCCTCCGGGTACTCCGGTTTCCTCCCACACTCCAAAGACCTACTGATAGGGACCTTAGATTGTGAGCCCCATTGGGGACAGTTGGATGATAATGTCTGTAAAGCGCTGCGGATTATAGCAGCGCTATATAAAATGCATAAAATAATAATAATAATACAGACAAAAGAAAGGTATAATTTTAATCACAACAAGAAAGAAAAGCTCAAGCCAGCTTTCCAGGCGATAGCCTCAGTGCACGAGACACGCTGCAGTTACTTGGATAATCCAATGTACAAAAATGTCCAGCACAAGAGTAAAATCTTCAAGCTTTATTTCATAGTGAATTAAAAATACATCTCCACAGATATCATATTCATGCCAACGCGTTTTGATTAAAAAATAAATCTCAGCCATGGCTGTCATGGCTAAGAGCTCTTTTTTTTTTTACTATGACATAAAGCTTGAAGATTTTACTCTTGTACTGTACATTTTTCTACATAATTTTAATCACATGATCAACCTACAAGGCAGTATGCCTGGCTTAATAGGGTTCAAAGTCTAGTTGCCAATCAGCTAGAGATTCTTCTAATCTTAGTTTGGCGTTCCTCATCCCATTTCCGCATATATACATTATGTGGAATTATAGACTTGTGGACTTTACATCTAGAGAATTATAAAAAGATAATGGAGATTCCTTTTCTTCTAGAAAAAAACAAAAACGCTTGTTCATATGTAAGGGTACTTTCACACTTGCGTTAAACTTTTCCGGTATTAAGTTCCGTACTAGCTGATCAATACCAGAAAAAAATGATCAATTTTATCCTAATGCATTCTGAATGGAGAGCAATCCGTTCAGTATGCATCAGGATGTCTTCAGTTCAGTCACTGTACGTTTTTTGGACGGAGAAAATACCGCAGCATCTTGCGCTATTTTCTCAGTCCAAAATTCCGGAACACTTGCTAAAATGCCGGATCCGGCATTAATTTCCATTGAAATGCATTAATTCCGGATCCGGCCCCAATTGTTCCGGAAAAACGGATCTGGTTTTGCGGTCTGCGCATGAGCAGACCTTTAAAAATGTGAAAAAGATAAATACCGGATCCGTTTTTACGGATGACAACTGGAGAAACGGAACCGGTATTGCTATGCATTTGTGAGACTGATCCGGATCCGTCTACAAATGGTATCCGTTTGCATACAGATTGCCGGATTCCGGCGACGGAACTGCCTGCAGGAATTCAACAACGCAAGTGTGAAAGTACCCTAAGGCTATATTTCCAACTGAGCCAGATTAGTCTGAAAAGTAATGTCCGTAAACTCTGCTCATGGCGCTGCTATTATGTACTTATCATTACAGGCAAAGTTAGTTTTAGATAACTGCGCAGTACGTCAAGGTTGTAGCTTTATTTGATGAATATGATAACAAAAATATGTACCTTTCAAGTGTTGTAAAAGAGTTGGAAGTTTTTTTGTTTTTTTTTTCTTTGAAGTGACCTACCCATAAATATTGGGACGTCGACACAATTCTAACATTTGTGGCTCTATACACCACCACAATGGATTTGAAATGAAACAAACAAGATGTGCTTTAACTGCAGACTGTCAGCTTTAATTTGAGGGTATTTACATCCAAATCAGGTAAACGGTGTAGGAATTACAACAGTTTGCATATGTACCTCCCACTTGTTAAGGAACCAAAAGTAATGGGACAATTGGCTTATCAGATGTTCCATGGCCAGGTGTGTGTTATTCCCTCATTATCCCAATTACAATGAACAGATAAAAGGTCCAGAGTTCATTTCAAGTGTGCTATTTGTATTTGGAATCTGTTGCTGTCAACTATCAAGATAAGATCCAAAGAGCTGTCACTATCAGTGTAGCAAGCCATCATTAGGCTTAAAAAACAAAACAAACCCATCAGAGAGATAGCAAAAACATTAGGCGTGGCCAAAACAACTGTTTGGAACATTCTTAAAAAGAAGGAACGCACCGGTGAGCTCAGCAACACCAAAAGACCCGGAAGACCACGGAAAACAACTGTGGTGGATGATCGAAGAATTATTTTGGTGAGGAAAACACCCTTCACAACAGTTGGCCAGATCAAGAACACTCTCCAGGAGGTAGGTGTATGTGTGTCAAAGTGAACAATCAAGAGAAGATTTCGCCAGAGTGAATACAGAGGGTTCACCACAAGATGTAAACCATTGGTGAGCCTCAAAAACAGGAAGGCCAGATTAGAGTTTGCCAAACGACATCTAAAAATGCCTTCACAGTTCTGGAACAACATCCTATGGACAGATGAGACCAAGATCAACTTGTACAAGGGTGATGGGAAGAGAAGAGTATGGAAAAGGAAAGGAACTGCTCATAATCCTAAGCATGCCACCTCATCAGTGAAGCATGGTGGTGGTAGTGTCATGGCGTGGACATGTATGGCTGCCAATGGAACTGGTTATTTTGTATTTATTGATGACGTGACTGCTGACAAAAGCAGCAGGATGAATTCTGAAGTGCTTCGAGCAATATTATCTGCTCATATTCAGCCAAATGCTTCAGAACTCATTGGACGGTGCTTCACAGTGCAGATGGACAATGACCCAAAGCATACTGCAAAAGCAACCAAAGAGTTTTTTAAGGAAAAAAAGTGGAATGTTATGCAATGGCCAAGTCAATCACCTGACCTGAATCCGATTGAGCATGCATTTCACTTGCTGAAGACAAAACTGAAGGGAAAATGCCCCAAGAACAAGCGGGAACTGAAGACAGTTGCAGTAGAGGCCTGGCAGAGCATCACCAGGGATGAAACCCAGCGTCTGGTGATGTCTATGCGTTCCAGACTTCAGGCTGTAATTGACTGCACAGGATTTGCAACCAAGTATTAAAAAGTGAAAGTTTGATTTATGATTATTATTCTGTCCCATTACTTTTGATTCCTTAACAAATGGGAGGTACATATGAAAACTGTTGTAATTCCTACACCGTTCACCTGATTTGGATGTAAATACCCTCAAATTAAAGCTGACAGTCTGCAGTTAAAGCACATCTTGTTTGTTTCATTTCGAATCCATTGTGGTGGTGTATAGAGTCAAAAATGTTAGAATTGTGTTGATGTCCCAATATTTATGGACCTGACTGTAGATTATTGGATTTCTTTTTTAAAGTCACCTTTATGCTTTGAACATTGAAAAGCCATGTGCAGGAGGATGTACTGAGGCACATAAGGGCTCTGTACTGGAGAGCTAGGCACTCACAGGGGAAGGGTGGGGGATCTGTTATGCTGGCCATAGACTTCTATTATGACGGAATGCCTCTAAAGGCATTCCGTTATGCATTCCATCCTTGAATTGCGTTATGGTCCGTGGTAACAGAATCCAAAACGCAATTCAGCATATACTCAAACTTCAAAAACTGAAGTTCGCTCATCCCTAACCATTTTTGCACCCACTTTTGAAAACTGTCAAAAAAGACGCAAATAATCTGAAAAAGTTGAAAAACCCTATTTTTGTGGCTTTTTGAAGCTAGAATTCTGGAGTGCAAAGCATGATAAATTCCCCTGCTATGTATCACGATTATAGTTCTCTGTACTATTACCTTCAAGTAATGCTTCTTGTGAGAATACCTCCATAAGGCCTCCTGCACACGACCGTTGTGTGCACCCGTGGCCGTTGTGCCGTTTTCCGTTTTTTTTCGCGGACCCATTGACTTTCAATGGGTCCGTGGAAAAATCGGAAAATGCACAGTTTTGCAGCCGCATCCGTGATCCGTGTTTCCTGGCCGTGAAAAAAATAAGACCTGTCCTATTTTTTTCACGGCCAACGGTTCACGGATCCATTCAAGTCAATGGGTCCGTGAAAGAACACGGATGCACACAAGATTGGCATCCGTGTCCGTGATCCGTGGCCGTAGGTTAGTTTTTATACAGACGGATCCGAAGATCCGTCTGCATAAAAGCTTTTTCATAGCTGAGTTTTCACGAACCGACAGTATATTCTAACACAGAGGCGTTCCCATGGTGATGGGGACGCTTCAGGTTAGAATATACTAACAGAACTGTGTACATGACTGCTCCCTGCTGCCTGGAAGGTGCTGCCAGGCAGCAGGGGGCAGCCCCCCCCCCCTGTAGTTAACACATTGGTGGCCAGTGTGGCCGGCCCCCCCCTCCCTCCCCTGTAGTTAACTCATTGGTGGCCAGTGGGCCCCCCCTCCCCTGTAGTTAACTCATTGGTGGCCAGTGCGGCCGGCCCCCCTCCCTCCCCTGTAGTTAACTCGTTGGTGGCCAGTGGGCCCCCCCTCCCTCCCCTGTAGTTAACTCGTTGGTGGCCAGTGGGCCCCCCCCCCTCCCTCCCCTGTAGTTAACTCGTTGGTGGCCAGTGGGCCTTCTCCCCTCCCTCCCCCTCCTAATTAAAATCTCCCCCCTATCATTGGTGGCAGCGGAGTGTACCGATCGGAGTCCCAGTTTAATCGCTGGGGCTCCGATCGGTAACCATGGCAACCAGGACGCTACTGCAGTCCCGGTTGCCATGGTTACTTAGCAATTTGTAGAACTATTATACTTACCTGCGAGCTGCGATCTCTGCGTCCGGTCATGACCTGTCACTTACCAGTAGGAGGAGCTCCCGGCCGGACCTGTCACTTACCAGTAGGAGGAGCTCCCGGCCGGACGCAGAGATCGCAGCTCGCAGGTAAGTATAATGGTTCTACAAATTGCTAAGTAACCATGGCAACCGGGACTGCAGTAGCGTCCTGGTTGCCATGGTTACTGATCGGAGCCCCAGCGATTAAACTGGGACTCCGATCGGTACACTCCGCTGCCACCAATGATAGGGGGGAGATTTTAATTAGGAGGGGGAGGGAGGGGAGAAGGCCCACTGGCCACCAACGAGTTAACTACAGGGGAGGGAGGGGGGGGGGCCCACTGGCCACCAACGAGTTAACTACAGGGGAGGGAGGGGGGGGGCCCACTGGCCACCAACGAGTTAACTACAGGGGAGGGAGGGGGGCCGGCCGCACTGGCCACCAATGAGTTAACTACAGGGGGGGGGCCCAGTGGCCACCAATGAGTTAACTACAGGGGAGGGGGGGGCCGGCCGCACTGGCCACCAATGAGTTAACTACAGGGGAACGCCTCTGTGTTAGAATATACTGTCGGATTTGAGTTTCACGATGTAACTCAAATCCGACAGTATATTCTAACATAGAGGCGTTCCCATGGTGATGGGGACGCTTCAAGTTAAAATATACCATCGGATTGGAGAAAACTCAGATCCGATGGTATATTAACTTCTGACTTTACATTGAAAGTCAATGTGGGACGGATCCATTTGAAATTGCACCATATTGTGTCAACGTCAAACGGATCCGTCCCCATTGACTTGCATTGTAATTCAGGACGGATCCGTTTGGCTCCGCACGGCCAGGCGGACACCAAAACGACTTTTTTTTCATGTCTGTGGAGCCTCCAAAAATCAAGGAAGACCCACGGACGAAAAAACGGTCACGGATCACGGAAAAACGGAACCCCGTTTTGCGGACAGCAAAAAAATACGGTCGTGTGCATGAGGCCTAATACTGCATAATAATATGGATAAAATTGGAGTCATACGACAGTACAGTATAGTTGCATACAATGTACATATAGGCTTTGTAATACGACTATAATTCAATTCATAGCTCTAAATGATATGCTCAACCAGAAATGCATTGAGTTTTTAAATTGTAAATTCATGTGATTATAGAGGATTTTTATATATTTTATCATAACATTATCATGCAGGCTACAAATGACCCCTGGTCAAGCTGGAATCCACCTAAGCCTTCTGCGACCAACAATGCAAGTGATCCTTGGGGTACAAGCCAAAATTCCACATCGGACAACTGGGATTCTGCATTTGGTCACCCGCAGGCATACCAGGGTCCAGGTGAGATAAACATAATATTCATGTGGATTTGTATTTTTAAAGGGCTTGCCCAATGATAGAAAAGTTTCCCCGCTGGTCTCTGCTTCCCAGTCCAGTCTCGTCGCGCAAGAAATGCCTGCTCTGCCAATAGGGTGTCTGCTGTGACCAGTGACTGGCTGAGCATGCATTTCTAGTGTCTTAATACAGGACCAGGAAGCGGAGACCCACTAAGCATTGAATTAATGAGATGAGTAATGCCTCTCTTATTTTTTTTTTTAACCCATTCTGCCAATTTTCCTAAAATGTTTGATCTGGACATACTCCTTAATATACAGTCAACTAATAGAAAATTGCTTATAAATATCCATTATAAACTTTGTGATACGCTCTCTTCCCTATTCCAACATTACTGACCTTCTCCATTTCTTCCAAAAAAATCTATATTTCTATTTTAGCTGATGAGTCCTGATAATTATAAGTGGCCACTGATTGCTGTAGGACAAAATATGTAAATAGGGGGCAGGGAGAACCAGGTCCTCATGAATATCAAGACTCATCAGCTTGTGATGTGTATTGAACAGCTCCAGCGCTGAAGTTGGTCAGTACAAGATTTTATCAAAACTGATGGGTGTCACATCTGTGACAGGTCTGAGAAGGTCTGAAAGATTATCTACGCATTAGTGATCTGACAGCCTCTTTTGGTTTCACTTTGTCTGTGTGTTGCTGGTATGTCCACACCTCTTATTCAGGTGTGGATCATGTGACCTTTACCCATCCCTATTTAGTCTGACTTTACCCATCACTCCTTGCTTGGGATAGCTTCATTTGGTTTTGGAAGAGCTGGAGTGTGGTTCTTGTTGGAGTCCTGTTCATCCATCATCCTCAGAAGTTAAGTGTTCCACTTATTGTGTTTTGTATTCTCCCCCCCCCCCCGGTTGTTTACTAGGCCTCAGTGAGACGCTAGTTCCTTCACCAGGGAAGGAACGTGTGGTCTCTGCCCTGTCATTATCTTTAGGGCATCCAAGGGTCACCAGGGTTTTCTAGGTTCCTGTGTATGGGTATCTCTACCATCGAGAGGTGCCCATACGGATAGGAGTTAGGAGCAGGGTTTTATAGGTGGTGACCCTTTTCCTTCCCTCGCGGTGAGGCCTAGTGTCTTTCCCCTTCCTTCTTGTCTTTTGGTGTTCTCCCCTACTACATCCGTGACGTTGGGTCAGTTCAAGAAGGGACAAGGGATCTGTCACTTGCTTATGATGCCCCAGGGGGCCACCCAAGTCCTACTCTCTGCTGCTGACCGGGTACATAATGAGCTCTCAACAGTAATTAATGCTGTGAGAATCAGGAACCCATGTGCCCAGCCAGCGACCGCACATGCCCTCCTCAATATAACTGCTGTGGTCGGCAGTTCATCTCCTAATCCCCCTGCTCCAAAGACAACTGGAGAAGGAGGACAGAAGATAGTAGCTATTGATGGCCACCACAGAGGGCCAGCTTTTGGGACAGTAGATTGTGCCACACTGTGTTATTTGATTCTATAGGAATGGTATTTTGCACTATGGTATGGTTGACCCCGCCTACTCGTGTTGCCCTGCCTTCTGTTATTTTGGACCTGCCTACAAAATGGGGCCACTATTATTATTTTTTTTCCAGGGCCACTTTAACCACCTCCCGACCGCCTAACGCAGGATTGCGTCCTGCGGGCGGCCGGGTTATTCCTCCTGGACGCATCGGCGCGTCCTCTCGGGAGACGCGAGATTTCGATCATAGCCGGCCCGCACATGCGCAGTGCGGGTCGGGAAAAGGCGCAGGAGAAGTTCGTCACCAGCCTGCCAGCCAATGATCAGCGCTGGCAGGTTGGTGACTTTTATAATGTGTTAAATGGCTTCTGTGCTCTCTGCTGGTTCCTTTTCGTCGGTTGGTCCCAGCAGAGAGCACACATCACTGTGAGTACAACTACTACACATTTAGCCCCAGATCACCCCCCCTATCACCCCAATTAACCCCTTGATCACCCCTGTCAATCACTAGTGAAAGGGAAAAAAGTGATCAGTGTAAACTGTCACTTTTTTTCCCTACCAGTATTGACTGTTAGGTTTTAGGTTAGTTTAGGCCCCTTGGTTAGGTAGTTAGCGATCGTTTAGCGCCCAGCCCACCGCACCGCAGTCACTGATTCGCGTATCGCTAATCAGCATTGGTACTTTTATAGTATCTGTAAGTGATCAGAACTGATCACAGTCAGATCTATGATAGTATTAGTGTCACCTTAGCTCGCCCTCCACCCAAAACGCAGTGTTTGCCCGATCAGGCCTGATGGGTCGCCCACACGTGCGTTCACCCACGCCCGCCCCGCCGCAGTGACAAAATTATATATTTTTTTTTATCACTGCACAATCACTTCACAAACGCTGCGGCGATAAAAAAAAATCTGTTTTGATATTTTTTATCAATCGCAGCGGCTTCCTGTACTTCGCTAGCCTCCCATTTGTAAGACAGGCTTGCTTTTTTTTCTTGGGTAGTCGCAGGGTATACCCCCTAAATTTAGTTGACCAAATGGCAAGTAAGGGGTATTCTTCTGAAGAGGCCTACAGGCTTCTGATCCAGTCGGATGAGGAATGGGAACCCTCATCTGACGAATCCAGCGGGTCAGAATACGAGCCTGTAGAAAGCAGTGGCAGTCTGACCCAAAGTTCGGACGATGAGGTTGAGGTCCCTGATACCACCAGGCGTACCTGGCCTCGTGTTGCTAGACCACAGGTTGCGCAGGATCCGCTTCAAGGGCAGCAGAGTGGGGCTGGCGCTGTCGGATTACGTGGTGAGGCATACACCAGCAGCGCAGCCCATCCTGGACCTCGTACCAGCACTGCCGTAGAACATGGTGAAGTGGCGAGCACCAGAAGGGCAGTTGAAGCTGGTACGGAGGCACGTGGATTAGTTCCCCCGTCGCAGCCACCGCACAGACAGGCCCGTAGAGCCCCTAGAGTCCCTGAGGTGCTGGCAAACCCTGATTGGCAGCCCCCAACTTCAGCCGCACCAGTAGTTCCCCCTTTCACCGCCCAGTCTGGAGTTCGGGTTGAGACAACTCAGATCGGATCGGCACTGGGGTTTTTTGAGCTGTTCTTAACTGCGGAGCTCTTGAACTTAGTCGTGGCAGATACAAACCGGTATGGCACTCAATTTATAGCCGCCAACCCGGGAAGCTTTTATGCCCAGTCTTTCCGGTGGAAACCCGTCCAAGTTTCCGAATTTAAAACTTTTCTGGGCCTTCTCCTCAACATGGGCCTGACAAAAAAGCATGAATTGCGGTCATATTGGTCCACGAACCCAATTCATCACATGTCCATGTTCTCTGCTGCCATGTCCTGGACACGATTTGAGACCATCCTGCGTTTCCTGCACTTTAGTGATAACAGCACCTCTCGTCCCAGAGGCCATCCAGCTTTTGACCGACTCCACAAAATTCAGCCCCTCATAGACCACCTTAACACCAAATTTGCAGATTTGTATACCCCTGAGCAAAACATCTGCATAGACGAGTCCCTGATACATTTTACCGGGCGCCTTGGCTTCAAACAATACATCCCAAGCAAGCGCGCCCGGTATGGGGTCAAATTGTATAAGCTCTGTGAAAGGGCCACAGGCTATACGCACAAATTTCGTGTCTATGAGGGTAAAGATCAGGCCCTGGAGCCGGTCGGTTGCCCTGACTACCTGGGGAGCAGTGGGAAGACAGTCTGGGACTTGGTGTCACCCTTATTTGGCAAGGGGTAACATCTTTATGTGGACAATTTCTACACAAGTGTGCCCCTCTTCAGGCATTTGTTTCTAGAACAGATTGGCTGCTGTGGCACCGCGCGACCTAGTCGCCGGGGCTTTCCCCAACGGCTCGTTACCACCCGTCTTGCAAGGGGGGAGAGGGCTGCCTTGTGTAACGAAGAACTGCTCGCGGTGAAATGGAGAGACAAGCGTGACGTTTACATGCTCTCCTCCATTCACGCAGACACGACAATCGAAATTGAACAAGCAACTGGAGTCATTGAAAAGCCCCTCTGTGTCCACAACTATAATTCGCTCATGGGAGGGATGGACTTCAATGACCAGATGTTGGCTCCTTATTTACTCTCCCGCAGGACCAGACGCTGGTATAAGAAGGTGTCTGTATACCTAATTCAATTGGCTATGTACAATAGTTTTGTTCTCTACAGTAAGGCTGGGAGAACAAGATCCT
Organism: Bufo bufo; assembly: GCF_905171765.1. Classification (NCBI taxonomy): domain Eukaryota; kingdom Metazoa; phylum Chordata; class Amphibia; order Anura; family Bufonidae; genus Bufo; species Bufo bufo. The sequence continues at coordinate 434,678,600 of NC_053392.1, read as the reverse complement.
TCCTCAAATTTCAGGAAGAGATCATCGAGAACCTCCTGTATCCAGGAGGTTCCGTGGCCCCAACCACCAGTGTAGTGAGTTGTCTACACGAGCGACATTTCCCCAATGTCGTTGCTGGTACCTCAAACCAAGCGCCACCACGAAAAAAATGTTGTGTCTGTAGCAGGAGTGGAATAAGGCGTGACACCCGGTATTTCTGTCCTGACTGTCCTGACCACCCTGCCCTATGCTTAGGGGAGTGTTTACGGAAGTACCACACACAGGTACACTATTAGTATAGGGATTGCGTGACACAGGACAGGCACACAGGGGTCTTAGGGCCCTTTCACTCACAGCTGCTGCAAACCTCTCCTTTCACCTGGGACAAAGTGCATAATGTACTTCGCCACATATCTGGGCGATTTGCGCTTTGCACATTGTCCCATGGGGAAGGAGAGGTTTGTCCTATAAAGGTAAAAAAAATAAAAATAAAATAAAATCACAGGTAAGCAAAAAAGTTAATGTTCCAAAAGTTCAATAAAGTTTATAAAAGTTAATGTTCTGTTTCAAATGTTATATAAAGTTAATGTTAATAAATTTATTGCGTTGCTTTGCTTTTTTTTTTTTTTTTTTTTTTTTTTTACCTTCTAGGTGGACCAACCGATGAACCAGCTGCAGCACTGATGTGCATTCTGACAGAAGCATTGCGCTGCTGTCAGATTACACAAAAGTCGGTGTATATGGCGCTGCAAGAGGAGATTTCTCCTCTGCAGTAAAAAAAGATACGTTTGCCGAGGCTTATGAGCTGAGGGGCGGTGTTCATATGCTTTGGCCAAAAATTTTATTAAAAAAAATAAAATTCCGGCAATGATTTATTCATCCACATCGATTGAAATGCATTTTTTACGCTTTTGGATTCCAAATTACTTCTCACGCTAAAATGCCAGGGCAGTATAAATACCCCACAAGTGACCCCATTTTGGAAAGAAGACACCCCAATGTATTTCGTAATGGGCATAGTGAGTTCATGCAAGTTTTTATTTTTTGTCACAAGTTAGTGGAATATGAGACTTTGTAAGAAAAAAATAAAAAAATAAAATAAATAATTTTCCGCTAACTTGTGACAAAAAATAAAAAGTTCTATGAACTCACTATGCCCATCAGCGAATACCTTAGGGTGTCTACTTTCCGAAATGGGGTCATTTGTGGGGTGTTTCTACTGTCTGGGCATTGTAGAACATCAAGAAACATGACAGGTGCTCAGAAAGTCAGAGCTGCTTCAAAATGCGGAAATTCACATTTTTGTACCATAGTTTGTAAACGCTATAACTTTTGCGCAAACCAATAAATATACACTTATTACATTTTTTTTATCAAAGACATGTAGAGCAATAAATTTAGAGAAAAATTTATATAGAAATGTAGTTTTATTTGAAAAATTTTACAACTGAAAGTGAAAAATGTCTTTTTTTTGCAAAAATTTCGGTCAATTTCGATTAATAACAAAAAAAGTAAAAATGTCAGCAGCAATGAAATACCACCAAATGAAAGCTCTATTAGTGAGAAGAAAAGGAGGTAAAATTCATTTGGGTGGTAAGTTGTATGACCGAGCAATAAACCGTGAAAGTAGTGTAGTGCAGAATTGTAAAAAGTGGTCTGGTCATTAATGGGGTTTAAGCTAGGGGAGCTGAGGTGGTTAAGTTTCCAGTCTGCCCCTGTGCTGCCCTTACATAGGCAGCAGAAAAAACTGTGACAGATTCCCTTTAAAGAAGTGGTCTTTTGGAAGGGTTTCACTGTTTTAATCGTCTAGTAAAAAAAAAAAAGGAACAGGAAAATGTACAAAAGAGTGCCTTGCAGGGTGGTTGTATTTAGGGTATACTAGAGTAAATATTAAATGGTATTTGTACATTAAAGGCTATGGGGCCATTTATTGAGACCAGCATTGTAGACCCTGGTCTTAATAAACGACTATAATTGGTGGTGGATCTGCCGACATTATGGTGTATCCAGCGGAAACACAAAAGGGGTTGGTCAGCACATCCCAAAGCGCAGGTGCACGCTGCTATGACTGAAAACACAAAACAACACAACATATAAAGCTCTCTGCGAACCAAGTACAAAAACATATTGTAATGCTAATGCTATGCTAATAAAGTAGAGATGTTGTACAAAATTATTTGAGCCCGTCTGCCGCACGTCAAGGCGATCTCTGTAAGGCTCCATTCACACGTCCGTGGTGTGTTGCGGACCCGCAAATTGCGGATCCGCATCACACCCGCCCGGCACCCCTATAGAAATGCCTATTCTTGTCCGCAGCTGCGGACAAGAATAGGACATGTTCTATCTTTTGCGGAGCTGCAGACCCGAAGATCGGGGCCGCGCTCCGCAAATGCGGATGCGGACCACACACTGTGTGCTGTCCGCATCCATTCCGTCCCCATAGAAAATGAATGGGTCCGCACCCGTTCCGCAAAATTGCGGAATGGATGTGGACCAATTTGCGGACCTGTGAATGGAGCCTTAGACGGGAACCTAACACTAAGTTCTATCTGTTAAGTGCCATGACAGCGACCATGAAATTCAGGGGGTGTAGGTTTCACATGCATGCTGGGTCCCCTTTGGTTTTTATCATTTTTGGTGCCAAAATGGCCTCCATTGAATACAGGGGATGCAAGTACCAACATGCATGCCGATTCCACTACTCCCTCCATACCTCTCCTGGTGTCAGGGGCTTCCAGTGAGTGGGGAGGAGCAGGCTAAGATTTATACTCATGCTAATTAAAATCAGCCTATGAGGCAGACAGGCTGGTCAGGAGTGCTGGACCAACTGGAGTCAGCCACACCTCCAGTGCAAAATACAAGGGAAACACAAAAGGGGTTGGTCAGCACATCCCAATGCGCAGGTGCACGCTGCTACGACTGAAGCCCCTGGCACCAGGAGATGTATGGAGTGAGTAGTGGACTCGGCATGCATGTTGGTACTTGCATCCCCTGTATTCAATGGAGGCCATTTTGGCACCAAAAAAGATAAAAACCAAAGGGGACCCAGTATGCATGTGGAACCTACACCCTCTGAATTTCATGGTCGCTATCATGGCACTTAACAGGTAGAACTTAGTGTTAGGTTCCCGTCTTACAGAGACTTTTGTGGCCCCATTGAAGTGAATAGGTCCGCACCCGATCCGCAGAAACTGCGGCTTGGATGCGGACCAGAACAACGGTCGTGTGCATGAGGCCTAACAGGTTATTGTCTTCTCACTAGTGCCAGAGGGGAATTTATCAAGCCTTACATGCCAGAATTCTGGCTTCCAAAAAACTCTCTCCAGTTTTGAAAAGGGTCTGGGAAAGTGGGTGTGATTAGTTATGTTAATTAGTTTATGTTAATTATATTTATTACTACTAAACTTAGTGTAGTTCAGTCCTATTGAAGTGACTAGGCTTAAAGGGAACCTGTCACATTAAATGCAGGTCACATGTTATAGAGCAGCAGAAAGCTGAGGAGATTGATACATAGTTTTATAGGAAAAGATGCAGTATAACTTGTATATTTAAAGGGAACCTAACACATTAAACTTGATGTTTTAGCTGCAGGCAGCACGTTGTAGAGCAGGAGGAGCTGAGCAGATTAATATATAGTTTTATGGGAAAGATTCAGTATAACTTGTATTTCATTCATTCAAATTCCTGCTCATTCAGAGGTTTGAAGCTAAGTAGGCAGTCCTATCAGAGATTGACAGCAAATTTCGAGTTACACTGAATACTGTCCCACAAAACTATGCATCAGTCTGCTCAGCTCCTCCTGCTCTATAACATGCTGTTTACAGATGACTGCATATTAAAGGTGAAAGGTTCCCTTCAAGCTGCATAACTGCTGTACAAGAGGATAGATATTTAATATTTAATTCTCAGAAAACTCCTGTAATGAATATGCATTACTATAAATGTGAGTGTCAGATTAACATACTTTATACGTTTTACTATAGGTTATACTATGTTCATATAACTGGTCCCTTAGCTTTCATTATTTACTCCCAAGGGATCTAATCTACCTGTAGCCATGTAATTTAATAGTGAAAGCGTATTGGAAAATTGAATAACTTGTCCTTATACCAAAAGTAGCGTTTATTTGCTTAAACTAGAATAATATTAGTCATGTGTAAAAAAAATTTACTATTATTATTTTATTACTTTGCATAACAGTTATGACTTGTTTGTTGTTGTCTGTTCTATATGCTTTTGAGATCTTCTATATTTTTTTTATTTTTTTTATTAGGAGCTGTAGATGATGATGAGTGGGATGATGACTGGGATGACCCAAAATCTTCTCCCCCTGGTTACCTTGGCTACAAAGATTCAGAAACCTCAGATGCAGGAGCAGGTCAAAGGGGAGCAGGGAAGCAAAGCTCCATTAAGATACCGCTTAACAAGTAAAACATTTTACAAAATACAGTTAAATGCTGCAGTATATTGTCTGGCAGAGAAACCTAACAGACCCCATTAGTGGGTTGAATGGGATCCGTCGGGCCAGTTCATGTCCAATATACATCAGATCTGGCGATTCAGTTTTTCCAGTTCCTATACGGAAACAGAAAAGCTGAATTTAGCTGCAGGTCTGAACCCAGCCTTAGGCTACTTTCACACTAGCGTTTTTGCTGGATCCGGCAGGGTTCAGCAAAAACGCTTCTGTTACTGATAATACAACCGCCTGCATCCGTTATGATCGGATCCGGTTGTATTATCTTTAACATAGCCAAGACGGGTCCGTCATAAACTCCATTGAAAGTCAATGGGGATGGAGCCGTTTTCTATTGTCTATTGTGTTTTGCTCCGCATCCCAGGACGGAAAGCAAACCTCACCATGCTGCGGTTTGCCCTCTGGTATGAGAACAGAATGGAATGCATTTTGGAACATTCCTTTCTGTTCAGTTACGTTTTGTCCCCGTTGACAATGAATGGGGACAAAATTGAAGCGTTTTTTTCCCCCGGTATTGAGCCCCTATGACTGATCTCAATACCGGGAAATATTAACGCTAGTGTGAAAGTAGCCTTACCCAGACTGTACACTTTATGTTCATATATTGATTGGAAAGTGAATTCATTTAAAGTTATTATATGCAATAAAACCTTTTGATTTTTAATTCTACTTGGGAATCTTGACATGTTGAACCATCTGCTCTATGTGTGGGCACCGTGAAAGAGCAAGACAACCTGAGAAGAATCATATATAGTTTTATAGGAAAAGATTCAGTTAACTAATATATTGATTCAAATCTCATGTTTTCATTATCACTTTTGCTTCCGAACTCTAGAATCACAATCAAATATATCTGTATGTTTCTGAGTTTTTCATGATTTCTTTTAACCATAACCATAACCTACTTCTAGCGTTTGTTTCCCCTGTTTCTGTAAATTCTGTAAAAAAATAATACTTACACTTTGGTTTTGTCTGCTTTTGTTAGATTTCCTGGTTTTGGAAAGTCTGGAATTGAACAGTATCTGTTATCCAAACAGACAGCAAAGCCCAAAGAAAAACTATCAATTATTGTAAGTTTTCAGTTGTTGTGCTACTGAAGGTTTGGCTCGCTGGAAGCATAGACATACAGTAAAAGGCTCCATTCACACGTCCGGAATTCTGTTCCGCATTTTGTGGAACGGAATTACAGACCCATTCATTTCTATGGGGCCGTACGGTGTGCTGCTTGGATCCGGAAATGCGGACCCACACTTCCGGGTCCGCATTTCCGTTCCCGAAAAAAATAGAACATGTCCTATTCTTATCCACAGTTTTGGACAAGATTAGGCATATTCTATTATTGTGCCGGCGATGCGCGATCCGCAAAATGCGGAACGCACATTGCTGGTGTCCGTGTTTTGTGGATCCGCTTAACGCACACGGATGTGTGAATGGACCCTAAGGTTGCCTCTACACCAGGCATCCTAGTAGACGTGAAAATTCTGAAAATGCCACTTGGCACTTAATAATTATGGGCACCTTGTAATTTTGCATCAAAGTATAAGTTATATACATTTCTAGAAGTCAGAACCTGCTAAAAAACAATGAAGCCGTTTTCACATGTTTCCGTTTTTGCGGATCCGCAAAAAACGGATGACATACGGAAACATTTTCAGGAACAACGGATCCGCAAAAAACGGACCGAAAATCGGGATGTAGAAAAATACTGACGTGTGAATGTAGCCTAAATTTGCAGTCACTTATTTCCTCACTTCTTTAGTAGAACTTAAAAATAACCCTCCACCAAGGTGACAGTCAAGGGATCCTTTTACTCCGATTGTTGATCAGGAGTGAACATTAATTTCCCTGTTTAAACATTACATTGATCACCCACAAATTAGAAAACGTATGGGAGGCAGAGTGTGAAATGAAAGGTAATCCAGCAGTAGGTTGCACTTTTTAGTTTCATTTTGGCACTGAAAGCACGTTCAGGGCTTAAAAATGAATCTTAAACTGCCACTTTGCCTTTTATTTATCCATTTCTCATTTGCATTTGGCACATCTGTAGCATATGACAGTTGAAAAGGAAAAACAAACGCATATTGCATTTTCATTTTCATTTTGACGCTTATGCAGTTCAGGAAGAAATAGTGAAGCCAAAGTGAAGCTTGACTTTTCTTTTCCCATTAATTAGTTTAGATTTTATCATGAAGTGCCAGTATGGTAATGAAAATGAAATGACAAAAAGCTTTTTTAATTTCATTTTTGTCTCAAATTACTCATGGTGAAAAATGTAATTGCAAACTAAGTGATTTCATTTTATTTTCAATTTTGTCATGACATTTTCACACATGTAGAAAAATAAATTTCACAAAGGTATTTGCATTTTCATGTTATTTTTGGCTGGATTTGCCTCCCATAGTAGATGCATGTATACTAATTAGGGTGGATAAAAATCAATGATTTTTTTTATTTAAATTGGATATTTTTTATATAAAATGCTTTTTGAGGAAAGTATATTACCATCCAAAGGTTATTCCATCATGAAATAAAGATTAGTTTTTTAATTATGTAGAATAAGGCTGTATATGTTTAATTGTTTGGGTAAATAAATTCCATGAATCCATTCACAATGGGAGGGAAGAAATGCAAATGAGCTCTCCACAATCTTTGCCTCTAATGCCACCAGATGTAAGGCAGCTATCCTATAAGTCAATATTCAGCTCTTAAAATAAGCCTTGAGACATGACTTGGATATTAAATAAGCCAGCACCTCATCTGCAGACAGCTGTTTCGGGGTGATTGCCCCTCATCAGTGCAGAGCAGAGAGTACTGGCTTAACTGGGAAGGAGGCCTGTGTCCAAAACAGCTGTCTGCAGATGAGGTGCTGGCTTATTTAATATCCAAGTCATGTCTCAAGGCTTATTTTAAGAGCTGAATATTGACTTATAGGATAGCTGCCTTACATCTGGTGGCATTAGAGGCAAAGCTTGTTAAGAGCTAATTTGCATTTCTTCCCTTCCGGAATTCCAGAGGAGCATGTATGGCCTATAAGTCTCTAAGGAGAGTTAGTTTCCCCCTTTGTCCATTCACAATGTCATGCTCTTCCAGAGGTTTTTGTAAGATTATTGGGCAGTTTCTCTGCCTACAAGATATTATCACAGATGTTTGGTTTACTTTTGCAGTTCTCAAAACTGAATTTGACTTAGCAGAGATCACATGCCTCTTCTTCACAGCAAAAATGTTATAACATGAACAGAGTTGAGAAAAAGACCTTAATCCTAACTTCTACAAACCTATGAATACAGAATCAACCTAATCAAACTAATATGAAAAGTTGTTATTCCAAAAATCTTCATCTACTTGCATATTATAAGTTTTACCAGCAAGAATTAGTCTTTATGTAGAAAACTATGATTTAAATCAAGCCTTACTGACTAGTGATTTAAATCGTGATTTTAATCAGTTTGATTTAAATCAAATCCACCCTGATACTAATGATAATTGCTGCATATAAATGCAGAGAACTAGCGTGGATCGAAGTGCTGTTATTACAAGGCCCGCAAGGCCCTTTTCGGTAGGCCACAAATTATCCAAACAAGCTTTCATGAGAACAGTTGTTCCAGATTATTGGCCCGTGTAAACATGAAAGCGATCAGACAACAAACGAGCAAACACTTGTTTTTGGGTGTTTTTTTGTGTTTTGTTTGGCAGATCGCTTCTTTAAAGTGGGCCTAAAAGTCATTGTTGTCAGCAGGACATCTTGTGTAAGCTCATGTGTTAATAATCATTCCTGTAAAAGGCACCTCAGGCTGTGATCTTTCTTCCTAATGTCTCTTACAGCTCCTTCCTTTCCACCTCTTCCTTTACTTACATACACCCTCTTTTTCATGCTACTCCCCAACTACGAATGAGTTCTACACCCCAAATACTCCAGCTAAAACATTGAGCCTGGTATCTGTTACAGCTAAGATTCTGGTCTTCAGTATAATGACAATCTATGGTTCATATATTCTAACCCAAGGGCAGAATATAGAATATTTGACACAGTCCTGACCTCAGTATCTGAGGAAAGGGATTTAGGAGTAATTATTTCAGAAGACTTAAAGGTGGGAAGACAATGTAATAGAGCAGCACGAAATGCCAGCAGAATGCTTGGATGTATAGGGAGAGGTATAAGCAGTAGAAAGAGTGAAGTGCTTATGCCGCTGTACAGAACACTGGTGAGACCTCACTTGGAGTATTGTGCGCAGTACTGGAGGCCATATCTCCAGAAGGATATAGATACTCTAGAGAGAGTTCAGAGAAGAGCTACTAAACTAGTACATGGATTGCAGGATAAAACTTACCAGGAAAGGTTAAAGGACCTTAATATGTATAGCTTGGAAGAAAGAAGAGACAGAGGGGATATGATAGAAACTTTTAAATACATAAAGGGAATCAACTCGGTAAAGGAAGAGAGCATATTTAAAAGAAGAAAAACTACCACAAGAGGACACAGTTTTAAATTAGAGGGGCAAAGGTTTAAAAGTAATATAAGGAAGTATTACTTTACTGAGAGAGTAGTGGATGCATGGAATAGCCTTCCTGCAGAAGTGGTAGCTGCAAATACAGTGAAGGGGTTTAAGCATGCATGGGATAGGCATAAGGCCATCCTTCATATAAAATAGGGCCAGGGGCTATCCATAGTATTCAGTATATTGGGCAGACTAGATGGGCCAAATGGTTCTTATCTGCCGACACATTCTATGTTTCTATGTTTCTATGCAGCAAGAATTTGAAATATTCCATATGTTTATGGCAATTAAAGGGGCGCTCCTTTATTTTATTGGTAATGATCGTAATGATTCTGTTTACCAGGACATTTAAAACTGAGGGGGACAGAGTGCCTCTTTAGAAATGGAAACATAACATGACTAAACTGAGTTCTCGCTTTCCAGATTGGAGATTATGGGCCAATGTGGGTCTACCCAACTGCAACGTTTGATTGTGTTGTAGCTGATCCACGTAAGGGAACCAAAATGTATGGTCTGAAGAGTTACATTGAATATCAGCTAACACCAACAGTAAGTGAGCGGCGTCTCATAATGTTAGAAATGGAAATTCTCGCCTGATTATTATTCTGCTATTGTAATGCCAACCAAAGTATGTGGTATCTTTCCCAGGCAGTGAGAGATGAGTGCTTTTCTGAAAGTGTTGTGATATCGGCCAAATTGCCTGTGTGAAAGTAGCCAGCTTAAAGGAAACCTGTCACTAGTTCTGTGTTGTTCTACAACAACTCAGATTAAAATGCTGGATCACTTACGGTATGTGTTTTTGACCCACTCCTTTTCTTAAATTTCCTGATGAGAAACTCCAGCTAGAGTCATGATATTCATCAGCTGCTCCCGCCCTCCTGCAGATGATTGACAGCTCTGTTCCTATACTTTGTAGGAGCTCGTGAATACGAAGACTCCCAAACTCGTGTACTGAGCGGACTTCAGCGCTCATCTCTTGCTGGAGCTGCTCAGTAGGGATTTTAAGAGAACGATTGGGTCAAAGCAAGTGATTTAACTTTAAATCAGGGTCAGTTTATGCTACATGAAATAAGGCCTCATTAGCCACGTGACACATTGCCTTTAACCACAGCCATCAGTCTCAAAGCTTCTCTCCTCACTGTCAACGGGGCTTTGATTTTAGTAGTTCTGCTTTCTTTTATTTATAGCTCTTTCTTTATCTCTTTTAGAGCACAAACCGGGCAGTAAACCACAGATATAAGCACTTTGATTGGCTATATGAGCGTCTCTTGGTCAAATTTGGTTTAGCTATTCCCATTCCTTCTCTTCCAGACAAACAAGTCACAGGTAACATATTAAGGATTCCACTAAGTTTGATATAAGGGTACAAGTATGGCAGGTTTTGTAGCAAACTACAAATTATATGCATCTGAATGGCGTTGTATATGCAACACATGTATACAAACCCGGTTTCGTTTTATGGGATAGTCACAGAAATTTCTGCAACAAATCTTCCACATGTGAACATACGATGTTATGAATATTCACTAACGTTTCATGATAAGTCTAGGGCTGTATGGTTGTGTGACAGCAAGTTGTATTTATTAGTCAACTGACCGAAAAATGTGTGTGATTCGCCTGCCACTTGCTGTCACTCAACTATTTGCGAATTTGGATTTGTGAAAGAAAGGCAGAAAGAATAATCTCGGACATATCGGAAGTGAATCGCAGTGGCATGCAACCTGAAACTTATGAATAGTGTTGAGCGAAATTGTGTTTTACGTTCGGTGTCTAAAGTTCGGGTTCGGGTTATCGAAGAATCGCGTAATGGATTCTGAATTTCGTTATGGTTCGTGGTAGCGGAATCCATAACGCGATTCTTCGATAACCCGAACTTTAGTTGCCGAACTTAAAACACAAGTTCGCTCAACACTACTTATGAACACAACTCCAGCAGCCTTGAATTTTTTTCAACTGAAGTGCATATGTCACAATGCTATCACATTACAATCTTTACTTGCAGTCTTCATGGTATGCAGCCCAAGTTGCCTTATAGCCCTAGCCCAAGTCCTTTAGGCAATATGTACAGCAGTGTTCGCCATCTAGTGACTCAGGAACTTTATGTGGCTTTACAGCTGTTGGCAGCTACAAATTCTATTGTGCATGGAGACTAAAGGCGGATTTAGACGAGTGGATAATCATCTAGGCAAATAACGGCACGATTGTTATTAGCGATTTAACACTAATGACAGACAAGCATATCTAAGCCAGGAGAATTGTGTACAAAATCGTTTGTATTCAGTTGTTTACTAATCAGTGATCATTAACTGTATTCAGACAGGCACAGGAATATAATTGGTATGCCTGCTTTGACATCATTCACATCGCTGAAAGATCACACAATGCACCTACATTTACATTACAAGATTATCATCCAACACGAATCGCTATAGCTCGAATTGTAACGCTTATCTACTCGTCTCAATCCGCCATAAGGCTACACCTAGACGTTATGTGGTACTACAAGATTGATTTAACTATTAAATGGTTACTGCAGTCCACAGGACTTAATGGGGCACATTTACTAAGCTCACCTTTTTTTTTGGAGTAAAAAAAAAAAACTGACGTATTGGCAAAGTCTGTCTACAATTTGTGCCTAATTTGTTATCCCTTAATAAATCTGGTTTTCTCTGTTTTGGTTTAAGTCTGATATCCAGTGGTCATTTTCTCGTAAGACAGATTCAAATTCACTAAAACTAGTCTTATTAGTATGCGAATGAAAATGTGGCGCACTTGAGCTGAATTTTGTCGCACCTCTCCATGAAAGTAGGCAAATTGTGGCGCAACTCACCACTCAAAACAGAGATAGAAAAGTACGCCAGCCCTGGAGTGGCGGAGAAACTAGGCCTCCTGCACACGAACGTGTGCGCCCTGTGGCCGTATTGCAGACCGTATTTGTGGATCTGCAATACACGGGTGCCGTTCCGTGGGCATTCTGCATCACGGATGCGGACCCATTCACTTAAATGGGTCCCCAAATCCGGAGATGCGGGACGGAAGCACGGAACCCTACGGAGTGCTTCCGTGGGGTTTCGTCCCGTACTTCCGTTCCGCAAAAAGGTAGAACATGTCCTATCTTTTTGCGGATCGTGGACCCATTAAAATGAATGGGTCCGCGATCCGCTGCGGCTGCCCCACGGTTGGGGTTCGTGCATTGCGGCCCGCAGCACGGCCACGGGGCGCACACGTTCGTGTGCAAGAGGCCTTAGACTTTTTTTATGACAAAATAGGGTGCATCTACATAAATAGGACAGAAATTAGGCACAAAAGTTAGAAAACTTCAGAATTTGTCTTAAAACGCAAAATAGGCGCAAATGTCTCCAAAACGGGTGCAAAAACAGTTGGTAATTGAGACTTAAAAAATAAGACCGTCGTAATCAGGCTTTTTACCCATGAGAACACTTTAGTAAATGTGCCTCAATTTGTTCCTTTGGACAATCGCTGTAGCTCGATAGTTGAAGTTGGAAAATGTTTGCTACAGAACCCTGTTTGTAGCCTAAGCCTAAGAAAACCATAGATGTTATAGCTTTATGGAAGTATGGCACAAAGTCAGGTGCATATGGCCTTTAGCTAGAACCATATACCTGACTGTTGACTCCTGGGTCAAAATCATATAACAGGCACTTTTAGTTTTGACTCTGCATCAATACAGTAGGTTTGCTACCTGGCATTTTCCACACTTAAATTTCTCTGTCCATGTTTGTGTAGAGCATCTACAATAAAAGACAAAAACAAACCAGTCACGTTGACAGTAAGCCCAGTTGCAAATACAGCAGTAACTAAAGATGATCCACAATCAGCACATAGGTTAGCCAAAGTGAGCTCAGGCTGCCTACAAGTGAATAAACACAGAAGTAGAGCAGAATAAAAACCAGGGTCTGTTTAGGCTACTTTCACACTAGCGTTCGGAGCGGATCCGTCTGATGTCTGCATTATAACTTTGAAAATTTTCTAAGTCTGAAAGTAGCCTGAGCAGATCCGTTCAGACTTTACATTGAAAGTCAATGGGGGACGGATCCGCTTGAAGATTGAGCCATATGGTGTCATCTTCAAGCGGATCCGTCCCCATTGATATCCATTGTAAGTCTGGACGGATCCGCTCGCCTCCGCACGGCCAGGCGGACACCCGAACGCTGCAAGCAGCGTTCAGGTGTCCGCTCACTGAGCAGAGCGGAGGCTGAGCGCTGGCAGGCGGATGCATTCTCAGTGGATCCGCCTCCATTGAGAATGCATAAGGGCTGGACGGCTGCGTTCAGGACCGCTCGTGAGCCCCTTCAAACGGAGCTCACGAGCGGACACCTGAACGCAGGTGTGAAAGTAGCCTAATACTGTATTTAGAATAGGTGCAGAGCTCCAGATGGGACATTTCTTCCATTATAGTCAACTGGGCCACCTTCATTAGCCAATGGTGAATCAGTGGAATTGCAGTAGAGGCTCAGCAAAACTGAGCGACTTTGCTGTATTGAGGAGGATTCAGGGGAAGCCCTAAGAAAATAAGACCACAAATTTTAAAAACAAAATTTGCTCCCAGCAAATATGTTGTGTGGATTTGGGTCCAAATGGTTTAGGCTACTTTCACACTAGCGTTCGTGGCTCCGCTTGTGAGTTCCGTTTGAAGGGTCTCACAAGCGGCCCCGAACGCATCCGTCTGGCCCTAATGCATTCTGAGTGGATGCGGATTCGCTCAGAATGCATCAGTCTGGCAGCGTTCAGCCTCCGCTCCGCTCAGCAAGCGGACACCTGAACGCTGCTTGCAGCGTTCGGGTGTCCGCCTGGCCATGCGGAGGCAAGCGGATCCGTCCAGACTTACAATGTAAGTCAATGGGGACGGATCCGTTTGAAGTTGACACAGTATGGCTCAATTTTCAAACGGATCGGTCCCCCATTGACTTTCAATGTAAAGTCTGGATGGATCCTTCTGAAGCTACTTTCACACTTAGAATTTTTTCTACAATATAATGCAGACTGATCCGTTCTGAACGGATCCCAAGTCTGCATTATATGAGCGGATTCGTCTGGGCAGACATCAGACGGACCTGCTCTGAATGGTAGTGTGAAAGTAGCCTAAATTTGATCTGATTCCCACCAGATTTGTAAGTATGTTAAAGGTGAGTTGGAACATCTCCAACATAATGGAGACCTATCTAGGTAGTTGCCATGATTGGTCACTGTAGTTTAGCTCCCATTTTAAGGGAATGGGATCTTAGCTGCAGTAACCCAGCACAAACACTAGAGCTGTGCTTCCTGTTCTATTCAAAGTACTGGTTAAATTGCTAGAGGCTGCAGGGAACAGCTGATCAGTGGGGGTGCAGCATATCGGACCCTCACCAATCAGATATTAATGACCTATCCTGAAGACAGATCATCAATATCAGGAGCTTAGAAAATCCCTTTAAGTACTATTGCCATCTTTTACCATCTTCATGGTAATTTAAATGAAGATTCCTGTAATCTGACACGTCTTGACCCCAGAGTATTCCTACAAACTCGTGATGAGGAAATATTTGATTTGTCTTGCCAGACCTGGATAAATGCTGGAAGGAAAGAACCAGCAGAGCAAAGTCATTAAGATTATAGCAAGCTTCTTGGGTGTCTGTCTTTTTTATTTTATTTTTTAACATAAATATTTTCTAGCCACGTTTCAGAATGATAAGGAGAGCACAGTTTAAGGGCCTTCAAGTAGCTTTGTTTCAGATGTTTATAGGAAAGAAGATCTAGGAAAGTGAACTCTGTATGTTGTGGATTTACAAGAATGTCAAAGCAGTTCTTGCCTTTTGAATATACAGTCCTCAACATTGAAATTGCACACCAAATAGGACAAGCCATTAGGTTATGCAAACTGAAGAAATAGCAGGTGTCACTCTGCAGATGATAACATTTTCAAGCGCCTCGTTCCAATCTGGGGCATGTGGGTCATAAAAGCCAGATTGAAAGCAAAGTCTTTTAGCCACGATTGGATAAATCGTGTTGGATGATTGTGCAATGCCTCTTGCTTGTTAACATGCCAGTTATCGCCACAAACTGAGAGGTAGAGAATGCTTGGAATGAGAGACCTTAGCTTATCACTCCAACAGATCACTGAGCACCCAGGACAAGATGTCAGCACTGTTCAACGTGGCATGCCCTAATGATTAGGAGAACAACGGCGAACTGGAATAACCGCAAGGGATGCACAGAGGCGAATCTCTCGACGGACAGATCATCTGATTAAAAGAATGGCACATAGTGATCCTTTCTGCACTGCAAGTGAACTTGGATGTCACATCCCAAGCCTAGGGCATCAGATAGTGTGGTATGACAGTGGGCTACAAGCCAGGTACAGGTGTTCCATTCATTTCACACCATGGCTATCATAGTGTACGACAAGACATCAATGGGGGCTGGAATGAGGTTCTATTCTGTTCACCGATGAGCCACACCTTTGTCTTGGATGCGATGATAGCCAGAGATTGGTGTCATGACCATGTGGGTAATGCCATGAAGAGGCTTTTACAAGGGAACGTGACACCAGCCCTACTCCCTGGATTAAAGTGTTTTGTGGCATAATGTACAGTACCCGGACCCCT
Organism: Bufo bufo; assembly: GCF_905171765.1. Lineage (NCBI taxonomy): Eukaryota > Metazoa > Chordata > Amphibia > Anura > Bufonidae > Bufo > Bufo bufo. The sequence continues at coordinate 434,663,046 of NC_053392.1, read as the reverse complement.
CTAGTCTTCATTTCAGATACACTAACAGCTGGGTGTTACATTGAACGCCATCTCTTCAACATATTTGTCAGTCCTGTGATTTTCTTAAAGGGGTTATCCCATGAAAATTGTAAAAAATGAAAATCGGACATCATATAGCCCATGACAATACATTTCTAATAAACTTAGAACCAGCCCTGTACCTCACATGGATCCAGAGATCTCCCCATTCATTGCTCTGCTAAATTTATATCAAGCTGGCAGCTCAGGGGGTGTGTCTTTTCTGCTGCAGCTAAGGGGGCGTGTCTCGGCTCGCTCTCCCTATCACAACTCAGGAGGCAGCTGAAGGATGAAACTGAGCATGTGCGGCCTTCTCAGTGAGCTGGACTAAGAAATAATAAATTAAGTGACACTATAAGGTCTCTTTAACACGAGCGTGACGGATTGGCTCCGGATGCGTTCAGAGAAACTCGCACTATTTTGCAAGCAAATTCAGTCAGTATTTTCTGCTATTGCGTTCAGTTTTTTTCCGCACGGGTGCAATGCGTTTTGATGCGTTTTTCACGCGCATTATAAAAAACTGAAGGTTTACAAACAACATCTCTTGGCAACCATCAGTGAAAAACGCATTGCATCCGCACTTGCTTCCGGATACTATGCGTTTTTCACTGGAGCCCCATTCACGCCTATGGGGCCAGGGCTGCGTGAAAAACGCAGAATATAGAACATGCTGCGTTTTTCACGCAACGCAGAACTGATGCGTGAAGAAAAAAATGCTCATGTACACAGACCCATTGAAATGAATGGGTCAGGATTCACTGCGGGTGCTATGCGTTCACGTCACGCATTGCACCCGCGCGGAAAACTCGCTTGTGTTAAAGGGGCCTAAAGATACGTTTTACTGAATAACTCAGTAGCTATACACATTTTTTAATTACATGCAATTACAAAAGTATTGAGATCCAGGTGCTGGTTTGAAGACTGTAGAATATTTTTCGTGGGACATCCCCTTTAACAGATTTATCACACGCCGGTCTTGATCTCCCTGCACTGGCACAGGCTTCAGCTATAACTTACAACAGTAAGTGTTGAGGAGTGTAATGGTAGAGGAGTCATGAAACTTCTGTGGAAATAAGAGGGAAAGCCAACAATAGGTGATATCCCTGATTGTCATAATTGGACAGGGAGAAAAAGTAAAATTAATACCAAATACATGAAATGACATGTTTTAATAGAGACTTGAGTGAGAATGTTACAGGTATTGCCAAGAAAGGGTTTAGCTCACTTCATTTTCATCCAAAGCAAAGGAGTTAGTGGTATACTCACAGTTGCTTCATTCACAAGCACGTAAAGTTTGGGCTTACACCATGTATCAACCAGGTGGGATATTTGTATAACCTGATAATAAGTCTTTGCTGGAAGCTGTGCCCCTCCTAATTTCAGGGAGATCCCAGGTATAAAGAGCTATTCTAGGTTTATTCCTTTTCCAGAGATATGTGTATCTGACAGATGTTAAAAAAAAGAGGAGTGGGGAATAGGGATCAGAAGGGACAAAGTAAGTAAAACATTTTTGTCAAGATTATTATCTTAAGAAGGTTCATTCTCCCAAGATGATGCTTTTAAATATTGGAGAGTAGTGTTGAGTAGTTATACTCCTATAATTTAACCCCTTAGGGACCCATGACGTATCGGTACGGCATGGTTCCCGAGTCCTTAAGGACCCATGACGTACCGGTACCTCATGTGTTGTTCCGATCACCGCCGCCCGGCGGGCGGTGATCGGAACAAGGTGCCTGCTCAAATCATTGAGCAGGCACCTCGGCTAAATGCGCGGGGGGGTCCCGTGACAATTCAGACCTGCGGTTTGCGGCTTTTACCTGGTGCGGCGGCGGCGGTGCCATCGGGTCCCCATGGGGCTGTGGGGGGGGACCCGATGGCACGGAAGGCCGCGCGATGCCTTCCTGAAGCATCTGCGCTGCCTTCCGGTGACGAGCCTGTGAGATTCAGCCCCCTGGATCTCACAGGCCGGAAGCTGTATGAGTAATACACACAGTATTACTCATACAGCCAATGCATTCCAATACAGAAGTATTGGAATGCATTGTAAAGGATTAGACCCCCAAAAGTTCAAGTCCCAAAGTGGGACAAAAAATAAAGTGAAAAAAAAAGTTGAAAAAATAAAGTTTTCCCCCAAAAAATGTAAACTTTCAAGTAAAAATAAACAAAAACGTAATTTTCCCCAAATAAAGTTAACAAAAATTGGTAAAAAATAGGGGGGGGGGGGGGGAGTATACATATTAGGTATCGCCGCGTCCGTATCGACCGGCTCTATAAACATATCACATGACCTAACCCCTCAGATGAACACCGTAAAAAATAAAAACTGTGCTAAATAAACCATTTTTTTGTCACCTTGCATCACAAAAAGTACAACAGCAAGCGATCAAAAAGGCGTTTGCTCACCAAAATAGTACAGTACCAATCTAACCGTCACCTCATCCTGCAAAAAATGAGCCCCTACCTGAGACAATCACCCAAAAAATAAAAAAACTATGGCTCAGAATATGGAGACACTAAAACATACAGTACAGACCAAAAGTTTGGACACACCTTCTCATTCAAAGAGTTTTCTTTATTTTCATGACTATGAAGGCATCAAAACTATGAATTAACACATGTGGAATTATATACATAACAAACAAGTGTGAAACAACTGAAAATATGTCATATTATAGGTTCTTCAAAGTAGCCACCTTTTGCTTTGATTACTGCTTTGCACACTCTTGGCATTCTCTTGATGAGCTTCAAGAGGTAGTCCCCTGAAATGGTCTTCCAACAGTCTTGAAGGAGTTCCCAGAGATGCTTAGCACTTGTTGGCCCTTTTGCCTTCACTCTGCGGTCCAGCTCACCCCAAACCATCTTGATTAGGTTCAGGTCCAGGGACTGTGGAGGCCAGGTCATCTGGCGCAGCACCCCATCACTCTCCTTCATGGTCAAATAGCCCTTACTTTCAAAGTTTTCCCAATTTTTCGGCTGACTGACTGACCTTCATTTCTTAAAGTAATGATGGCCACTCGTTTTTCTTTACTTAGATGCTTTTTTCTTGCCATAATACAAATTCTAACAGTCTATTCAGTAGGACTATCAGCTGTGTATCCACCTGACTTCTCCTCAACGCAACTGTTTTGATGCCTTCAGTGTGAATCTACAATTTTCATAGTCATGAAAATAAAGAAAACTCTTTGAATGAGAAGGTGTGTCCAAACTTTTGGTCTGTACTGTAATTTTTTTGTTTTAAAAAAGCTGTTATTGTGTAAAACTTACATAAATAAATAAAAAGTATACATATTTGATATCGCCGCCTTCGTATCGACGGGCTCTATAAAAATATCACATGACCTAACCCCTCAGATATACGCCGTAAAAAATAAAAACTGTGCTAAATAAACCATTTTTTGTCACCTTACATCACAAAAAGTGTAATAGCAAGCGATCAAAAAGTCACACGTACCCCAAAATAGTGCCAATAAAACAGTCATCTCATCCCGCAAAAATCATACCCTACCCAAGGAAATCGCCCAAAAACTGAAAAAATTGTGGCTCTCAGACTATGGAAACACTAAAACATGATTTTCTTTTTGCTTCAAAAATGAAATAATTGTGTAAAACTTACATAAATAAAAAAAAAAGTATACATATTAGGTATCGCCGCATCCGTGACAACCTGGTCTATAAAAATATCACATGATCTAATCTGTCAGATGAATGTTGTAAATAACAAAAAATAAAAACGGTGCCAAAACAGCTATTTCTTGTTACCTTGCCTCACAAAAAGTGTAATATAGAGCAACCAAAAATCATATGTACCCTAAACTAGTACCAACAATACTGGCACCCTATCCCGTAGTTTCTAAAATGGGGCCACTTTTTTGGAATTTCTACTCTAGGGGTGCATCAGGGGGGCTTCAAATGGGACATGGTGTCAAAAAAACCAGTCCAGCAAAATCTGCCTTCCAAAAACCGTATGGCATTCCTTTCCTTCTGCGCCCTGCCGTGTGCCCATACAGTAGTTTACGACCACATATGGGGTGTTTCTGTAAACTACAGAATCAGGGCCATAAATATTGAGTTTTGTTTGGCTGTTAACCCTTGCTTTGTGAAAGTAAAAAAAATATATAAAAAGGAAAATCTGCCAAAAAAGTGAAATTTTTAAATTGTTTCTCTATTTTCCATTAATTCTTGTGGAACACCTAAAGGTGGCGCGCGCGTTCACAGGAACCGGAGGTAAACTAGCTGATCTGCAGCCTGCCAGCGGCGATCGTTCGCTGGCAGGCTGTAGATGCGATTTTTTTTAACCCCTAAAATGTATATTAGACGCTGTTTTGATAACAGCGTCTAATATACCTGCTACCTGGTCCTCTGGTGGTCCCTTTTGCTTGGATCAACCACCAGAGGATACAGGCAGCTCTGTAATAAGTAGTGTGACACCCACCCGCCAATCCCGTCGTACTATGCCACAGTTGCCATACAGGTCTCCACTAGAGACTTCTGGAGGCGAATCCACTGTGAGCACAGAAGACGTTTAAGATTGGTTGGTGTGCCCATACATGATACAATCACGATTGTATGTACAATCGGTAAAAATAAAATTACTGATTTCACGCTGGAAATCAAATTAATTTGCTGCCACCACTCTTCGGATTGAATCGGGGCGAAGAGACCCCGGCTAGCTAATCCTAAAGGGTCGAAACGGTTATTTGCAACCTAGCTAGTACATTAACAATTTATAAAAATAAAACAATTTGGTAGTATGTCTTCTGAGGACAGAGTTCTTAGCATAGATCAGTTCATCAAGTAACAAGGGCAAAACTGGAATGATGAAATCATTAGTTTTTATTCTAAAACTATACACAAAAATATATATATTAAAGCTGACAGATAAATCTACCTGCCAGTTGGACAGATTGGTTTGGATAGAAATAGGTAAGAGGTGGAAGGGAATAGAATGTCTGTAAGTTCAGAATTACCGTGGTAAAGTCCAGTAAAATGCAAAGTCTTTGTAGAATAATCCAAGATGGTGGGGTGTGCCCGTGTCCAGCGGGCGGTCGTGATGTAAGTCGACGTCAGATGGTAGAAGAAGGACGCAGGACCTGAGTGTGTCACTGTTTTTACCCACTCTGAAGGGAGTGGTTATGACACGTTCAGGTCCAGCCTTGTGTAATTGGAACAGGGGCAGTCCTTTGCCCCATAGGGAGAAAATCTGGCAGAATCTTTGCTTTGCCCATTTCTCCATATCCCGTAAGTCCAATCAAGAAATAGAGTTGATATTGATAATCAGTACAATTTTACGCATCATCTGATAACAAATACGACTAAAAGATAATACAGGGTGCCTGAGAACCTTTATATCTCAGAGCGGGAATATCTGATTTGCCCGCAGGTTTCCTAGAAGGTGGGTTAGAAGAACCAAAACCATCTCTTTCCATAACCCATGAAATATTAGGAAAATATGGGAAAAATATGAAGCTTATGGATTGAAGGGGACTTTCAGGTCATCTTCCTTCCTGTACCAACCAGCTGTGTGATAAAGATCTGTCCTTTTCTTCTGAAGCTCGCTGCCCAGGCTAAAGGTGTGAGACCCCTGCTGGTATTGGAGACACTATGGCTGCAGAAAGACCAGGTTTATGAGGTTCTGTCATAAGAGAACTAGATTGATGGCTACTCAACTTGGCCTGGGCAGGAAAGGTTTGTCACAAGGTGGTGATAATGGCACCTCTGCTCTGTGAATTACTCCTTTAGACAAAAGAGAAGATTCTTAGTGAAGGCTCTTTTGTCTTTGTGATTGCGAACTAAGATAGGATAGGGGGCTATCCATAGTATTCAGTATATTGTGCAGACTAGATGGGCCAAATGGTTCTTATCTGCCAACACATTCTATGTTTCTATATTTCTATGTTGATATGGCGCATTTGCAATTTCCTAGTATCGCAAAGCGTCACACCTCCCCCCCTTTGGAAGATTGGGGAAGGAGTGGTCAGCAAGACTGGGACTGAAGCAATCCCAACTCCCTATTTGAGCTCGTTACAGCGGGAAAGTCCGTCCGCATTCTGATGGCGACTTCCCGGTTTGTGCTGAATCGTGAAATCGTACTGTTGGAGCGCTAAGCTCCAGCGGAGAAGTTTTCCGTTGGTACCAGAAGTACGTTTCAGCCAGCTGAGAGGGTTGTGATCTGTGATGACCATGAAGGATCGTCCATATAGGTACGATTGTAGTTTCTGTAGGGCCCATACGATCGCTAGGCACTCTTTCTCAGTGGTGCAGTATGCGGTTTCCCGCGGAAGTAGTTTTCGGCTCAGGTAGAGGACAGGGTGCTCATTCCCGGTTGTGTCCACCTGACTAAGGACGGCTCCCAGACCGTGGTCTGAGGCGTCAGTTTGTACTAGGAACTGACGGGAGAAGTCGGGAGCTTGAAGGACAGGAGCGCTAGCTAGCGCTTCCTTCAGGGCCCGAAATGCCTGTTCTAGTTCCGAGTTACATGTGACCGTGTTGGGTTGTTTTTTGCCCGTTGCATCGGTCAGTGGTTTAGCCAGAGTACTATAGGATGGAACAAACTTCCTATAATACCCTGCCGTTCCCAGAAATGCCTGTATTTGTTTTTTGGTGTTAGGCCGTGGCCATGCTACAATGGCATCGACCTTCCCTATCTGAGGTTTCAGGGTCTGGCTGCCTACTCTGTGTCCAAGGTACTGAACCTCTGTCATGGCAATCTGACATTTGTTGGGCTTAACGGTCAGATTGGCAGCGGACAGTCTTCCCAATACCTGTGACAGATGGTCAAGGTGATCGTCCCAGGTTGGACTATATATGGCTATATCGTCCAGATATGCTAGGGCATAACCTTGCATTCCTTCCAACAGTTCATTCATGGCCCGCTGAAAGGTGGCGGGCGCATTCTTCATCCCAAAGGGCATACGAGTAAACTCATAGAGGCCAAAAGGGGTGATGAATGCGGATTTCGCTCTCGCCTCTGGCGCAAGCGGAATCTGCCAGTATCCACGGCTCAAGTCCATGATTGTTAGATAGCTGGCGGACGCCAGCTGATCCAGCAATTCATCAATTGGAGGCATGGGATACGCATCGGTTATGGTGATGTCATTCAGTTTCCGATAGTCGACACAGAACCGGGTTGTCTTGTCCTTTTTGGGGACTAAAACAACCGGGGCGGCCCATGGACTAGAGGATTTCTGGATGACCATTAACTGTAGCATCTCATCAATCTCTCGTTTGATCTCAGCCTGCACTTCGGGTGAGGTGCGATAGGGGCCCTGCCGTAAGGGCTTGTGGGTCCCTGTGTCAACTCGGTGAGCTGCTAGGTTGGTTTGGCCAGGGATGCCTGAGAATGTGGCGCCGTGCGCACTCAGGAGAGTGGTGAGCTGAAGCTTCTGTGGGTACGAGAGGTGGGGGTTGATGTTCCAATCATCTGCCACGTCTCGTAGCTCTGCTAGCAAGTCTATCAGTGGATCTGGCTCTTCGGGTTTTAGCTGGCTACACACTGCTAATACATACTGCTCTCTTTCCTCGTGCGCTTTTAACATGTTCACGTGGAACAGTTTCTGTCGCTTACCCCCGAGACTCACTAGGTAAGTGACTGGGTTCACCTGTTTCAGAATGGTGTATGGGCCGTCCCAGGCAGCCTGCAATTTGTTCTGCCTGACAGTAGGGCGTATACCTTCTGACCTGCTTGGTATGACCGCTCTCTGGCATGCTGATCATACCAAGCCTTCTGTTTGGCCTGTGCCTTTGCAAGGTTTTCCGTCACTATGGTCATGAGGGACTCCATCTTGTCCCGAAATTTTAGGACATATTCAACCACAGAGACTTCTGAGGGGTCACCTTTTCCCTCCCAGGTCTCCCGAATCAGTTTTAAGGGCCCTCGGACGTCTCGTCCATATAGGAGTTCAAAGGGTGAGAACCCAGTGGACTCCTGTGGCACTTCTGTAAGCGAACAGCAAATGAGGCAGGTGCCGCTCCCAGTCCTTCCCCTGCGATTCCACGAACGTGGCCAGCATTTGCTTTAACGTTCCGTTGAAACGTTCGCAAAGGCCGTTGGTTTGCGGGTGATACGCACTGGAAGTGGTGTGCTTGATTTGCATCCTCTCACAGAGGGCTTCCATTAGCTCCGACATGAAGCAAGAGCCCTGATCAGAGATCATCTCGGCGGGGAAACCTACACGCGAGAAAATCCCGATCAAGGCGTCCGCCCCCGTGGCCGACCTAAGGGAAGACAGTGCTACCGCCTCTGGATAACGGGTGGCATAGTCCACGACCGTTAAGATGTAGCGCTTGCCAGAACTGCTAGGAATGGGAAGGGGACCAATTATATCCACTGCCACTCTTTGGAAGGGCTCTGTGATCACGGGCAGTGGCTGCAAAGGAGCTTTGCGGGGTCCTCCAGCCTTCTTAACCCTCTGGCAAGTGGTACACGATCGGCAGTACTTAGTTATGTCCGTTCCCATAGTGGGCCAGTAAAAATGGTTCTGAACACGTTTGTGGGTCTTTCTGATACCCAAATGTCCTGCAAGTGGAATGTCGTGGGCTGCTTTGAGCACCTGTGCCCGAAATTCCCTAGGGACTACCATCTGTCTCGTGTTCTCACCTGCGCCACCTTTTGTAGGCTGCACAGCTTCACAGTACAGTCGGTTGTTCCCCCAATAGATTTTATATGGAGTGCCCTCACCTGGAGGCTGGCCGGCTCGGGCCCTAAGGGCCTCCAGACTAGGGTCACCCTTCAAGGCCTGCACGAATGCAGCGCCACCGGTCTCCTCCAGCTGACCAGTGACGTATGAAGTCAGCTGTGGAGAGTTACCTTCAATGCTGGGGTCAGAGGTGGGTGGAGGGACGGCTGGTTCTGTCCCCGCAGCCCCATCTGAGCCCAGATTACTGGCGACACTGGAAGCGTCTACCAGCACAGTGACACAATCATCATCATCACATGAAAAGGTCGTTCTTGCATTGTCATCCGCCTGAGGGTCAGAATCGCCCGAGGGGGCCCCTTCGGTCGGTTCTGAGTTCAGGCGGCTGGCCATGGAACGTGTAATGGCCAGAACAGGTACAGCATCATTTATATCACCATTGCTAACACTAACACACGCATTCAGATCAACAATGACAGGTGCAGAAGTAGGCAAATGACATTCGGTTGCTTGTACATTTAAATCTGATACCTCCCTAGGTGCGTTAGGGACAGTAGAAATAGCAGGCAAAGTGTCCCCGTCTCCCTGTTTCCCCAAAGGGCTGTACAGTACCTGGTTTTGGTCAGGGAGTCCTGCTTGGGCCTCCTGCGCGCTTGCAGGGTATTCGTAATGGGAAACAAGGGTGCCCAAATCAGTGCCAAGCACTGTGGCAACGGGAATATCATCCAGGACCCCAACAACCCGCTTTTGCCTTCCCATTCCCCAATCAATGGTGACTTGGGCTTGGGCCACATGAGTGCGAGTGCCCCCAACTCTGGTCAGAGCGAGGTACTTTCCTGGAAGGATATCCTTCTCTGTAACAAGATGTGAACGGACCAAGGTGACATCTGCATCGGTATCACGGAATCCGATGACAGTCTGGCCGTTCACAGTGACAGGCTGGTGATTCTGGGATCCGCGGTGCACCTCGGGTCCTCCGAACAGCAATACAGCAGACGAGGTAGGTGTGGAAGCGTTGGCCCCCTTAGGGCTTGGCGTCGTCGTGGTGCTAGGAGGTTGGGCCGGCTTCCCTGCGTAACAGGTTTGCTTGGTGTGACCGGGCCTGCGACACAGCTCACACCAGGGCCTGGTTGTCTCACGGTTCACAGGGCCAGCGGGCCTGCCTTCTCTCCAGTTCTGGGACATGGCTCTGTCCTGGTTGGGTACTGGAGTTTTGCGGCTGTCAGGTACCAGGGGTTTGCAGATGTCTGATACCACCGGCCTGCGGATGTCCGTCATCACAGGTTTGCGAATGTCCGGTACCCGGGTTGCGACAAACATGTCTGCCAGCTCAGCAGCTTCTTTCACAGACTGGGGCTTGCGCTCCAGCACAAACTGTCTCACATCTGTAGAGCATATCGCAAGGAGTTGTTCATGGATCATCAAATCCTCAAGGTGAGCATAAGTCTTTTCTTTAAGAATTCTAGTCCATTGGCGGAATGTGGTGCATAAGCGGCTAGCCACATCCGCGTAGAGTTTCACCCCTGAAGGATTTGAACCCCGAAATAACAGTGCACTGTTAAAAACCAGAGGATATCGAGGATTCAAACAAGACGCTCTATATTAACCTGCCTGCAAGCAGCTGAAAGTCATCACTGGGGAATACTAAGCCGCTGACACAGCAAAGACCGGGACGCCGGCCTAAAGTCGGAAGCGACAATTACCCAGAAAAAAACAGCTGAATAAAAAGGCCAGGTAAGCCCACAAGTGTGGGTTATGGTTACAAACTTACATTTATAACGAAACAACAATATAGCGTTCATATGTGAATATTGCAATCGGGACTTTGTGTGGAATAACTTCTTTGAGGATCCTCTTAAATAGAATTCTTGAGAAAAATACAAATATAAATGCATGCAGAAAATTCTTATGAAAAACTCCTATAACAACCTTGGAATGCATGGATTGCAGAAACTGTAGATATACAGAGATAGGAATATAGTGCCTGCATAGGAAATCACTGTATGCGCTTTTCTGCATGTAGAGTCTCTCAGTGCGTTTTTCTTGCATATGAATATAACCGGAGTTTGATGCAACCTCCTGGAATTCAAACAGTCCTTCTAAATATTTTGTGACTTGTATACATATGGACTGTAGTGACCTAGAGTGCGTTTTATTTGCAAGACAACACCCTGTTGTTAGGATCTGCAGTTAAGCATCTATTGTGTGTCATTGCAGACCCATCCACTATTGAGAACATCCAGGATATTTTGTCTGCAATAAGTTGATTCGAATATTACAAAACTACTACCATTGTTTAATTTATTTTATGTATTTTATTGTATTTTATCATATTTTATCAAACGTAGTTAAAATAAATTGTTTCAACTCCGTGGGGCTCCGCATGTTTTGAGTGTGCCAATCCTACATTGACACATCCGCGTAAGAGTCTGTGGATCCTTTCTGGATGGCACGGAACTTTCTCCGGTAAACCTCAGGGGTTAACTGGAACTTAGTGATTATGGCATCCTTGATAGTCTGATAATCGCAATCTTGGTCTGTGGGTAGTTCCGCAAAAGCATCCAGCGCTTTACCAGTCAGCTGAGGCGTCAGGTGTAGAGCCCACTGATCCTCAGGGATGCAGAACTGGCGGCACGCTCTCTCAAACGAGCGTAAATATAAATCAATGTCCCCGTTTTTCTCCATAACTGGAAACCTTGCTTTGGGGACCACGGGTAGAGGAATGCCTCCTGCAGCAGGAGTGTTAGGAGAGGAAGACCGCTCAGCCTGTCTCACTTGGGACAGTTCTAGTGCACGCTGGTGTTGCAGCGCTTCTCTCTGAAGCTGGAACTGCTGCTGTCGCTCCTCTCTTTCGAGCTGCATCTCCAGGTATAAATGCAAATCCGCGCCAGTCAGGCCCGGTAACAACTGCTGGCTCATAGGGCCCAAGGCAGTGAAGTTCAGTCCAGAGCTGCTTGTTCCTTGCTGAGGGTTAGCAGGATCTGTGGACATGCTGTTATCCAGGGTACCTGCATCACCCGGAGCTGAAGTAGCAACATCAGCACTCCCATAGCTGGCGATGCTGGGTGACGTTGAACGAAGGGGCAGCGAAGCCTCCCGCGTGGGATTGGAATCCTCCATCGCTTGGCCGTCTCTCTCCGTCAAAGCTTTGATCAGCTGTGATCGATTTTTGTGTAGAATGGCAATGCCTTGCGACTCACACACGGCTTGTAAGTCGGCGACAGACCAACTTTGGTCATTTCGAACTGAATCAGACATTCAGAAAAGAAGAGAAAAAGAATAGGATATAGCAAAGAAAAGGTGGGGAAAATGTAAACCAATCTATTCCTATCAATGTGTACAGTTTTGCGCCCGGAACTCAAGTTCCGCAGGACAGGATACTAAATAACCGCTGTCCTATTGTTATGATTGCTCAAAAAGCTGCACTTGTCAGTTCTTTGTGCTCTGATCTCCCAAAAGCTGACTTCTGCCTGGTTTTGGGTTCTGCTATCCCACTAGCTGCCAACAATGTGACACCCACCCGCCAATCCCGTCGTACTGTGCCACAGTTGCCATACAGGTCTCCACTAGAGACTTCTGGAGGCGAATCCACTGTGAGCACAGAAGACGTTTAAGATTGGTTGGTGTGCCCATACATGATACAATCACGATTGTATGTACAATCGGTAAAAATAAAATTACTGATTTCACGCTGGAAATCAAATTAATTTGCTGCCACCACTCTTCGTATTGAATCGGGGCGAAGAGACCCCGGCTAGCTAATCCTAAAGGGACGAAACGGTTATTTGCAACCTAGCTAGTACATTAACAATTTATAAAAATAAAACAATTTGGTAGTATGTCTTCTGAGGACAGAGTTCTTAGCATAGATCAGTTCATCAAGTAACAAGGGCAAAACTGGAATGATGAAATCATTAGTTTTTATTTTAAAACTATACACAAAAATATATATATTAAAGCTGACAGATAAATCTACCTGCCAGTTGGACAGATTGGTTTGGATAGAAATAGGTAAGAGGTGGAAGGGAATAGAATGTCTGTAAGTTCAGAATTACCGTGGTAAAGTCCAGTAAAATGCAAAGTCTTTGTAGAATAATCCAAGATGGTGGGGTGTGCCCGTGTCCAGCGGGCGGTCGTGATGTAAGTCGACGTCAGATGGTAGAAGAAGGACGCAGGACCTGAGTGTGTCACTGTTTTTACCCACTCTGAAGCGGGGAGTGGTTATGACACGTTCAGGTCCAGCCTTGTGTAATTGGAACAGGGGCAGTCCTTTGCCCCATAGGGAGAAAATCTGGCAGAATCTTTGCTTTGCCCATTTCTCCATATCCCGTAAGTCCAATCAAGAAATAGAGTTGATATTGATAATCAGTACAATTTTACGCATCATCTGATAACAAATACGACTAAAAGATAATACAGGGTGCCTGAGAACCTTTATATCTCAGAGCGGGAATATCTGATTTGCCCGCAGGTTGCCTAGAAGGTGGGTTAGAAGAACCAAAACCATCTCTAAAAAGATGGTTCCTTTCACATTTCCATAACCCATGAAATATTAGGAAAATATGGGAAAAATATGAAGCTTATGGATTGAAGGGGACTTTCAGGTCATCTTCCTTCCTGTACCAACCAGCTGTGTGATAAGGATCTGTCCTTTTCTTCTGAAGCTCGCTGCCCAGGCTAAAGGTGTGAGACCCCTGCTGGTATTGGAGACACTATGGCTGCAGAAAGACCAGGTTTATGAGGTTCTGTCATAAGAGAACTAGATTGATGGCTACTCAACTTGGCCTGGGCAGGAAAGGTTTGTCACAAGGTGGTGATAATGGCACCTCTGCTCTGTGAATTACTCCTTTAGACAAAAGAGAAGATTCTTAGTGAAGGCTCTTTTGTCTTCGTGATTGCGAACTAAGATAGGATAGGGGGCTATCCATAGTATTCAGTATATTGTGCAGACTAGATGGGCCAAATGGTTCTTATCTGCCAACACAGTCTATGTTTCTATATTTCTATGTTGATATGGCGCATTTGCGATTTCCTAGTATCGCAAAGTGTCACAAGTAGCACCAAACACCACTACACTACACCCCCCCCTGTCACTTATTAACCCCTTATTAACCCCTGATCACCCCATATTAGACTCCCTGATCACCCCCCTGTCATTGATCACCCCCCTGTCATTGATCACCCCCCTGTAAGGCTCCATTCAGACGTCCGTATGTGTTTTGTGGATCCGATCCATGGATCCGCAAAACACATACGGACGTCTGAATGGAGCCTTACAGGGAAGTGATCAATGACATATAGTCCATATAGACTCCCTGATCACCCCCCTGTAAGGCTGGCTCCATTCAGAGGTCCGTATGTGTTTTGCGGATCCATGGATCGGATCCGCAAAACACATACGGATGTCTGAATGGAGCCTTACAGGGGGGTGATCACCCCATATAGACTCCCTGATCACCCCCCTTGTCACGGAACCATGAACCAGACGTACAACAAGAGATAAGTGAAAATAAGAAGGCTTTATTGAAAATAAAGCTGTAAAGCAAAAGTCCAAACGAATGGTGAAACCGAAGCAGAGTCTTTGCGAGGCCAGAGATCAGGAACCAGAAGGGTAGTCAGACGAAGCCAGGATCAGGAACCAGCAGGGTAGTCAGACAAAGCCAGGATCAGGAACCAGCAGGGTAGTCAGACGAAGCCAGGATCAGGAACCAGAAGCAGCAGCAGTCTTAGAAGCATGTGAACACAGGAGGACCAAGCAAGGAACTGAAGCCACAGACCTCCTATATATATGAGCTAGGCATCCAGCTCCTCCCAGTGGGAAGGAGGAGCCGCAGGGTGGAAGGCTACAAGAAACCCAGAAACCAAGATGGCCGCCAGCACATGTCAAACGAAGGAGAACAGCAAGAAGGTAAGACCATGACAGTACCTCCCCCTCAAGGGCCCCTCCTCCACGGAGCAAAAAACGGTTTCTGAGGGAAGCGTGCGTGGAAGGCTCGGAGCAAGGCAGGAGCATGGACATCTGCGGAGGAAACCCAGGAACGCTCCTCTGGACCATAACCACGCCAATGGACCAAAAACTGCACCCGACCGCGGACCAGGCGTGAGTCCAGGATATTGCTCACCTCATACTCCTCATGATTGCCCACTCGGACCGGACGAGGCCGAGGAACCGAGGAAGTGAAACGATTACACACCAGTGGCTTCAACAGGGAGACATGAAACACGTTGGAGATCCGCATGCCAGGAGGAAGCGCAAGGGCATAGGCTACCGGGTTTACCCTGCGAAGCACTCGGAAGGGACCAACAAAGCGAGGCGCCAGCTTGGGAGTGGGCACTCGAAGGTTGAGGTTGCGGGTGGACAACCATACACGGTCTCCGACCTGGTAGGAAGGAGCAGGCGCTCGTCTGCGATCAGCCTGGAGTCTCTGGCGCTGCGCAGAGGCCTCAAGGGACTTCTGGATCTGTACCCAAGAAGCACGTAGGACGGAAAGGTGATCCTCCACAGCCGGAATATCCTGGGGAGAGAATACCTCCGGTAACACGGCAGGTTGGAACCCATAATTGGCCATGAAGGGAGACGTCCCAGAGGAAGAGTTCACCGCTGTGTTCCTGGCAAACTCAGCCCAAGGCAGAAGGTCAACCCAATTGTCTTGGTGATCGGAGACATAGCAACGAAGGAATTGCTCCAAGGCCTGATTGGATCGTTCTGCAGCCCCATTGGACTGAGGGTGGTAGGCCGAGGAGAAGGAGAGATGAATCCCCAACTGGGAGCAAAAGGCGCGCCAGAACCTGGACACAAACTGACTCCCCCGATCCGACACAATCTCCTTGGGCAAACCGTGCAACCGGAAGACCTCCCTGGCAAAAATCGTGGCCAACTCTTGTGCAGAGGGTAACTTCTTGAGAGGAACACAGTGGCACATTTTGGAAAACCGATCCACAATCATGAGAATGACCGTATGACCTCGGGATGCAGGGAGGTCCACAATGAAATCCATCCCCAGGTGTGACCATGGGCGCTCCCCGGTGGCTATGGGTTGCAGAAGGCCCAACGGAAGGTGCCGAGGGGACTTACTCTGGGCACAAATGGAGCATGCCGCTACATATGCGGCGATGTCGGAACGTAGGGAAGGCCACCAGAACAGACGTGAAACAGCCCAGGACAGCTGATTCTTTCCAGGATGCCCCGCGGTCTTGGAGTTATGGTAGGTTCGCAACAACCGAGTGCGCAACTCCTCAGGCACAAAACATCTGCCGTTGGGTCTCCCAGAGGGAGCACCAGATTGAGCCGCCAAAATCTGCTCACCCAGGGGAGAGGTCAGGCTGGTGCGAATGGCGGCCAGGATCTGATTCGGAGGTATGACCGAAGTCGGAATCGACTCCTCCCTGGACAGCTCGGAGTACTGCCGTGATAGGGCATCCGCCCTGATGTTCTTGGAACCGGGTAGGTAGGAGACCACGTAATTAAAACGTGACAAGAACAGAGCCCATCTGGCCTGACGTGGTGTCAATCTCTTGGCCTCAGAAAGGTAGGTCAGATTCTTATGGTCCGTCAGGATGAGAACCGGAACCACCGAACCCTCGAGCAAGTGCCTCCATTCTTTAAGGGCCTGCACGATGGCCAATAACTCCCTGTCACCAATCTGATAGTTGCACTCCGCGGAAGACAGTTTCCGGGAGTAAAACCCACAAGGAAGCAGAGGACCCTCTGGTGTTCTACGCTGAGACAGAAGGGCGCCTACTCCCGTCTCAGACGCGTCCACCTCGAGGACAAAGGGCAACCCAGGGTTGGGATGCGACAGAATCGGAGCCGACACAAAAGCGGACTTTAGGGCCTCAAAAGCTCGGATGGCCTCGAGCGGCCAGACCTGGGAATTACTGCCCTTCTTGGTCAGATCCGTGAGAGGCTTGGCCAGCATGGAAAAGTCCCTGATGAACTTCCGATAATAATTGGCGAAGCCCAAAAAGCGCTGCAGGGAACGAAGACCACTGGGCTGGGGCCACTGTAAGACAGCCGAAACCTTCTCAGGATCCATGGAGAACCCCTCAGCGGAAATGATGTAACCTAAGAAGGTTACCTGGGATCGGTGAAATTCGCATTTCTCAAGCTTACCGAACAGCTTGTTCTCTCGTAACCGTTGCAACACTCGTCTGACATCCAGAATGTGGGCCTCCATGGATTCAGAATATACCAAGATGTCATCCAAATAGACCACCACACACTGCTGCAACAGGTCACGGAAAACATCGTTGATGAATTCCTGAAAGACTGCGGGCGCATTGCACAACCCAAAGGGCATAACCAAGGATTCATAATGACCACTCCTGGTGTTAAACGCGGTCTTCCACTCATCGCCCGCCTTGATCCTTAACAGGTTATATGCCGCCCTCAGGTCGAGTTTGGTAAAGACCGTGGCCCCTTTAAGGCGATCGAACAGCTCGGAAATCAAGGGTATCGGGTAAGCGTTCTTGATCGTGATGCGATTGAGACCCCTGTAATCGATGCAAGGCCTCAACTCACCGCCCTTCTTTTTCACAAAGAAAAATCCAGCCCCTGCCGGGGACGAGGATTTGCGAATGTGTCCGCATGAAAGCGCCTCCCTCACGTACTCCTCCATGGCCTCATTCTCCGCTACCGACAGTGGATAGACTTTGCCACGAGGAGGAACGGCACCAGGTTGTAACTCTATGGCACAATCGTATGGGCGGTGCGGAGGTAGGGCAACCGCGCGCACCTTATCGAATACATCCCGGTACTCCTCGTATTCAGGAGGCAACAGAGAGTCCGAGGAAGTACACAGCAACTTGACAGACCCATGGATGCAACTAGCCCCACACTGCGGTGACCACGAGAGGATCTCGGCCGATCTCCAATCGAAAGTCGGATTATGCTTCTGGAGCCAGGGGTACCCCAAGACCACCGAGTAGTGTGGAGACGAAATAACCTGGAGGCAGACCGACTCTCTGTGAACGGCACCAATGGCTATCCCCACTGGAAGGGTCTCATGAGTCACGTGTGACGACAGAAGGGGTCTGCCGTCTATCGCCTCAAGAGCCAGTGGGGAACCTCGAGCCTGCAGAGGAATGGAATTGGCGGCAGCGAACACACTATCAATGAACAAACCACCAGCACCAGAGTCCACCAACGCCTGGGTCTTCACCGAGCCCCCGACCCAGGAGAGGACAACAGTGATCAGTGGTTTGTCAACACGGGAAACCGGGGACGAGGAGACTCCACCCAAGATCTGCCCCCAACAGGATCTCAGGTACGAGCGTTTCCCGGACGGTTCGGACATGCCAACCGAAAATGCCCACCGAGACCACAGTACATGCATCGACCCTCGCGTCTCCGGAGTACCCTCTCCCCCTCGGACAGGCGAGCAAACCCCAGCTGCATGGGTTCACCCCCAGACAAGTCCTTCCCAGGAGGCGTGGGAGGAGAGGGAGGCACGGGTGGGACAGCAAACGTAGGCGCCAATCTGTTAGAAGACCTCCGCAGGCTCTCCTTAAAGGAAGGTCTCTCCCTGAGTCTGGTGTCAATCAAAATCAGGAAAGAAATAAGAGACTCGAGCTCCACTGGTAGGTCCTTAGCTGCAACCTCATCCTTCAAGGCATCCGAGAGACCATGAGAGAAAGCAGCGACCAGAGCCTCATTATTCCAGCCCACCTCTGCTGCCAGGGTACGAAACTCAATGGCGTATTCAGCTACGGATCGTGAACCCTGTCTAATGGACATAAGGAGCTTCGCGGCAGAGGCAGCACGAGCCGGCACATCGAATACCTTCCGAAGAGAAGCAACAAAACCGGAAAACTCGGCAACCACCGGATTGTTGTTCTTCCATAAAGGGCTGGCCCAGGCCAAGGCCTTGTCCGAGAGCAGCGAGATCAAGAAGCCCACCTTTGATCTCTCAGTAGGAAAGGCATGTGGCAGCAACTCGAAATAAATGCCCACCTGGTTAAGGAAACCTCGGCACTGAGTTGGCTCTCCCCCAAAGCGCTGTGGAAGAGGGGCAGAACCGGTCATACCCCGAAACACCGCAGGCGCAACAACAGGTGTCGGGGTAGACTCTGGCGCAACAACCGGAGCGGTAGTAGGAGCGACAACCGACCCATCGGCAACGGGAGCGAAATGAGCCGTGCGTTCAAGCAGGGTTTGCAACGCCACAGCGAACCGACCCAACAGGTGATCCTGCTGATCAAGTCTGGCAACCAGCATGGGTAGCGAGGATGGCCCTGTACCGTCAGAACTCATGGCTTGGTCCTAATGTCACGGAACCATGAACCAGACGTACAACAAGAGATAAGTGAAAATAAGAAGGCTTTATTGAAAATAAAGCTGTAAAGCAAAAGTCCAAACGAATGGTGAAACCGAAGCAGAGTCTTTGCGAGGCCAGAGATCAGGAACCAGAAGGGTAGTCAGACGAAGCCAGGATCAGGAACCAGCAGGGTAGTCAGACGAAGCCAGGATCAGGAACCAGCAGGGTAGTCAGACGAAGCCAGGATCAGGAACCAGAAGCAGCAGCAGTCTTAGAAGCATGTGAACACAGGAGGACCAAGCAAGGAACTGAAGCCACAGATCTCCTATATATATGAGCTAGGCATCCAGCTCCTCCCAGTGGGAAGGAGGAGCCGCAGGGTGGAAGGCTACAAGAAACCCAGAAACCAAGATGGCCGCCAGCACATGTCAAACGAAGGAAAACAGCAAGAAGGTAAGACCATGACACCCCTGTCATTGATCACCCCCTTGTAAGGCTGGCTCCATTCAGAGGTCCGTATGTGTTTTGCGGATCCACGGATCCATGGATCGGATCCGCAAAACACATACGGACGTCTGAATGGAGCCTTACAGGGGGGTGATCAATGACAGGGGGGTGATCACCCCATATAGACTCCCTGATCACCCCCCTGTCATTGATCACCCCCCTGTAAAGCTCCATTCAGACGTCCGTATGTGTTTTGCGGATCCGATCCGTGGATCCGCAAAACACATACGGACCTCTGAATGGAGCCTGACAGGGGGGTGATCAATGACAGGGTGGTGATCACCCCATATAGACTCCCTGATCACCCCCCTGTCATTGATCACCCCCCTGTAAGGCTCCAGTCAGACATTTTTTTGGCACAAGTTAGCGGAAATTGATTTTTTTATTTTATTTTTTATTTATTTTTTTCTTACAAAGTCTCATATTCCACTAACTTGTGACAAAAAATAAAATCTCACATGTACTCACCATACCCTCACGGAATCCAAATGCGTAAAAATTTTTAGACATTTATATTCCAGACTTCTTCTCACACTTTAGGGCCCCTAAAATGCCAGGGCAGTATAAATACCCCACATGTGACCCCATTTTGGAAAGAAGACACCCCAAGGTATTTTGTGAGGGGCATGGCTAATTCATATAAAATTTTATTTTTTGTCACAAGTTAGCGGAAAGGGAGACTTTGTGAGAAAAAACAAAAAATAATCAATTTCCGCTAACTTGTGCAAAAAAAAAAATAACTTCTATGAACTCGCCATGCCCCTCACGGAATACCTTGGGGTGTCTTCTTTCCAAAATGGGGTCACATGTGGGGTATTTATACTGCCCTGGCATTTTAGGGGCCCTAAAACATGAGAAGAAGTCTGGAATCCAAATGCCCTCCTAAAAGATACTCATTGGAATTTGGGCCCCTTTGCGCACCTAGGCGGCAAAAAAGCGTCACACATGTGGTATCGCTGTACTCAGGAGAAGTAGGGCAATGTGTTTTGGGGTGTCTTTTTACCTATACCCATGCTGGGTGAGAGAAATTTCTCTCTATAATGACAACTTTGTATAAAAAAATGGGAAAAGTTGACTTTTAGAGAGATACTTCTCACCCAGCATGGGTATATGTAAAAATACACCCCAAAACACATTGCCCTACTTCTCCTGAGTACGACGATACCACATGTGTGACACTTTTTCGCAGCCTAGGTGGGCAAAGGGGCCCAAATTCCAATGAGTACTTTTAGGATTTTACAGGGCATTTTTTGCACATTTGGATTCCAGACTTCTTCTCACGCATTAGGGCCCCTAAAATGCCAGGGCAGTATAACTACCCCACAAGTGACCCCATTTTGGAAAGAAGACACCCCAAGGTATTTCGTGATGGGCATAGTGAGTTCATGGAAGTTTTTATTTTTTGTCACAAGTTAGTGGAATATGAGACTTTGTAAGGAAAAAATAAATTTAAAGAAAATCATCATTTTCCGCTAACTTGTGACAAAAAATAAAAACTTCCATGAACTCACTATGCCCATCAGTGAATACCTTAGGGTGTCTACTTTCCGAAATGGGGTCATTTGTGGGGTGTTTGTACTGTCTGGCCATTGTAGAACCTCAGGAAACATGACAGGTGCTCAGAAAGTCAGAGCTGCTTCAAAATGCAGAAATTCACATTTTTGTACCATAGTTTGTAAACACTATAACTTTTACCCAAACCATTTTTTTTTTTTACCCAAACATTTTTTTTTATCAAAGACATGTAGAACAATAAATTTAGAAAAAAAATGATATAGAAATGTAGTTTTAAAAAAAAAAAATTACAACTGAAAGTGAAAAATGTCATTTTTTTGCAAAAATTTCGGTAAATTTCAATTAATAACAAAAAAAGTTAAAATATCAGCAGCAATGAAATACCACCAAATGAAAGCTCTATTAGTGAGAAGAAAAGGAGGTAAAATTCATTTGGGTGGTAAGTTGTATGACCGAGCAATAAACCGTGAAAGTAGTGTAGTGCAGAATTGTAAAAAGTGGTCTGGTCATTAAGGGTGTTTAAGCTAGGGGAGCTGAGGTGGTTAAAGACCCTTTTACCTGGACCAACACAGCAGGCATTTATGGGGAATGAACCGTTTATCCCCGATAATTGCTTGCTTGTCATAGCAGATGCTTGCTGCATTTACATGCAGCAGTCATCTCCGCTATATAGGGACTAGTGATCGTTACTGTACTCACTCATGCCCATTTTTAGAATGCAAAACTGCTGCCCAGAAATCATGATTTAGGTCCTTTTATTTTTTTTACTCGTTTTATTGAACGAATTATCAGAAAAGTTCAGAGTACATCAGTATACATGGAAGTCGATAAGACATTCATGAACATAAACAGTACCATATACATACTATTATCAATAAAGGTGAGATGATAATTCACATTTGTAATACATGTACAAATCAAACGTATTTGACATATCACATGTGAGTGGTGGACATATATCCAAATTATCCTAACACTGCGTTGAGATTAGCATAAAATCTAGGAGCTGAGTACATAGTTTGCATTGACGAATACCAATTTACCAACACTTTACCAAATTTCTGGGGGCAACCTCGGTTTTTGAATACAATGTTCTCATAGGATACAACTTTATTCACTAATACTTTCCATTGATTGAGAGAAGGGCTTCTCTCACCCATCCAACGGATCACAATTGCTTTCCTTGCGAGAAACAGTGTCTCTCTCAGGAAGATTCTAATATAATGAGGATATACCTCTTCATCAGCTATACCAAACAGACACATTTGTGGAGTTAGTGGTACCGGGAGGTGTATAAGTACAGAAGGAAAGCTTGTAATGTCAGACCAGAAGGTTTGTACGTGTGGACAATCCCATATAAGATGCCAAAAAGCTGCCCCCTCTGAGTCACACCTATGACACCTAGGCACCTAGTGTGATAGCCTGCCCATTTTTTGTAACCGGACGGGAGAGAGATAGCTTTGGTGGATAATACACTGCTCAAAAAAATAAAGGGAACACTTAAACAACACAATGTAACTCCAAGTCAATCACACTTCTGTGAAATCAAACTGTCCACTTAGGAAGCAACACTGAGTGACAATCAATTTCACATGCTGTTGTGCAAATGGGATAGACAACAGGTGGAAATTATAGGCAATTAGCAAGACACCCCCAATAAAGGAGTGGTTCTGCAGGTGGTGACCACAGACCACTTCGCAGTTCCTATGCTTCCTGGCTGATGTTTTGGTCACTTTTGAATGCTGGCGGTGCTTTCACTCTAGTGGTAGCATGAGACGGAGTCTACAACCCACACAAGTGGCTCAGGTAGTGCAGCTTATCCAGGATGGCACATCAATGCGAGCTGTGGCAAGAAGGTTTGCTATGTCTGTCAGCGTAGTGTCCAGAGCATGGAGGCGCTACCAGGAGACAGGCTAGTACATCAGGAGACGTGGTGCAGGACGTTTGGCATTTGCCAGAGAACACCAAGATTGGCAAATTCGCCACTGGCGCCCTGTGCTCTTCACAGATGAAAGCAGGTTCACACTGAGCACATGTGACAGACGTGACAGAGTCTGGAGACGCCGTGGAGAACGTTCTGCTGCCTGCAACATCCTCCAGCATGACCGGTTTGGCATTGGGTCAGTAATGGTGTCGGGTGGCATTTCTTTGGAGGGCCGCACAGCCCTCCATGTGCTCGCCAGAGGTAGCCTGACTGCCATTAGGTACCGAGATGAGATCCTCAGACCCCTTGTGAGACCATATGCTGGTGCGGTTGGCTCTGGGTTCCTCCTAATGCAAGACAATGCTAGACCTCATGTGGCTGGAGTGTGTCAGCAGTTCCTGCAAGACGAAGGCATTGATGCTATGGACTGGCCCGCCCGTTCCCCAGACCTGAATCCAATTGAGCACATCTAGGACATCATGTCTCGCTCTATCCACCAACGTCACGTTGCACCACAGACTGTCCAGGAGTTGGCAGATGCTTTAGTCCAGGTCTGGGAGGAGATCCCTCAGGAGACCATCCGCCACCTCATCAGGAGCATGCACAGGCGTTGTAGGGAGGTCATACAGGCACATGGAGGCCACACACACTACTGAACCTCATTTTGACTTGTTTTAAGGACATTACATCAAAGTTGGATCAGCCTGTAGTGTGTTTTTCCACTTTAATTTTGAGTGTGACTCCAAATCCAGACCTCCATGGGTTGAAAAATTTGATTTCCATTTTTTTATTTTTGTGTGATTTTGTTGTCAGCACATTCAACTATGTAAAGAACAAAGTATTTCAGAAGAATATTTAATTAACTCAGATCTAGGATGTGTTATTTTTGTGTTTCCTTTATTTTTTTGAGCAGTGTACATAGTTGTATACATTTGTTGTTAATGGACGGGGAAACCAGTACAGGAGATTCCAATAAGTCACTAATTTCCTCATCTGTAAGATCCGGTATCAGAGTTTTCCATTTGGAGATTACTAAGAGGGGAGCTTTGTGCATCTTGGTGCTCAGTAAGTGAGTGTAAAGAGCGGAGATAAATCCACTGGGGCCTTGGGAGCGCATAACACCGATCAGTGGGTAGCCGGAAATTGCTATTGGAGTACCTCTAAAGTGTGCATCCATAGTATGTCGCAGTTGTAAATATTTATAAAATGTAGTTCTAGGTAGGTCATGGCAGACTTTCAGTTGTTCAAAGGTATTAAACACATTATTAGTAAATGGGTCACCCAGAACGGTAATTCCACGATCCTTCCAAAATTGCCTATCGGTTCCAGCTTGAAGAGAGGGAACATAGGGTTTTCCCATAAGGGTAAATTGGGGACCATTCCTTCATAAGAATGTAGCCGCTTACTAGTGTCCCATACCTGGATGGCTAATTTATGTATGGGCAGCAGTGCTCGGTGGTTGTTCCAGCACTGGCCACAAAGAGGAAAAGTTCGAAAACGCAGCAAGCTGTCTTTCTGCCCTATCCAGTCCGTCACCAGGGGAGGCCCATGATCTCAGCTGTCTTAACTGTCCCGCTAGGTAATACAAATGTAGGTCAGGGAGGGACATGCCTCCGTTCTCCCTAGGGCGACACAGTACATCTATGGAGAGCTTAGGTCTGTTATTGCCCCAGATAAATGGAGACATTAGCGACTTACAACGTTGGAAGATTTTTTGGGGAACAATAAAGGGTGCATGCTCTAACACGTATAGCCATTTGGGCAATATAATAACTTAATCAGATTTATTCATCCTGGCACGGACAGTGGGAGACCACCCCAGACCCTAAATTTGTCTGCACTATAGTTCAGTAGGGGTTGTATATTAAGGCTATGAAAAGAGGCCGCATCTTTAGTGATATGAATCCCTAGGTACTTAAATTCAGAGACTATAGGTAACTCAGTATTTAGAGAGGATGAGGGTAAGAAGTACAGCGGAAATAGAACAGATTTAGACCAATTTATCCTTAAACCAGAAAATTGACTAAATGTCTCAATAATAGCAGTAGCTCGGGGCAACGTAGATTCTACATCTGACATAAAAAGTACCATGTCATCCGCGTATAGTCCCACCCTATCCTCCTGATCACCTATAGGTATTCCCTTGAATTGTGCATCGGACCTAATGCGGATGGCTAAAGGTTCGATCGCCAAGGCGAATAGCAGTAGCGACAGCGGGCACCCTTGCCTAGTCCCACGGCCCAGGTCAAAGTTTGCAGAGCACATACCATTTACCAGAATACCAGCCGTAGGCCGCTTATACAATATTGATATCCCTCTAATAAATGCGGGTCCAATCCCAAAGCATTCAAAGGTGGCTAGTAGGTATGGCCATTCCACTGAGTCAAAGGCCTTGGCAGTGTCCAGAGACGCCAAGGCCCATCGTCTCCCCCATTGAAGGCCTATTTGAGTAACTACCTGCACTCTACGGATATTATCCGTTGTGGACCTACCAGGCAAGAATCCAGACTGATCCGGATGAATAAGGTTTAGAATAACCCTGTTCAATCGCTGTGCTAAAATCATTTTTTTATAGTCCAAATTTAATAACGATATGGGGCTGTATGATCCACAATCAACTGGATCCTTGCCTGGTTTAAGGAGTATCACAATGGTAGCCTCATACAGTGAAGGCGGCAGGAGACCCTTCGAGAAGGAGTCATGATACATTTGTAGTAGAGGAGGAGCTAATTGGTCGATGTACCTAGAGTACACTTCTAGGGGTAGCCCATCTGGGCCAGGGGATTTCCCATTCGCCAAGGACTTAATGGCCTCAAATATTTCCTGATCTGATATAGGACCCTCCAGAGATTGAGCCATCTCATGAGAGTTTGGGGTATTCTAGTTCTTGCAAGGAGGTAGTGACCGTCTCTGTCGTGTAGTTTACTCGAGCCTCATACAGGTCCTGATAAAATTCCCAGAAACGGTAAGCTATGGCCTCCGGTTCCGTTACCACAATACCCTCCTCGTCTCGTATACGTAATATAGCAGGGGAGGCCTGATTCTGGTGAACAATATGCGCAAACAACTTGCTAGACTGGTTGCAGAGTTCAAAATAAGATTGCTTGGTAAAAAACATTTTGTGGTGGGCTTTTTCATGTAACAAAGTAAGGTATCGTCTACCTGTTTGTAACCATTTGTCTCTATTCTGAGTCGTCGGGTCCGTGACATACAATCTCTCCAATCTAGCACATTCTGCAGCCAAATCCTTTTCCTGCTTAGCCGAGTTACGTTTGATAAATGAGATGGAAGATCTCAAGCACCCTCTCAAGTACGCCTTTAGCGTCTCCCACACTAGTGACTTATCATTTATAAGCGGCATGGTCGGACAAAAACACAGACAGCTGGTCCGGGATACGATCCGAAAGCGGGAACAGTGTACGCTCATGGAACGCCCTAGACCCCTAACACTAGCCAGCAAGGTCAATAAGATAGGATTATGGTCCGACACACCTCTAGCTCCATACATCACTTGATAAGGGAGTGAGCACACAGTGGAGTCACCAAATACATAGTCAATGCGGGATAAGGAGTTATGATTAGCTGACTGACATGAGTAGGCCCGTTCATCAGGGTGCTTAAGGCGCCATAGATCCACCCACCCCACCTCCGTCATCAATTTGGACAATGATAATTCTGGCTGAGCACTCCCTCGTGGCTGCTTATCACCATGAAACCTATCCAGCAGAGGATGTAGGGTCATATTAAGGTCTCCCATACAAATAATCCTTGCTGAAGGAAATGAAGCAGCGAAACATATCGCTTGATGAATATTTTGGAGGGAGGAGGGGGGAGGGATATAAATCCCCAATATAACATATATTATGCAATTAATATATGCTGCCACAAAAATGTACCTTCCTGCATTGTCTATCTATCTGTAGTTTCTCCACCTCCCATCTCAGGAACTTGTGCACTATTAGGGAGACTCCCCTAGCCAGGTTAGAGTAACATGAATGTCAAGACCATTGAACCCAGGGCTTACATAGCCTCCTAGTTTTGTCAGGGAGTAGGTGAGTCTCCTGTAGACACAAAATGTGAGGGTTAAATTGACCAACCACTGAAAACACCCTGGTGCGCTTCCTGACACTCCCAAGGCCCCTAACATTCCAAGACATTAACCGTATATCTGCCATTGTAACCTCTTAAAACAGACGTGCCGCTCCTTACTCTCTAGTACATGTGTCCACCCCCAGTTATACATCTTCAAATACCTCACGTGATATGATAGTACATAGGTAAGTATGCAATGGTAATTGAAAACTATAAAAATCCAAACAGTTAACATTGGTTCATTAAGAGTCATCCATCAGACAGATCTAGCACCAGGTATCCCAACTATTACGTATATGCAGCAGGATACAAGGTGATAGATCCAGTGTGGCAAAGCGGTATACGGGGTGTGCTATTAGTTGACTTAACGCTTCGCACTAAAACGGACTTAGGAAGTACGAAAATAACTTGTACCCCAACTTCACACTATGTGAGCACACCTATATAAAAGGAAGAACTCTCCCTACTATAGAGGTGATCATAGCTCTGCCCCCCATGGCGATTTATATCACAAAATAAACTTGGTATAAGTGCTGCTTTGCACCAGCCAGCACAATCAACAACATTGTGTACTATCTCAATACTGAAAAGCAAGGGCTGAGCAATGAACATTGAATATCAAATATTAGGAGGACAGAGCATAAGAAGTACCAAGATATAAGGCAAACAAGGCATTCACTTGACAGAGCATATCTTCAAAAGGGTCTGAGATCAACGGTGAGATCCTTGACAGAGAGCGACATCAAGGATTTGTGACGAGTGTTCATCTCGGGGATCTCGCTGGACGCGGCTTGCCATTGGCCATTGAGTATGGAAGATTTAAATCCCGGAGACGTCTCTTCACCACTGTGAACGTCGCCCTGCGTTTCTGGAGTTTTGCTGAGAAATCCGGGAAGAGCATGATGTTTGCATTCTCGAAGCGAAGCTGTTGCTTGTTACGAGCCAGTTGTAGTATGGGGTCTCGATCTGCAGACGTCAGTAGTCGCGCCAATAACGGCCGCGGAGGTGCTCCAGGAGGCAATGGTTTGGCCCGTACTCGGTGTGCCCTTTCAATAATAAAAGCAGAGGAAAAAGTGGTGTCAGGAAAAGTGGCTCGCAGCCATGTAGACACAAATTCACACGGATTACTTCCCTCTGCACGCTCAGGAAGTCCCACTATACGTAGGTTGTTGCGACGTGTGCGATTTTCGTAGTCGTCACACTTTTTCTGCTAATAATCCACTTTCTTTTCCAAATCAGCCATACGAGCCGGCAATGGGTTCAGATGGTCTTCCACCTCCTTAATACGTTCCCGCATGTTTTGTATGTCATGCCTCAGGAGACCAATGTCTATCTTATCCACCTCCATCTTCCCAGAGAGAGAGGAGCGACAGGTAGCTATAGCCTGGAGCAATTGATCGGCCACCTGCTTGAGGGAGGGTTCGGTTTCTGACGCAGGGTCCTCTCTGCGAGCAGGAAAGGCACTCCGGGAGGTTGGGGCCTGCGCCATCTTGGAAATCAGAATGGGCAAACTCTTTAAGTTTTTCAGCGGCCGACAGCGCCTTGTTCCGTGCCATCCCGGTTCTGCGGGTGCGTCCCGACCTTCTCTCCATGGATATTATGATTGCGGTTGGTATGTTCAGGATAATAGCGAAGTTAGGTCAATGATGACGGAGCTCAGCTAGACACGTCCGTCCATCTTGGTCTCAGGCCATCCCCCCCCCCCCCCCCCGATTTAGATCCTTTCACTCAATGATTTACACAGTATTGGGAGCGAGCATTCCTAGGAACATTGACTTTGTAAAGAGGCCTTAAAGAGGTATTCCTATCACAGACAATGGGGGCATATTGCTAGGATATGCCCCCATTGTCTGATAGGTGGTGGGACAATGGGGGCATCCCAGAGGTGGGACCCGCACCTACAAGGAGAACGGAGAGGGGAGAGCTGTGGCTGGAGGACCCCGGATTTCCTGGGGTCTGTCCACCACCAAGCGCTGCTCTCATAGAAGTGAATGGGAGCTCACCGCGAACGCGCGGACCCTACTCCCATTCTTTCCTATGGGGCAGACTGAAATAGATCTTTAAAATGGGGTCCACCATACCAAATGGACTTAATCGGAAACACGATTTGATGCTACATTATTGATTTTTTGATCCATAAGCCATGTGTGTTCTTTTGTTTTTATTCACCATGCCTTTCAGCATGTGTTGTCAATTTCATTTTAGGAGGAGCTTGTAGTTAGTGTGTCCACCTGTTTCTAGGTGGAGGCGCTATATATTCAACCTCCTCCTCAGTATGTGTATGTCATGAGGAAGGATCGCTATTGTCCTTGATCCAAAACATGTTGACTGGAGTGTAACTGGCTTTTAATCTGCACTGAAAAATAAAGGTAACATTTTAATCGAGCTGGACTTCTTTTTCTCCTTTACTTAAGTTACGCTGTGGTTCCCAGCATGGTCCGTGCTCGGTGCAACAGGGTTTGAGCACGCCTGCCTTTTTCTTTTTGCAGACGGAAATAGCCGAGCCAGAGCTCGACTATTTTTCGGCTGCCCATAGAAATAATTGGAGGGTGGCTACGCATGTGCAGTGCGCCCTTCGTTAATTTCCTCGCTCTGTTCTCATTGTAGGTGCGAGTACCAGAGGTGGGACCCGCACATATCAGACAATGGGGGCATATCCTAGCGATATGCCCCCATTGTCTGTGATGGGAATACCCCTTTTACTAGCATTAATCTTGAAGTTAGTGTTCCAAAGACTTTTAGAAGGGCAGAGGGGTGTTAGCAGATTAGTAATAATTATATGGTCAGTCACAACAGTGACATATCTCCTTAGAAAGCTTCCATTGTAATTTAAGAATAAAAAGCAGAGGAGAGAGGGGAAACCCCGGACTGTTCCATTCCGAATTTGAAAAGGTTGAGACAAGGAGCCATTGACCCACATCCTAGCACTAGTAGAAGAGTAGAGAGAGAGAAACTTGCTGATTAAATCCAGCCAGAAAACTAAATTAATAAAAGATTAGAGGACATATCCAGTCCATCCGGTTGACCGCCTTCTCAGTTTATGGTAAGACCAGAGGGATGTTTTTCAACTGGCTGAACTGGATAAAGTGTAAAATCTGAGTGGTATTATGCTTCCTCTCTCAACCCATCAGCACTTGTTTCAGTCTGTTGGCCATGAATTTGGCAAATGGTTCAACATCTACATCCAGCAGTGATATAGGACAGTAATGGTTCGGAGTTAAATATTTGCCTTCTTAAAAAGGGTTGTCCAAGCTTTTACTATTGATGACCTATCCTCAGGGATAGGTCATCAATATCAGATCGGCGAGGTCCGACCCCTGACACCACCGCCGATCATCTGTATGAGGAGATGGCGCGTGCGATGCACACATGGCTTCTCCCTTCTCTCTTCCTGTCTGCTGCTGGTGTCTATGGCAAAGACGATAAACAGCAGGGATGAACAGGAAGAGAGAAGGGAGGCGGGACACATGAGCACTGCACGCGCCATCTCCTCATATACAACTGATTGGTGAGGGTGTCAGATGTCAGACCCCCGCCGATCTGATACTGATGACCTATCCTGAGGATAGGTCATTAATATTAAAGGCTCGGACAACCCTTTTAAGTATGAATGTGATTTGCAACAAATGTTTAGTTTTGGTATATCTCAGGTTCGTAAAAAGAATCTTCTTTATGACCATTTAAATCACTAAAACAGGAGGGTAGTGAGAAAGCACTGAAGAACTATAAGGGAAAAAAATGGAATATGTAAAAAACTAATAAAAGCGGCCAAACTAGAGACCGAGAGATTAATTGCCAAAAAGAGCAAAACTAACCCTAAAATGTTCTTCAATTATATAAATTGTAAAAAGTATAAATCTGAAGGTGTTGGCCCTTTCTAGAGTGATGAGGGGGGAGTTGCAGAGAGTGATAGGGAGAAAGTAAAGCTATTAAAGTATTTTTTTTATCCACTGTATTCACTCAAGAAAATAAACTGTCAGATGAAATGCAGAATGTAAAAGTAAAATCTCCATTAAAAGTGCCCTGTCTGACCCAGGAAGAAGTACAGCGGCGTCTTAAAAATATTAAAATAGACAAATCGCCAGGACCAGATGGCATACACCCCCGTATCTTAAGAGAAGTAAGTAATGTCATAGCCAGACCCTTATTTCTAATATTTAAAGACTCTATACTGTCAGGGAGTGTCCCACAGGATTGGCGCATAGCAAATGTGGTGCCAATATTCCAAAACGGTCCAAAAACAGAGCCTGAAAACTATAGGCCGGTAAGTTTAACATTAGTCGTGGGTAAACTGAAGGTTTTCTAAGAGATGCTATCTTGGAGCACCTCAATGAAAATAAGCAAATAACGCCATATCAGCATGGCTTCATGAGGGATCAGTCATGTAAAACTAATTTATAAAGTTTCTCTGAGGAGGTAAGTTCTAGACTTGACAGTGGCGAATCAATGGATATCGTACAGGGAGTGCAGAATTATTAGGCAAATGAGTATTTTGACCACATCATCCTCTTTATGCATGTTGTCTTACTCCAAGCTGTATAGGCTCGAAAGCCTACTACCAATTAAGCATATTAGGTGATGTGCATCTCTGTAATGAGAAGGGGTGTGGTCTAATGACATCAACACCCTATATCAGGTGTGCATAATTATTAGGCAACTTCCTTTCCTTTGGCAAAATGGGTCAAAAGAAGGACTTGACAGGCTCAGAAAAGTCAAAAATAGTGAGATATCTTGCAGAGGGATGCAGCACTCTTAAAATTGCAAAGCTTCTGAAGCGTGATCATCGAACAATCAAGCGTTTCATTCAAAATAGTCAACAGGGTCGCAAGAAGCGTGTGGAAAAACCAAGGCGCAAAATAACTGCCCATGAACTGAGAAAAGTCAAGCGTGCAGCTGCCAAGATGCCACTTGCCACCAGTTTGGCCATATTTCAGAGCTGCAACATCACTGGAGTGCCCAAAAGCACAAGGTGTGCAATACTCACAGACATGGCCAAGGTAAGAAAGGCTGAAAGACGACCACCACTGAACAGGACACACAAGCTGAAACGTCAAGACTGGGCCAAGAAATATCTCAAGACTGATTTTTCTAAGGTTTTATGGACTGATGAAATGAGAGTGAGTCTTGATGGGCCAGATGGATGGGCCCGTGGCTGGATTGGTAAAGGGCAGAGAGCTCCAGTCGGACTCAGACGCCAGCAAGGTGGAGGTGGAGTACTGGTTTGGTCTGGTATCATCAAAGATGAGCTTGTGGGGCCTTTTCGGGTTGAGGATGGAGTCGAGCTCAACTCCCAGTCCTACTGCCAGTTTCTGGAAGACACCTTCTTCAAGCAGTGGTACAGGAAGAAGTCTGCATCCTTCAAGAAAAACATGATTTACATGCAGGACAATGCTCCATCACACGCGTCCAAGTACTCCACAGCGTGGCTGGCAAGAAAGGGTATAAAAGAAGAAAATCTAATGACATGGCCTCCTTGTTCACCTGATCTGAACCCCATTGAGAACCTGTGGTCCATCATCAAATGTGAGATTTACAAGGAGGGAAAACAGTACACCTCTCTGAACAGTGTCTGGGAGGCTGTGGTTGCTGCTGCACGCAATGTTGATGGTGAACAGATCAAAACACTGACAGAATCCATGGATGGCAGGCTTTTGAGTGTCCTTGCAAAGAAAGGTGGCTATATTGGTCACTGATTTGTTTTTGTTTTGTTTTTGAATGTCAGAAATGTATATTTGTGAATGTTGAGATGTTATATTGGTTTCACTGGTAAAAATATATAATTGAAATGGGTATATATTTGTTTTTTGTTAAGTTGCCTAATAATTATGCACAGTAATAGTCACCTGCACACACAGATATCCCCCTAAAATAGCTACAACTAAAAACAAACTAAAAACTACTTCCAAAAATATTCAGCTTTGATATTAATGAGTTTTTTGGGTTCATTGAGAACATGGTTGTTGTTCAATAATAAAATTAATCCTCAAAAATACAACTTGCCTAATAATTCTGCACTCCCTGTATATCTGGACTTCTCCAAAGCATTTGACACT
Organism: Bufo bufo; assembly: GCF_905171765.1. Taxonomy (NCBI): domain Eukaryota; kingdom Metazoa; phylum Chordata; class Amphibia; order Anura; family Bufonidae; genus Bufo; species Bufo bufo. The sequence goes on along the minus strand of NC_053392.1, from coordinate 434,630,027 downwards.
GTACCGCTTAAAAGGTTAGTATATAAAATGAGAATGCTTGGACTGGGAGAAAATGTCTGTATGTGGGTAGTTATTAAACAGAGGGTAGTTATTAACGGTACACACTCAGATTGGGTCACTGTCACTAGTGGAGTACCTTAGGGGTCAGTATTGGGCCCTATTCTCTTCAATATATTAAAGATCTTATAGAAGGCTTGCACAGTAAAATATAAATTTTTGCACATGACACTAAACTGTGTAAAGTAATTGACACGGTACTGCTACAGATGGATCTGGATAGATTGGAGGCTTGGGCAGAGAAGTGGCAGATGAGGTTTAACACTGACAAATGTAACGTTATGCACATGAGTAGGAATAATGCAAGTCAGGCCTCATGCACACGACCGTTGTTGTGTTCCGTGTCCGTTGTTCCGTTTTCCGTGATTTTCTGCGGACCCATTGACTTTCAATGGGTCAGTTGAAAACTCGGATAATGCACCGTTTGTCATCCGCGTCCGTGATCCGTGTTTCCAGTCCTCAAAAAAATAGGACCTGTCCTATTTTTTTCACGGACAACGGTTCGCGGACCCATTCAAGTCAATGGGTCCGTGAAAAAACACGGAGGCACACAAGATTGTCGTCCGCGTCCGTTTTTTTCCTATCATTTGCAAGGCAAGGCAAACTTGACTTGAATCAAGGAAGACACACGGAAACGGATCACGGAACAACGGAACAGCTTTTTGCGGACCGCAAAAAAATACTGTTGTGTGCATGAGGCCTCACCCGTACATACTAAATGGTAAAACACTGGGTAACGCTGACATGAAAAAGGACCTAGGAATTTTAGTGAACAGCAAACTAAGCTGTGAAAACCAGTGTCAGGCAGCTGCTGCCAAGGCCAATAAGATAATGGTTTGCATCAAAAGGGGCATAGATGCCCGTGATGAGAACATAGTCCTACCACTTTACAAATCACTAGTCAGACCACACATGGAGTACTGTGTACAGTTCTGGGCTCCTGTGAACAAGGCAGACTTAGCACAGCTGGAGAGAGTTCAGAGGAGGGCAACTAAAGTAATAACTGGAATGAGGGAACTACAGTACCCTGAAAGATTATCAAAATTAGGGTTATTCACTTTAGAAAAAAGACGACTGAGGGGAGATTTAATTAAAATGTATAAATTTATCAGGGGTTAGTACAGAGATCTCTCCCATCATCTATTTATCCCCAGGACTGTGACTGTGACGAGGGGACATCCTCTGTGCCTGGAGGAAAGAACGTTTGTACACAAACAAACATACAGTGTCTTGCAAAAGTATTCACCCCCTTGACTTTTTTCGTATTTTGGTGCCTCACAACCTGGAATTAACATGGATTGTATGAGGATTTGCATCAATTAATAGGACAAAATAACAAAAAAAAGTCAACGTGCATAACTATCCCCCCCCCCCCCTAAAGTCAATACTTTGTAGAGCCACCTTTTGCTGCAATCACAGCTCAAAGTTGCTTTGGATAAGTCTCTATGAGCTTTCACATCTTACTACTGGGATTTTTTGCCCATTCCTCCTTGCAAAACTGCTCCAGCTCCTTCAAGTTGGATGGTTTACGCTTGTGGACAGCAATCTAAGTCTGACCACAGATTTTCTATTGGATTGAGATCTGAGCTTTGACTACGTCATTCCAACACTCAAGTGTTGCTTTAGCAGTGTGTTTGGGGTCATTGTCCTGCTGGAAGGTGAACCTAACCTCAAATCACGCACAGAGTGGTACAGGTTTTGCTCAAGAATATCCCTGTATTTAGCAACGTCCATTTTTCCCTCAACTCTGACCAGTTTCCCAGTCCCGGCTGCTGAAAAACATCCCCACAGCATGATGCTGCCACCACCATGTTTCACTGTGGGGAGGGTGTTCTTTGGGTTATGTGATGTGTTGGGTTTGCGCCAGACATGGCGTTTTCTTTGATAGCCGAAAAGTAAAATTTTTGTCTCATCAGACCAGAGCACCTTCCTCCATACATTTTGGGAGTCTCCCACATGCTCACAACGTGCCTTATTGTTTTTAGCTGAAGGTAATGGCTTTCTTTTGGCCACGTTGCCATAAAGCCCAACTCTATGGAGCGTACGGCTTATTGTCGTCCTATGTACAGATACTCCAGTCTCTGCTGTGGAACTCTGCATTTCCTCCAGGGTTACCTTAGGTCTCTTGGATTAATGCCCTCCTTGTCCGGTCTGTGAGTTTTGGTGGGCGGCCGTCTCTTGGCAGGTTTGCTGTTGTGCCATGTTCTTTCCATTTGGTTATGATAGATTTGATGGGGCTTCTGGGCTCATGAAACATTTGGATATTTTTTTAAAACCTAACCCTCACTTATACTTCTCAACAACATTGTCCCTTACTTGTTTGGAGAGTTCCTTGGTCTTCATGGCAGTGTTTGGTTAGTAAAGTACAAGAGTGAGGCGGCTCTCTATTGTCAAGAGGATGGAATATGGTGCTCAATCCAAACAGAGCGTACCCAACGCTTGTAGTGGGGGAATGAGAGTAAAAATAGAGGGATGGCACTCAAAACAATTAGGGTGTATGGAAAAGTATATTTTAATATGGGATGGCTAGATGAGCTATAAAATAATGGTATATAATCAAATAAGATGAAAATATTGGATATAAAAGGATATAGTATAGTATCAATATAAAAAAGACAGTAATAGTATCAATATAAAAAGGACATAATAATAGTATCAATATAAAAAAGGCATATATATATATGAGGATGGTAAAATGATATAATAAATGTCGATTAAGTAAAATCCTGCTGGAAAAAAGTCCGATCTTATGTTGTAATGTCCGATAATAGAAATATGTATCCTGGTATAATATAATGTCAATTATGTAAAATCCTGCTGGAAAAAAGAATCCTGCTAAAAAGAAAAAAACTTTGACCACTCCCATAACCACTAATTGGATCCAATTAGGCTCATATATATTCTCAAAAAGAAATGGGCTATTCATTCCCACTGAAGAAGGAGCAGTACGCCCTGAAACGCGTATGGGGCACTGAGTAAGCCTATTCTGATTGTTGCTAGCTAGTTAGAAGGATCCTACAACTACAGATTAGCTCCGGAGCTATCTATCTTCTTCCCCCCTGAGAAGCTGCAGCGTTTTTTCCCGCCACTAGCCTCCACGTGGCAAGCCGAAACAGCATTGAGCGGGAGATCCTAGGAACGCAGGTGACGTCACCGGAAGTGACGATAACAGCAGCAACCAACGGCCTGAGAATACAGCGAGCGGGGACGGCACACGTGGACGACGACGCCCAGGCAGGAGCCGCTGACCAGCTCACCAACAGCCGCCAGGAGGGTAATGTACCTGCTTACTAAGCAGCTTTTACGATATTGGACCTGTGAATAACCACTAAAAACAAAATTGGATGTGATTATTGCCACTTACCCCATAACTGTGGGTTCCAAAATCACACTCCTTATAGAAAGTCATCAACCTTTCAGCCCATATCAGGATACTCCATTTCCTCACCGGATAACATGTTATGAGACTGGACTTTTTTTCCCAACAGGCTCACAAGACTGTCTTTCTTCCTTCTTTTTAGCAGGATGCTTTTTTCCAGCAGGATTTTACATAATTGACATTATTATACCAGGATACATATTTCTATTATCGGACATTACAACATAAGATCGGACTTTTCTCCAACAGGCTTATTAGACTGTCTCTTTTTTCCAGCAGGATTTTACTTAATCGACATTTATTATATCATTTTACCATCCTCATATATATATATGCCTTTTTTATATTGATACTATTATTATGTCCTTTTTATATTGATACTATTACTATGTCTTTTTTATATTGATACTATACTATATCCTTTTATATCCAATATTTTAATCTTATTTGATTATATACCATTATTTTATAGCTCATCTAGCCATCCCATATTAAAATATACTTTTCCATACACCCTAATTGTTTTGAGTGCCATCCCTCTAGTGTTTGGTTAGTGATGCCTCTTGCTTAGGTGTTGCAGCCTTTGGGGCCTTTCAAAAAAGGTGTGTATAAGTAATTACAGATCATGTGACACTTAGATTGCACACAGGTGGACATCATTTCACTAATTATGTGACTTCTGAAGGTAATTGGTTGCACCAGAGCTTTTTATGGGCTTCCTAACAAAGGGGGTGAATACATACGCACATGCCAATTTTCTGTTTTTTATTTCTAAATAATAGTTTTATTTATATATTTCTCCCATTTTACTTCATCAACTTAGACTATTGTGTTCTGATCCATCACATAAAATTCAGATTAACAAAGCATTGAACTTAAGGCTGTAATGTAACAAAATACAAAAAAAGTCAAGGGGGTGAATACATTTGCAAGGCACTGTAGAAGAGGATTATTTACGGTAAGAGCAGTGAGACTATGGAACTCTCTGCCTGAGGAGGTGGTGATGGAGAGTTCACTAAAAGAGTTCAGGAGGGCCCTGGATGTATTTCTGGAGTTTAATAATATTACAGGCTATAGCTACTAGAGAGGGGTCGTTGATCCAGGGAGTTATTCTGATTGCCTGATTGGAGTCGGGAAGGAATTTTTTATTCCCCTAAAGTGGGGAAAATTGGCTTCTACCTCACAGGTTTTTTTTTTTTTGCCTTCCTCTGGATCAACTTGCAGGATGACAGGCCGAACTGGATGGACAAATGTCTTTTTTCGGCATTCTATACTATGTTTCCTGGCCTACTGGTTGCCAGCATTATTGAAGTTTGGGCTACTTGTCTACTTTGCTTTTCAATTGTCACCCTACATTTGTGTGATGCGTGTCCTTGAAATGTCTAGAGCTATATTGTATGTTCTAGGACAGAACTGTGTATTTGTATAGGAAGTATCTCTGAAAATGTATCTAGCTTTCTGCTTGAAGGTAGCACCTGGTTGGATCAGGAGTAAGACTTTTCAGCAATGTCATCTTCTAGAGCAGTGATGCCTAATCCGGCCCACGAAGCTGTGTCATGCGGCCCCTGCAGTGACCGGAGGCCTTAGGCTGGGTTCACACGGGCGAGATTTCCGCGCGGGTGCAATGCGTGAGGTGAACGCATTGCACCCGCACTAAATCAGGACCCATTCACTTCTATGGGGCTGTGCACATGAGCGGTGATTTTCACGCATCACTTGTGCATTGCGTGAAAATCGCAGCATGCTCTATATTGTGTGTTTATCACGCAGGCCCCATAGAAGTGAATGGGGCTGCGTGAAAATCACAAGCATCCGCAAGCAAGTGCGGATGCGGTGCGATTTTCACGCATGATTGCTAAGATGACAGTCTATTCACTGTATTATTTTCCCTTATAACATGGTTATAAGGGAAAATAATAGCATTCTTTAATACAGAATGCTTAGTAGAAGGTCAATTGAGGGTTAAAAAAATAATAATTAACTCACCTCCTCCTCTTGATTGCCTAGTTGCCGATCTTTTCTTACTTCTTTAATCATGAGCTGCCGGCTAAAGGACCTGTGGTGACGTCACATCACATGGTCCAATCACATGGTCCATCACTGTGGTGATGGACCATGTGATGACACAGTGATGGACCATGTGATGAGCTCAGTGATGTCACCACAGGTCCTTTGACAGGTCCTGAAGAAAGAACAGGAGACCGGCAGCTACCCGATCAATTGGAGGAGGTGCGTTAATTTTTATTTTATTTTATAACCCTCAATTGACCTTCTACTAAGCATTCTGTATTAAAGAATGCTATTATTTTCCCTTATAACCATGTTATAAGGGAAAATAATTACATCTACACAACACCGAACCCAAACCTGAACTTCAGTGAAGTTCGGGTCTGGGTACCACTTTCAGTTTTTTATCACACGCGTGCAAAACGCATTGCACCCGCGCGATAAAAACGGGACGCAATCGCAGTCAAAACTGACTGCAATTGGGTAACTACTCGCGCGGGTTTGCCGCAATGCACCCGGGATGCATCCTGAGCCAAAACGTGATGCCCGTGTGAACCCAGCCTTAGACTTTTCCCTGCTTTTTTATCAGCGCAGGGTGTGCTGTGAATGGCACAGGCTCCCTGTGCCTGCAATAACCAATAGCAACGCTCCGCACAGCAAGGAGCTTTGCTATTGGTTAGATTGGGCGGGCGCCGGATCGATACAGCGCCCTGCAGTAGGGGAATGCTCACACGTGCCCCTCACAGTTATAATGGCCAGATATGTGCCCTCTTCACAGTAGTAATGCTCACACGTGCCCCTCACAGTAATTATGGCCAGATATGTGCCATCTTCACAGCAGTAATGCTCACACGTGCCCCTCACATTAATAATGGCCAGATATGTGCCCTCTTCACAGCAGTAATGCTCACACGTGCCCCTCACAGTTATAATGGCCAGATATGTGCCCTCTTCACAGTAGTAATGCTCACACGTGCCCCCTCACAGTAATAATGGCCAGATATGTGCCATCTTCACAGAAGTAATGTTCACACGTGCCCCCTCACAGTAATAATGGCCAGATATGTGCCCTCTTCACAGCAGTAATGCTCACACGTGCCCCTCACAGTAATAATGGCCAGATATGTGTCCTCTTCACAGCAGTAATGCTCACACGTGCCCCCTCACAGTAATAATGGCCAGATACACTATGTGCCCTCTTCACAGTAGTAATGCTCACACGTGCCCCCTCACAGTAATAATGGCCAGATATGTGCCCTCTTCACAGCAGTAATGCTGACTTGTGCCCCTCACAGTAATAATGGCCAGATATGTGCCCTCTTCACAGCAGTAATGCTCACACGTGCCCCCTCACAGTAATAATGGCCAGATATGTGCCCTCTTCACAGCAGTAATGCTCACTTGTGCCCCTCACAGTAATAATGGCCAGATATGTGCCCTCTTCACAGCAGTAATGCTCACACGTGCCCCTCACAGTAATAATGGCCAGATATGTGCCCTCTTCACAGCAGTAATGCTCACACGTGCCCCCTCACAGTAATAATGGCCAGATATGTGCCCTCTTCACAGCAGTAATGCTCACACGTGCCCCCTCACAGTAATAATGGCCAGATATGTGCCCTCTTCACAGCAGTAATGCTCACACGTGCCCCCTCACAGTAATAATGGCCAGATATGTGCCCTCTTCACAGCAGTAATGCTCACTTGTGCCCCTCACAGTAATAATGGCCAGATATGTGCCCTCTTCACAGCAGTAATGCTCACACGTGCCCCCTCACAGTAATAATGGCCAGATATGTGCCCTCTTCACAGCAGTAATGCTCACTTGTGCCCCTCACAGTAATAATGGCCAGATATGTGCCATGTTCACAGAAGTAATGCTCACACGTGCCCCCTCACAGTAATAATGGCCAGATATGTGCCCTCTTCACAGTAGTAATGCTCACACGTGCCCCCTCACAGTAATAATGGCCAGATATGTGCCCTCTTCACAGCAGTAATGCTCACACGTGCCCCCTCACAGTAATAATGGCCAGATATGTGCCTTCTTCACAGCAGTAAAGCTCACACGTGCCCCCTCACAGTAATAATGGCCAGATATGTGCCCTCTTCACAGTAGTAATGCTCACACGTGCCCCTCACAGTAATAATGGCCAGATATGTGCCCTCTTCACAGCAGTAATGCTCACACGTGCCCCCTCACAGTAATAATGGCCAGATATGTGCCCTCTTCACAGCAGTAATGCTCACTTGTGCCCCTCACAGTAATAATGGCCAGATATGTGCCATGTTCACAGAAGTAATGCTCACACGTGCCCCCTCACAGTAATAATGGCCAGATATGTGCCCTCTTCACAGTAGTAATGCTCACACGTGCCCCCTCACAGTAATAATGGCCAGATATGTGCCCTCTTCACAGCAGTAATGCTCACACGTGCCCCCTCACAGTAATAATGGCCAGATATGTGCCTTCTTCACAGCAGTAAAGCTCACACGTGCCCCCTCACAGTAATAATGGCCAGATATGTGCCCTCTTCACAGCAGAAATGCTCACACGTGCCCCTCACAGTAATAATGGCTAGATATGTGCCCTCTTCACAGCAGTAATGCTCACACGTGCCCCCTCACAGTAATAATGGCCAGATATGTGCCCTCTTCACAGCAGTAATGCTCACACGTGCCCCCTCACAGTAATAATGGCCAGATATGTGCCCTCTTCACAGCAGTAATGCTCACACGTGCCCCCTCACAGTAATAATGGCCAGATATGTGCCCTCTTCACAGTAGTAATGCTCACACGTGCCCCCTCACAGTAATAATGGCCAGATATGTGCCATCTTCACAGAAGTAATGCTCACACGTGCCCCCTCACAGTAATAATGGCCAGATATATGCCCTCTTCACAGCAGTAATGCTCACACGTGCCCCTCACAGTGTTTGCATTTCTTTCTAGCAAAGTTACCTGGTTCTAGCCCTCGAAATATATACCAAGTCTAGTGCGACCCTCAGACGATAAATGGTTGGGCACCACTGTTCTAGAGTAACTGCATTGTCATTTTGCTGACATTCCCAGACTTTCCAGTGCTCTTGTATTGCTTGTCTTTTGGCTTACAGATCTAAGTTGTTACTTTTGCCGTTTATTTCTGTTACAGAAACTTTTTTTTTAACAATGGTTTACATACGTTGCAGGCACTATCACAATACAAAAGGAAATCCCTTTCCTGGATGTTTCACACTATAGTTGATAACTCATCATTTTTGGATGTATGCTTTTTTTCTTTTGTCCCTTGGAATGATTATCTTAGGAAACAGACAGGGGCCTTTAATTCAACACCATTTTTTTGTTTGATGAAAATTTAAGCCACTTTCTCATATACTTTGCAAGTCAGTTTCTTGCTCTGCTTGCAGTAATTGAATGGAAACCTCCAAATATTACTTCTGAAGAAAAAAATGGGAGGACCGATTTTAGATTTTCATCCTGTAAAGGTTCATAACAACAAATAAAGGTCTTGAAAACAGTGAGGAATACCAATAGGAATACTGAGAAGTTCAGGGGTCTATTGAGCTTCTACACTAGCTGATTAGTTCAGTTAGTGTATTTATTAAAGGGGTTTTTCCACAACAAATGCTCTACGTTCTTCAAGCCAGCACATGGATCTGAATACGTGTGTAATTGCATGTAATTAAAAATTTAGTTTTGCCTGGATTTATTCAGTGTAATGTATCTGTATAGCGCCAACTGCTGGTTTTTTCCCCTTATTTCTCTGTCTACTTCCCTGAAGTTGTTGCACATGCTCAGTTCCATCTTCCAACTGCCACCGCCTTCTCTTCAGTGAGAAGCTGTGACAATTATAGGGAGAGCGCTGCAGCAGAAAGGACATACCCCCTAAACTGCCATCTTGAAATAATCTAGCAGAGCAGTTGGAGCAATTAATGGGGCCAGTTCAGGATCCATGTGAGTCGCAGGGCTAGTTCTCGCCTTGTTAGAAAGAGATTGTCATTTAATATATCATGGTGGATTTTCATTTCTAGCATTTATTATGGCATAACCCCTTTAACTGTCATCATTAAAAGGAAATCTGTCACCAGCGACCTCCCTATCCTGCTATTTGCATAGACACATAGCTGTGGTTCATCTGATTAAAGTGCTGTTTTTCTTTTGCTGATCTGAGGCTCTGAGTTGATCCTTTTTTCTAATATGCAGAATAGGTGTTTGGTGCAACACTGATTAGGTGTTTGGTGCAACACTGTTTCTCTCTTTGCACACAAGCTCCGCTCCTGTCTGTGGCCAACCTGTCCCTCACTTTGATTGACAGGGCAAGTCAGTGGCAAAGCAGCTAAATAGAGGCTGGCCACAGAAAGGAGCAGAGCTTCGGTGCAACAAGGGCAATGGTGACACCCTCATTAAACTAAAGGTTTAATTTGCATATTTGGAAAAAGTATCAGAACTCGGGAACAGAGCCTTGGATCAACAAAAGAAAAACTGCGTTTTACAGGGCATCTGTCACCAGATTTGAAACTGGGTGACATGTGGCTTGGCAGCTGAAGGCATCTGTGTTTGTCCTATGTTCATATGTGCCCGCAATGCTGAGAAAAATGAAGATTAAATTTATGCAAGTGAGCCTCTAGGAGCAATGGGGGCTTTGTCTTTTACACCTAGTAGCTCTGCTCTCTCTGCAACTGCTGCGTCCTCTCCACCTTGATTGAGTTTAGGAGAAGTCTGAGCCAGACAAGGTAACATTTTCACTGCCTGACCCTGTCAGTCAAAGTGGAGAGGGAGCAGCAGAAAGAGTGGAGCCTCTAGGTGTAACGGTAACAACGCTCCCGTTGCTCCTAGAGGCTCATTTGCATATATTAAAATATGATTTTTCCCAGCAATGCAGGAACATATGAACATGGGACCAACTCAGCTGCCAAGTGCACATGTAACAGGTCGGCCAGTGTCACAGGTACAAATCTGCTGACAGATGTCTTTTAATTGGGTGAACCACAGACAGGTGTCTATCTAAACAGTTGGATAGGGAGGTCCCTGTCTATACACTCCCTTTAAACTGCAGTTATAAATGACATTGGGGTCTTAGGCCATAGTATGAATTGTTACCTCGTTTGGTACCACTGCTCCTAGAATTCACCAGTTGACAGGTCATGCTGGGAATGTTATGAGTAATAGAGTGAACCACAGGTTGCATAAAACTAGCATAATTTAATAGCAGAGCTTGTGTTTTCTACATTATGTCAGGCTCCGGAGAATGTTTTTCATTTCGTGTCTAAGCCAGATGACTCAGAAAGACCAGACCGGAAAAGAACTTAAGTCACAAGATATTTTGCTGTAGCAAGAGAGCAAGTACAGCTACGGCAAACACTAAAAGCCAATGGTATTTAATATAAAGCTAATGTAGAACCCTGCCATTTTTTACCTTAAAGGTGTTCTGCACTTTGTTTTAACTGATGATCTATCCTCTGGATAGATCTTCAGCATCTGATCGGCGGGGGTCACATTTTGTTCCCCATTTCCCCCCGAATACAGCAACACCCCATATGTGCTCAAAAATGATGTATGGGCGCACAGCAGGGCTCTAGAATCAAACGACAAAATATGGATTTTGCTGACCTGAATTGGCAGACATTGATTTTAGGTGCCATGTCGCATTAAAAAAAATTCCTGAGGTCCCCAGAAATTAAAAACCCCAAGAAATGACCCCATTTTGGAAAGAGCAGCCCCATCTGAACGTTTTAAGGGGTGGAAAGGGCACTTTTGACTTGATAGGGGTTTTACAGAAATGAATATGTAGTGGTTGGTGAAAAGTGGATCTGTAAGTTATGTGGACTAAGGCCTCATGCACACGACCGTTGTTTTATTCTGTGTCCGTTGTTCCGTTTTTCGTGATTTTCTGAGATTGTTTTCTCGTCACATATTGTACTTCATGACAGTGGTAAATTTGAGTCAAAATCTTTCATTTTTAGTTATAAAAAAAAAATACCAAATTTCCAAATTTCAACTTCTCTACTTTTAAAATTGATAGTAATACCTCCAAAAATAGTTATTACTTTACATTCCCCATATGTCGACTTCATGTTTGGATCATTTTGAAAATTACATTTTATTTGTTTGGGACGTTAGAAGGCTTAGAAGTTTAGAAGCAAAATTTCCAAAACCCAATTTTTTAATGACAAGTTCAGTTATGAAGTCACTTTGTGGGGCTTACATATTAGAAACCACCCATAAATTACCCTATTTTAGAAACTACACCCCTCAAGCTATTCAAAACTGATTTTACAAACTGTGTAAACCCTTTAGGTGTCCCACGAGAAATAAAGGAAAATGGGAATTAAATTTCAAAATTTCACTTTTTTTTTAGCAGATTTTAAATTTTAATCTATTTTTTCTGTGACATATCAAGGGTTAACAGCCAAACAAAACTTAAAATCCTATTATACCCCATATGTGCTCAAAAACTGATGTATGGGCGCACAGCAGGCTTTAGAGTGGAAGGAGCACCATATGGCTTTTGAAGAGTTGATTTAGCTGGAATGGTAATTGGGAGCTATGTCGCATATGAAGACACCCTGAGGTGCCCATACAGTGGAAACCCGCTAAAAGTGACCCCATTCTGGAAACTACACCCCTCAAGGAATCGTTCAAGGTGTGTAGTGAGCACTGACCTCAAAGGTGTTTCCTAGAATTAGGAAACACTTGGCAGTAAAAAGGAAAAATTTCAATTTTTTCTAGAAAAAGTTGCTTTACACCCACATTTTTCACTTTCACAAAGGGTAACGGGACAAAGTGCACCCCACATTTTGTTCCCCATTTCCCCCCGAATACAGCAACACCCCATATGTGCTCAAAAATGATGTATGGGCGCATAGCAGGGCTCTAGAATCAAACAGCAAAATATGGATTTTGCTGACCTGAATTGGCAGACATTGATTTTAGGTGCCATGTCGCATAAAAAAAAAAATCCTGAGGTCCCCAGAAATTAAAAACCCCAAGAAGTGACCCCATTTTTGGAAGAGCAGCCCCGTCTGAACGTTTTAAGGGGTGGAAAGGGCACTTTTGACTTGATAGGGGTTTCACAGAAATGAATATGTAGTGGTTGGTGAAAAGTGGATCTGTAAGTTATGCAGACTAAGGCCTCATGCACACGACCGTTGTTTTATTCCGTGTCCGTTATTCTGTTTTTCGTGATTTTCTGCGGACCCATTGACTTTCAATGGATCCGTTGAAAACTCGGCTAATGCACTGTTTGTCATCCGCGTCTGTGATCCGTGGTTCCAGTCCGTCCAAAAAATATAACCTGTCCTATTTTTTTCACGGAAAACGGTTCGCGGACCCATTCAAGTCAATGGGACCGTGAAAAAACGCGGAGGCACACAAGATTGTCGTCCGCGTGTCAGCGTCCGTTTTTTTCCTATCATTTGCATGGCAAACTTGACTTAGACTTTTTTTTACTTTCCTTCATGTCTGGTGATCCTCCAAAAATAAAGGAAGACACACGGAAACAAAAACGGATCACGGAACAACGGAACCCCATTTTGCGGAACGGAACACAACAACGGTCGTGTGCATGAGGCCTAAATCGGAGATATAAGGTGGTAAAACTACAGGGTACATCATGGATGAAATTAAATTAATACTCAATGGATTTGTGGTAGATTTTAAAACACTCCCGCATGCAGAGGCCAGGTTTTTCAGGGCAGGTTTCGCAGTGGTAAATGGTGTCTTTCTTTATCCCCCTTTTGGAACACACCCTGCATCTTTTTTGGGTCCTTCCCTTCCTTGCTTTCTAGGGGACTTGACCTGGAAAATGTTGCCCTGGTACAACATGGGCACCATGACTTCCTGAAGTACTGGGACCCTCCTCGGCCTGGCTTTGAACAATTAGAGCCTTGAAAACCACCTCTCGGAACTGAAGGAAAGTTCCTGTGTGGCCTGCAGATTGAAATAGCATGTACGCATTGCACATTGCCATCTGTACAATGTGTACGGCCAGCTTTTTGTTCCACACTTTCGTTTTTCGTGTGGCACTGCAGGGCTTCAGAAGTTGATCTGAAAGATCCACCCCTCCCTGTTGTAGTCCAAGATACAAACTGGTTTGGGCGTAGTGGTTGTGGTACCTTGTACAGGAGCAGGGGAGCTGGTCTTAATGTGAATGGTGGTCAGTACAAGGACGTCCCTCTTGTCCTTGTACTTAACCACCAGCATTTTCTCATGGAGGAGAGCCCAATTTAACCCATTCTCAGCGGTTGCCCTACCAGGGATCTAGGGAGGCCTCTCTGATTTTTGTGCACTGTGCCGCAAGCCACAGTACCTCTGGCAGTTAGGGACATAATTAGGGGTATGTTGGTATAATAGTTATCCACATAGAGGTGGTAACACTTATCCAGCAGTGGGTGCAGTAAGTGCCACACGATCTTCCCACTAACTCCTAGGATGGGGGGCATTCTGTGGGTTCTATCCGGGAATCTTTCCCTTTGTAAATGCGGAAATTTTGGGTGTACCCGGAGCTACTCTCACAAAGTTTGTAAATCTTTATGCCATACCTTGCCCATTTACTAGGCAGGTACTGGCGGAATCTAATAGGGACTCATCTACACAGACATTTTTATCTGGGTTGTACAACTCAGCAAACTTGGTGTTAAAGTACAGACGGTCAAATGTTGGTCCAACCTAGAGGTCTAGCATATGCCGATGTAGGGTTCTGATCAATAAATTGTTGGGCGTATAAATTGGTTTGGGCCACCATTAAATTTACAAAATCTTCAGAGAAGAAAATTTTGAAAAAGTCAAGTTCAGTGAAGCCCACACAGTCTATCTGTATTCCAGGGCTGCCCTCAAAATCCTGAATTTGAGGCTGATAATCGTCAGGGGTTGGGGTCCATATGGGCTCACTTTGGGGGGCTGCCTCAGCTATTGTTCTGGGGCGCCTTCTAGAGGGTCCCTCATCAGCGGATGATAATGATGAGGGGGTAGAGGAAAGTGGCATCCTCGTCTCCCTCACTGGCAGACTCAGTATCGGAGGCAAGCATGGCGTATGCCTCTTCAGCTGAGTATACTCGTTTGGATGGACGGGCCATTTTTATTTTATTGGGGTCTGACGTGTGAAATGTGTAAACCTTTATTTAGTGTGAGCGGTGTGTATGTTGTGTTTTTACACGTGAAGGGGCTTGTAATACATTAAAAATATAGAGAAAAGGAGTAGAGAAAAAAGTTTTTAAAAAAATTGCAGGATGCATGCAAAAATCTACACTAACCCTACCTAACTAAAATTTTATTCTATATACATGTATATGGAGATTTTTATTTATATATATATATATATTGTAAGAAGGTACGAGGAATCATCGTGGATGATAGGTACGTGTTACCAAGGTTCCTGGCCTCGGTGGAGTAAGAAATGGTTTTTATGTGTCGGCAGCAGTTGCTGTTTGACACCTTAATACTTAGTATGGCTGTATAGCTGATCCGGGACGGCTCTTACTGGGAGTAGTCAAAGTACTGGGTGGGTGACTACTACCCATGTTCCAGGCCGGGTTTTGCCAGGCCTAAAAATCAGCCAGCACTGCCAGGTGAGAAGGATTACCTCAGTCTGACGGTGGAGCTCAGGAGGTGTGTGTGCTGGAATCTGAGGCTTGTGCCATGCTGGAGGGCTGAGACCCGTCTGCAAGGGAAACCGGCCCCCTAAAAGCCTGCTATGGACTGCTGGAGGCAGGACTACCAACAAGGTAATTTCTGCTATGTGAACTTTCCATTGTGTGTGAACACCAAGACTGCAAAGTGACGTTTTGTTTTTGCTTTATGTGTGAATAAACACGGAAGTTTGAGAACTGGTAATTTGCCTCTCTACTGCGTCCGCACACCCTGTCTACCACCCCACTTTATATATATTAAAAAATCTGCACAGTAAGGTGCAGCACGCACACACACAGATATTATGTGCGTGCAAAAATCTACACTAACACTACCTAAAATTGATTTCTATTTAACACTAAATGTATTTTTTACAGAAAAATAAATAAATTTGTACAAAAGCGACCAGTGAAAAAAATGGTACTTATTGGTGCTCAGGGCTGCAGAACGCATGCAAGCTGACGTTTGATGCATTCCTGCAGACACAGCAGTATAAAAATGTAATATATAATAAAATATATATATATATATATATATATATATATATATATATAACTATTACTTCAAAAAAAAGCGCAGATGAAAAAATAAATATCTGTACCCAAAAAATGAGCCCAAGGGCTGAACAGTGGATTACGGACTGATCAGCGCTTGCCGTTCACAGCTCGCACACAGAAAAAGTGGTAAAGAAAAAAAAAAAAGATAAGTGACAAAAAAGGTCACAATTTGTGCGCCGTAGGCAAAATCGGATTGGGGGGGATAGGGACAGGGATTGGGGCTTGGAAAAGGGGGGGTGGATTAGGCGTTTGAAACTTATGCTGCAAAAAAATAAATAAAAAATAATTGCAGCAGATGTTCCAGATCTTCTTTTCACAGGTACCAGTAAGCAGTGGTGGTGCACCACAAGTCCCAGCAAGCCAACAAGCAGCACAGAACCTCTCTGCACACAGTCACCAGCTAGAATGGCGGCATGCAGACAGGTTCAGCCCTTTCCTGTGCTGCTATAGCGCTGCCATTGGCTGGAGCGTTGTTCCAGCCGATCGCCGCGCTGGCAGGGGACGCCAAACACTGGCACTGACTAGTTAAGCACCAGTCACTCCGACCCGCCTCACAGCTTCCTTCTGCTTCCGTTGATGCGATGTGCCGGTCTTCATTGACCGGCCAATCGCAGCGCTTGGAGCTACGGGGGGCGGAAAGACACCATGCTGCCCTTACCCGGCATGGATGCCTGCCGGTAAGAGCAGCCATGGTGCCCTGATTCCCCCGCGATCCTGCCCCTGCACCCGGCGGGGGTCCTTTAGAGGTTACATAGCCAGATACACCGTAGCACTTCTTATAGTTACCAGTTTAACGGCTGCACCTTGAAGTAAAAAAAAATATTTGCTTTTGCAGAACATTTACTTTGATATTAGGTTATGTCCACGTGCAAGTTCTCTGCGGATTGTCTGCAGCAGATCGGGATAAAAATGACTGAAATAGGCTGGTTTTCGTGGTGACATTTCTGCCAGGATCAGAGTGGTCCTCCACTGCTTTCAAACTTTGCATTGACTGAGGATTTGATTTTATGAAACTGAGCTTGGGTAAGGGTCTATTCACACGTCCGTGTGTGTTTTGTGGATCTGCAAAAGACGGACATCGGCGATGTGCGTTCCGCATTTTGCGGACCGCACATCGCAGGCACTTAATAGAAAATGCCTAATCTTGTCCACAATTGCGGACAAGAATAGGACATATTTTATTTCGGGAACGGAATTGCGGACCCGCAATTCCGGATCCAGTCAGCACATCGTGCGGACCCATAGAAATGAATGAGTCCGCAATTCCGTTCCGCAAAATGCGGAACAGAATTGCGGACGTGTGAATGGACCCTTAAAGTGTGGAATACTAAGAATATAGATAGATATATTTCTATAGATTTACTATATGGTAAGCGATTTGTGTTTTCAGATTTTATTTGTGCATGAGATTTCATATAAGTATGAATGAACATAAACCCATGTACAAAGTATGCTTATTTTATGTGTATTAGGTCGTTTTGAAGAAGAATTTATTAAGATGCGCATGGAGAGGTTACAAGGTTGGATGTCTCGAATGTGCCGACATCCTGTTGTATCGGAGAGTGATGTTTTCCAGCAGTTCCTCGCTTTCCGAGATGAGAAGGTGTGTTGACACTGCAGTAATATGTTAATACGTTGTTTATATGTTTGGTTTTCTTTTTTTTTTTGGGCATTTCTTTGCTTGCTATGACGTGTTGTTCCCAACAGGTGAGTGTGTAGATTTCGGGTTATAATCTGTTCAGCTGTATAAACAGATCAAGGTAATGAATGAACTGAATGGGATATTTTATTGCTCACTGATTCTAATATGAGCATTAAAATTCTTTAGCTCTGAATTGATTAAAAAGAAAGCAGCCATGTTCACAAATTCATGTTTTGTATCTTGGTAAAATTTTTGTTTTTAGAAAAACCTTTAGCAAATTGTTGAATGCATTTTAAAAAATGGCATCCACACGTTTAAAAGAGTTTTTAAAGCTGTTCTCCAAGAACCCATAGTCAGGGGGCCAGGCAAGGTGCAAAAGTGAAAAAAAAGTCGTTAGTTCTCCAAGTCGAGCGCTGAACTCCCCTATGAAGCCATTAATTGGTCAGCACGGTTTACTTCCAGAAATATTGGACTTTT
The DNA here is from genome assembly GCF_905171765.1 of Bufo bufo. NCBI lineage: Eukaryota > Metazoa > Chordata > Amphibia > Anura > Bufonidae > Bufo > Bufo bufo. Next base: position 434,612,280 of record NC_053392.1, on the reverse strand, counting down.
ACCCATTGAAATTGTGGAAAACTCAACCACTATGAAAACCAAAATAGCAATATTAGCAGTTCCAGGAATTTTAAGGAATCGTTTCTATGAGAACAGGATACGAAAGCAAAATATGTGCAATGTAATGGAAGAATGGAGTGCCCACAGCAAAACTTACAGGGGAGATTTATCAAACCTGGTGTAAAGGAAAACTGGCTTATTTGCCCAGAGATCATCAAGAAGATTAAATGTAGATTCAGATTAGTTGCCATTGGCAACTAAGCCAGTTTTCCTTTAAACCAGTTTTGATAAATCTCCCCCACAATGTTTTTTATGGTTTTCTGGTGCAGTAGTGTTGCAATGTGAAAATTATTTTACTATTGTATATAAAATCAAGCAGAAAAAAACTCTGAGTAAAAGGAACAACATTGTGTCAGGGAATGTAGGGGAATATTATTTTAAATAAAATGAGAAATTTAAAATATTGTTTTTCTTAGTGTTTCCATGTAAGATACTGTATGTGTTCATTTGAAATGCACTATTTATTGCAAAATGATACTTTTTTTGGGGGCTATTCTTATTTATATATTTTCAATTTTGAAGGAATGGAAGATTGGGAAAAGGAAAGCAGAGAAGGATGAACTAGTTGGCAGTATGATTTTTTCCACAATTGAACCAGAAGCACCTGACTTGGACATAATAGAAGTGTAATGTTTTTGTTCTTATTTAAAAAAGTCTGTTTTATGGAATAAAAAGGGTATAAACCTAAGTAAATACTAAACTGGTAGTTGTAAATCAGAAATCTGTCACAGGGGCCAACTACCTAAAATATAACTTTTAATCAAAAAATAGCTAATAAATCACACATATATTTCCCTCACATAGGGACTGATGGACAAAACAGAAGACACACACAGACAGAAAGAGCCAATATAAGGACCAGGTCAGGAGGGCCAGATGTAATAGTATGACAGGGCCAGACACACATGGGTCACTAGGTATATCCCTGTGATGTCCCTGTGCTTCTCTTAGCCCGGAGATGCACCCTGATGGTGGGAACACTCCGTCCCCGTGCCTAACCTATATGTCCTTAAATCGCCCTTATCTCAAAAAAGACCCATATAGATGTCCGGACCCGGACAGCCAGATCTCCGCTGGTCCCCTTTATAGTTAATGGGGCCACACAGCATCCATGTAGCTTTCGGCAATGCTGGATCCAGAGAGTCCCTGTCGGAACAGCCTGACGAATCTTCTAAACACTAGTGTGAAACTAGCCTAATAAGGTTTATTTTCTTGGTATTATGTTGCCATAACATAACTCCTTTAAATGGATTTTCCGTGACTATCCTCTAGATAAGTCATCAGTATCTGATCGGTGGGGGTCCGACACCCAGACGGTGGCACTCGCCTTCTCACAGCTTTTCCTAGGCCAAGTGACAACACGGTCATTGGTCACGTGGCCTAGGCGCAGCTCAGCCCCAAAGAAGTGAATAGGGCTGAGCGCGATACCAAGCACAGCTCTAATCTACTATCCTAATAAGGGATGGCATCTACGATTGTAAACTGCCAGGACTGGTGTAAGTCACATCAGCCTACCCCAGCAAATTCTCTGCAGTGGCTAGTTTTCTGACATTCTGATCACTGCCCAAACATATAGTCAAAACATGTATAATTTGAAATATTTGATAAGTTTGTATTCAATTAACATCCCTTGTGTTATTTCTTAAAGGAGCTGCCTGTTTATAAATACTTTCCGCGATTGTCAGACTGCCGAAGGTAGCTGAGTACAAGCGCTTGGCTATCTCCATCAGTTTCAGAGAGATGAATGGTGCAGCAGCATGACTGCCTCTCCATTCAAACAGGGAACACTGTTTCCTCATTCTTGTGATCGACGGGGTCCTAGCGGTCGAACTCCTCAATCAGACATCTCCTGTCCTGGGACAACGACTTTAAACTAAATAAAAAACTTAAAATGCTTAAAGGGGTATTCCGGTTGGTACAAGTTATTCCCTATCCACAGGATAAGGGATAACCTTAAGATCTGTGGGGGTCCTACCACTGGGACCCCACTAATCACGAGAAAAGGGGCCCCGTCCCCCCTGCAGCTCCCCTGAAATGACCAGAGCAGCTGGTCACACATGCGTGCGACCGCTCTATTAATTTCTATGGGAATTTCGGAGATAGCTGAGCGCTGTACTCTGTTATCTCCAGTACTCCCATACCAATCGGGACACCCCTTTAAAGGTCATCACTTTAATAAGCCTCAAGATAGCTATGGAAGCAGACAGCTTAGTCTACTACGTAGTGGACTGAACTCATCACAGCACTGCTGCTCCCATTGAAGTCAATAGGAGCATTGCTTCAGTGACAATTCAGTCCACTACAAAGTTGGCGGAGCTGTCTGCTTCTGGAGCTATTGCAGAGCTAACAGTTGATCAGCAGGAAGGTTGGGTGTCGGACCCCCATTTAATAGCTACTGATGGCCTATCCTGAGAATGGGCCATCACTTAAAGGGGTTTTCTGGGATTTTTTCTGATCGGTGGGGGTTCAACACCCGGGACCCCCGCCGATCACTATTTGAGAAGGCATTGGTATAACGGCTGTGGTTGGTATCGTGCGCAGCCCCATTCACTTCATCCGGGACCCCTACCACTCAGATACTGATGACCTATTCTGAGGGTAGGTCATAAGTATCAAAATCCTAAAAAAAAAATTTAAAGTCTAATAATGAGTCAGTATGTTCTAGATGATAGGAAGGGGACAATCGTTTGTCACTGGACATAAAATTACACAAAATACCAGGATTTCCTGTTTGTTGAGTTTGCATTTGGCATAACTAACAGGTTATAAATCATAACTGTTTACTATAAGGGTGTCTTTCTGCACAACCTCTTCTAGGTCATCACTATTATAGAATGCTAGTTCTTAAATCAGCTATGCAGTAAGCAGTGTATAAGACACTAAAATACGAATGTGGATTCCAAAGAAAGCTTATTTTCTGCTTTCTGCATCTGACAGCTGGAGGAAGACTAAAATGACACACTGTTCCCCTCACGCGTCTTTTCCCCATACTAATTAGCACTGCCTGTTGTGGTGTATTAGTCGTAATAAAACTTTTTTTTTTTCTTTTCTTATATATTTTTTTTTTATTTGCACTTGGTGAATGGAAAATTGTGTCTTGTGGTTAAAAAGCCTTTTTTTAGTTTAACTTTAACATTTTCATTTTTATTATTTAATAATAATAAAAAGTTGTGTATAATTGTGCTTTTGTTTCTACAGGGAACAGAAGTGTGAAGCAGTCAGCAGGTTCACTAGAGCAATGGATGATGGGGTGAAGGATTTACTTAATGTAGGCCAGGAGCACTGGAAGCGATGCACAGGACGTAGGTTCATCACACAATAGAATTTAAACCATGACTAAAAAGACTAAGGCCTCTTTCACACGGGCGTTGCGGGAAAATGTGCGGGTGCATTGCGGGAACACCCGCGATTTTTCCACGCGAGTGCAAAACATTGTAATGCGTTTTGCACTCGCGTGCGAAAAATCGCGCATGTTTGGTACCCAAACCCGAACTTCTTCACAGAAGTTCGGGCTTGGGATCAGTGTTCTGTAGATTGTATTATTTTCCCTTATAACATGGTTATAAGGGAAAATAATAGCATTCTGAATACAGAATGCATAGTAAAACAGCGCTGGAAGGGTTAAAAAATAAATAAAATTAATACTTTAACTCGCCTTAGTCCACTTGATCGCGTAGCCCGGCATCTCCTTCTGTCTCCTTTGTTGAACAGGACCTGTGGTGAGCATTAATTACAGGAACAGGACCTTTGATGACGTCACTCTGGTCATCACATGATCCATCACCATGGTAAAAGATCATGTGACGTACCATGTGATGACCGGAGTGACGTCATCAAAGGTCCTGTTCCTGTAATTAATGCTCACCTCAGGTCCTATTCAACAAAGGAGACAGAAGGAGATGCCGGGCTACGCGATCAAGTGGACTAAGGTGAGTTAAATATATATTTATTTATTTTTAACCCCTCCAGCGCTGTTTTACTATGCATTCTGTATTCAGAATGCTATTATTTTCCCTTATAACCATGTTATAAGGGAAAATAATAATGATCTGGTCTCCATCCCAATCGTCTCCTAGCACCCGTGCGTGAAAATCGCACCGCATCCGCACTTGCTTGCGGATGCTTGCGATTTTCACGCAACCCCATTCACTTCTATGGGGCCTGCGTTGCGTGAAAAATGCAGAATATAGAGCAGGGGTACTCAACTGGCGGACCGTGGTCCAAATACGGACCGCGGCCGCCAGTTGTCCGGACCCCGGCCATCCTTCAGAGCGCTGCTCCTCTCCTGCACACTGTGCCATGCAGGAGGAGGAGCTTACCGGCGCACTTCCACCTGTCCCACAGCGCAGTGAGACAGGGCTTCCTCCACATGTAGCGCTCCTCCTCCTGCACACTCTGGCAGCTCTGCTCCATACAGCGGCGGGGCACAGGAGCTGATAGTTCTCAGCAGCGCAGGAGGAGTCTCTCCCTCCCCCCTGTGCTGCTGCTGTCCCCACCGCTGCCAATAAGAAGAGGCAGGAGGAGGAGGGGAGGGGCTGTGGCCACTGTGCCACCAATGAAGAAAACTGACCTGTATTACAAATACAGGAGGCGGGTGCTGGAATCAAATAGCCGGCACCCGACCTCTGTGACAGGGAGCTGCGATCAGCTGCAGTTGAGTTAACCCTTCAGGTGCGGTACCTGAGGGGTTAATTGTAGCTGATCGCAGCCCCCTGTCACAAACGTCGGGTGCCGGCTATTTGATTCCGGCACCCGCCTCCTGTATTTGTATAAGAAACATTGGTGGCGCAGTGCGCCCCCCCCCCCCCCCCCCCCTAGTATAAGAAACATTGGTGGCGCAGTGCGCCCCCCCCCCCCTTCCCCATTATAATAAACATTGGTGGCTCAGTGGGAAGTGCCAATGAGGGTTAAAAATAATAAAAGAAAATTAACTCACCTCCTCCAGTTCATCGCGTAACTGCCGGTCTCCAGTTCTTACTTCTTTCTTCAGGACCTGTGGTGACGTCACTGAGCTCATCACATGGCCCATTACCATGGTGATGGATCATGTGATGAGCTCAGTGATGTCACCACAGGTCCTGAAGAAAGAAGTAAGAACTGGAGACCGGCAGTTACGCGATCAACTGGAGGAGGTGAGTAAATTATTTTTTAACCCTCATTGGCACTGCCCACTGCACCACCAATGTTTATTATATTGGGGGGGGGTGCACTGCGCCACCAATGTTTATTATACTGGGGTGATGGGGGGGGGGGCGCACTGCGCCACCAATGTTTATTATTTTGAGGGGGGGCGCACTGCGCCACCAATGTTTATTATATTGGGGGGCACACTGCGCCACCAATGTTTATTATACTGGGGTAATGGGGGGGCACACTGCGCCACCAATGTTTATTATACTGGGGTGATGGGGGGGCACACTGCGCCACCAATGTTTATTATTTTGAGGGGGGCGCACTGCGCCACCAATGTTTATTATATTGGGGGGCACACTGCGCCACCAATGTTTATTATATTGGGGGGCACACTGCGCCACCAATGTTTATTATACTGGGGTAATGGGGGGGCACACTGCGCCACCAATGTTTCTTATACTGGGGTGATGGGGGGGCACACTGCGCCACCAATGTTTATTATTTTGAGGGGGGCGCACTGCGCCACCAATGTTTATTATATTGGGGGGCACACTGCACCACCAATGTTTATTATATTGAGGGGGGGCGCACTGCGCCACCAATGTTTATTATACTGGGGTGATGGGGGGGCACACTGCACCACCAATGTTTATTATACTGGGGTGATGGGGGGGCGCACTGCGCCACCAATGTTTATTATATTGAGGGGGGGGCGCACTGTGCCACCAATGTTTATTGTGATGGGGGGGTGCACTGCGCCACCAATGTTTATTATTTTGAGGGGGGGGCGCACTGCGCCACCAATGTTTATTATATTGAGGGGGCCGCCAGACGAAAAAGTCGGACATGTAGTACTTTTAATCTGGCGGCCTCTCACCGTGCTGCGCCGTAACTCTGCCCCCATCCCCATTATAGTCGATGGGCACAGAGCAGCGGCACGGCGAAGTAGTGGCAAGATGGATCTGACAGGGTGAGCAGCCTGTCGGATCCGTCCTGCTGCAAGTGTGAAAGTACCCTTACTAATGAGCGCTTCCATCATGGAACGCCCATTAGTACAGCCTTTACCTCCACCGCTACTTGTGCTAGTAAAAAAAAATATATATTACGGCAGTGTTTCCCAACCAGTGTGCCTCCAGCTGTTGCAAAACTACAACTCCCAGAATGCCTGGACAGCCTTTGGCTGTGCGGGCATGCTGGGAGTTGTAGTTTTGCAACAGCTGGAGGCACACTGGTTGGGAAACACTGTATTACGGTACCTCCACCTCCATTTGCTCACGCTGTGGAGAACACTCCCTGCTGACTAGAAGCTCAGGACAGGACCTACAAGACGCCATCACGTTAGAGCACCGGTCCTGAGCTTGCAGTCAGCAGCGAATGTTCACCGCAGCCAGGTGAATGCAAATTTTTTTATTTTTTTTGCAAAAGCAGAGAAGGGGGGCAATACTCTTACTGGGGGCACTAATGGGGACATTAATCTTACTGGGGCACTAATGTGGCCATTACTAATTCTGGGACTTACCCGGGGCGCTCCACTATAACGTCAGAGCGCCCCACGCGCATGTATCACATGATCGCATGGCATCTTTACTGTTGGCGTTCAGCTCGGACCTTCACCTGACTGCAGACCCTGGTATGTGGACCTTTAATAAAACTAGTTGAGTACCCCTGATATAGAGCATGCGTGAAAATCACCTCTCATGTGAACAGCCCCATAGAAATGAATGGATCGGTATTCAGTGCGGGTGCAATGTGTTCACCTCACGCATTGCATCCGCGCGGAATACTCGCCCGTGTGAAAGTGGCCTTATACCTATCCACAGTATAAAGAATAGGTGTCTAATCAGTCGGGGTCCAACTGGAACCAGGGGTGGATTAAGGCTACTTTCACACTAGCGTTCGGGGCTCCACTTGTGAGCTCCGTTTGAAGGGTCTCACAAGCGGCCCCGAACGCATCCGTACTGCCCCAATGCATTCTGAGTGGATGCGGATCCGCTCAGAATGCATCAGTCTGGCAGCGTTCAGCCTCCGCTCCGCTCAGCAAGCGGACACCCGAACGCTGCTTGCAGCGTTCGGGTGTCCGCCTGGCCGTGCGGAGGCAAACGGATCCGTCCAGACTTACAATGTAAGTCAATGGGGACGGATCCGTTTGAAGTTGACACAGTATGGCTCAATTTTCAAACGGATCCGCCCCCCATTGACTTTCATTGTAAAGTCTGGACGGATCCGTCTGAACTACTTTCACACTTAGAATTTTTTTTAAACTATAATGCAGACGGATCCGTTCTGAACGGATCCAAACTTCTGCATTATAGGAGCGGATCAGTCTGTGCAGACATCAGACGGACCCGCTCTGAACGCAAGTGTGAAAGTAGCCTAAGTGGTCTGAAGTTCCTGAACTGTTCCTCAAGTTTGGGTTTACTGCACAGTATACTGTACCCCCAAGCCGTACTGCTAAAGACATATTTACATTAACATTACATTCAGTGCTATCACACATACAGGAGAATACAGCACCACATACCTATTACATCCATTGCTGTCTCCTCTGATTTAGACATTGTCTTTCCTCATCTTCTCCATTGGAAGAAGACCACCATGATGACTTCTTTCAGCTACATTTAGTTTTCCACACAATACATTGTTAGGACTGCACTCCTTATCTGCAGTACTACAAATGTATTACTGTAAATAATAGTTCAAAATTGGGGTGAGAGTTTCCTTCTAAAGGCTATGTACTCGTTCAGGGGCAATTATTTTTTTATGATTGCATTTTACTCATTTTGGGCTTAAAATCATTTATTTAATTGTTCTTTATTACCAATATTCAGCAGCTTTGTCATATAGGGTAACTTCTGCCTAGCTGTGAGAATCATACTTTTATTTTCACTTTGTGCCGTCATCTAATAACCCTTATCTCTAAATTACTAATAGCTCAAAATACTTATTTAAGTCACATTCTTATCAGTAAGATAAGAACTGAGCTATAATGAGTGTTTATAGTGTCAGAGATAATGAGCTATCAGCTGAGTTGCTTGACGAAACATAGAGCATGCCACTAGAGAATCTCAAGACTGTACAGAGGAAGGGGTTTAACATTTTTAATAACCAATTGAGAAAAAAAATTTAGTTCAAAATGAATGAGTATGATGTAATAATTAAAAAAAACACCCCCAAAGGTGTCCATAGCCTTTAATGGTTTAACATGATTTAACCCCCTAAGGAAGAAGCCTATTTTGGCCTTAAGGTGCAGCCCCGTTTCTCAAATCTGACATACACTGCGTGCAGAATTATTAGGCAAATGAGTATTTTGACCACATCATCCTCTTTATGCATGTTGTCTTACTCCAAGCTGTATAGGCTCGAAAGCCTACTACCAATTAAGCATATTAGGTGATGTGCATCTCTGTAATGAGAAGGGGTGTGGTCTAATGACATCAACACCCTATATTAGGTGTGCATAATTATTAGGCAACTTCCTTTCCTTTGGCAAAATGGGTCAAAAGAAGGACTTGACAGGCTCAGAAAAGTCAAAAATAGTGAGATATCTTGCAGAGGGATGCAGCACTCTTAAAATTGCAAAGCTTCTGAAGCGTGATCATCGAACAATCAAGCGTTTCATTCAAAATAGTCAACAGGGTCGCAAGAAGCGTGTGGAAAAACCAAGGCGCAAAATAACTGCCCATGAACTGAGAAAAGTCAAGCGTGCAGCTGCCAAGATGCCACTTGCCACCAGTTTGGCCATATTTCAGAGCTGCAACATCACTGGAGTGCCCAAAAGCACAAGGTGTGCAATACTCAGAGACATGGCCAAGGTAAGAAAGGCTAAAAGACGACCACCACTGAACAAGACACACAAGCTGAAACGTCAAGACTGGGCCAAGAAATATCTCAAGACTGATTTTTCTAAGGTTTTATGGACTGATGAAATGAGAGTGAGTCTTGATGGGCCAGATGGATGGGCCCGTGGCTGGATTGGTAAAGGGCAGAGAGCTCCAGTCGGACTCAGACGCCAGCAAGGTGGAGATGGAGTACTGGTTTGGGCTGGTATCATCAAAGATGAGCTTGTGGGGCCTTTTCGGGTTGAGGATGGAGTCAAGCTCAACTCCCAGTCCTACTGCCAGTTTCTGGAAGACACCTTCTTCAAGCAGTGGTACAGGAAGAAGTCTGCATCCTTCAAGAAAAACATGATTTTCATGCAGGACAATGCTCCATCACACACGTCCAAGTACTCCACAGCGTGGCTGGCAAGAAAGGGTATAAAAGAAGAAAATCTAATGACATGGCCTCCTTGTTCACCTGATCTGAACCCCATTGAGAACCTGTGGTCCATCATCAAATGTGAGATTTACAAGGAGGGAAAACAGTACACCTCTCTGAACAGTGTCTGGGAGGCTGTGGTTGCTGCTGCATGCAATGTTGATGGTGAACAGATCAAAACACTGACAGAATCCATGGATGGCAGGCTTTTGAGTGTCCTTGCAAAGAAAGGTGGCTATATTGGTCACTGATTTGTTTTTGTTTTGTTTTTGAATGTCAGAAATGTATATTTGTGAATGTTGAGATGTTATATTGGTTTCACTGGTAAAAATAAATAATTGAAATGGGTATATATTTGTTTTTTGTTAAGTTGCCTAATAATTATGCACAGTAATAGTCACCTGCACACACAGATATCCCCCTAAAATAGCTAAAACTAAAAACAAACTAAAAACTACTTCCAAAAATATTCAGCTTTGATATTAATGAGTTTTTTGGGTTCATTGAGAACATGGTTGTTGTTCAATAACAAAATTAATCCTCAAAAATACAACTTGCCTAATAATTCTGCACTCCCTGTATGTCACTTTATGTAGTAGTAATCCATAAAGCTGAAAGTTTGGCACCCCACACCTCATTAGGTATAATTATACTGTATAATGACTAGAGATGAGCAAATTTCGTTTGGTGGTAAAAGGTTAATTGCGTTATGGATTCTATTACCACGGACCATAACGCAATTCTATGACGGAATGCCTTTAGAGGTATTCCGTTATTTATTCCGTCTTAATATAAGTCTATCGGCTGCAAAATGGATCCGTCCCATTTCCGTTATGCAGGAGAGGACTCCCCTCTAAAGGCATTCTGTTATGCATTCCGTCATAAAATTGCGTTATGGTCCGTGGTAACGGAATCCATAACGCAGTTCACCTTTTACCATCAAACAAAGTGTTAACGAATTTCAAAATATGAAATTCGCTCAACTCTATTAATGACCTCAGAACTTACTGGCAAAGTCCTATAAACATTTACAATCCCCTGCTGAGTGCTCAGTGGTAGTCATGGTTGACAGCAAAAATCCACAGAAAAAAGAAGCTCATCCTGTAGTCACTGCTCCCTGTTCTTCTTGGGGCCTGTGCTACACTGTACGCCGTCAGAACTGTGCAGCCCAGTGCCTGGAGAAGAGCAGGGAGTGGGGAGGACTGCCAGTGCTAGAAGCGCTACATTCACCGCCCCCTGTGCTTTCTGCATACTAGTGAGCGTACTAATTTGTTTCTAAGGTGCACTGCCATGGAATAATATTTCTTATGAAGTGGAAAATACTATAATCTGTTACACAATTTGTCTTTGGTTTGGAAATACTCCAAATATGGTCATAAACTGCAGTTTGGGGATATAACAGTGTTTGTAAGGGAAGGAGCAGCATCTGGATTTTGTAACATGCAATTTAGTGAAGTGGATTTTAACCCCTTAAGGACACAGCCTTATTTCACCTTAAGGACCAGGCCATTTTTTGCAAATCTGACCAGTGTCACTTTAAGTGGTGATAACTTTAAAACGCTTTGACTTATCCAGGCCATTCTGAGATTGTTTTTTCGTCACATATTGTACTTCATGACACTGGTAAAATGAAGTCAAAAAAATTATTTATTTTTTGCATAAAAAAATACCTAATTTACCAAAAATTTGGAAAAATTAGCAAATTTCAAAGTTTCTGTTTCTCTACTTCTGTAATACATAGTAATACCCCCAAAAATTGTGATGACTTACCATTCCCCATATGTCTACTTCATGTTTGAATTATTTTGGGAATGATATTTTATTTTTTGGGGATGTTACAAGGCTTAGAAGTTTAGAAGCAAATCTTGAAATTTTTCAGAAATTTACAAAAACCCAATTTTTAGGGACCACTACAGCTCTGAAGTCACTTTGCGAGGCTTACATAATAGAAACCACCCAAAAATGACCCCATTCTATAAACTACACCCCTCAAGGTATTCAAAACTGATTTGACAAACTTCGTTAACCCTTTAGGTGTTGCACAAAAGTTATTGGCAAATGGGGATAAAATTTGACAATTTCATTTTTTTGCCTAATTTTCCATTTTAACCCATTTTTTACACTAACAAAGCAAGGGTTAACAGCCAAACAAGACTGTATCTTTATTGCCCTGACTCTGCCGTTTACAGAAACACCCAATATGTGGTTGTAAACTACTGTACGGCCACACAGCGGGGCATAGAGTGAAAGGTGCGCCGTTTGGTTTTTGGAAGGCAGATTTTGCTGGACTGTTTTTTTTGACACCATGTCCCATTTGAAGCCCCCTGATGCACCCCTAGAGTAGAAACTCCATAAAAGTGTCCCCATCTAAGAAACTACACCCCTCAAGGTATTCAAAACTGATTTTACAAACGTCGTTAACCCTTTAGGTGTTGCACAAGATTTAATGGAAAATAGAGATACAATTTCAAAATTTCACTTTTTTGGCAGATTTTCCATTTTAATATTTTTTTTCCAGTTACAAAGTAAGGGTTAACAGCCAAACAAAACTCATTATTTATGGCCCTGATTATGTAGTTTACAGAAACACCCCATATGTGATCGTAAAATGCTGTACGGTCACACGGCAGGGTGCATAAGGAAAAGAATGCCATACGGTTTTTGGAAGGCAGGTTTTGCTGGACTGTTTTTTTTGAAACCATGTCCCATTTGAAGCCCCCCTGATGCACCCCTAGAGTAGAAACTCCAGAAAAGTGACCCCATTTTAGAAACTACAGGATAGGGTGGCAGTTTTGTTGGTACTAGTTTAGGGTACATATGATTTTTGGTTGCTCTATATTACACTTTTTGTGCGGCAAGGTAACAAGAAATAGCTTTTTTGGCACCGTTTTTTTTTTTTGTTATTTACAACATTCATCTGACAGGTTAGATCATGTGGTAATTTCATAGAGCAGGTTGTCACGGACGCAGCGATACCTAATATGTATACAATTTTTTTAATTTATGTAAGTTTTACCCAATGATTTCATTTTTAAAACAAAAAAAAACTTTTAGTGTCTCCATAGTCTAAGAGCCATAGTTTTTTCACTTTTTGGGCGATTATCTTAAGTAGGGTCTCATTTTTTGCGGGATGAGATGATGGTTTGATTTGCACTATTTTGGGGTGCATATGACTTTTTGATCGCTTGCTATTACACTTTTTGTGACGTAAGATGACAAAAAATGGCTTTTTTTACACCGTTTTTATTTTTATTTTTTTACGGTGGTCACCTGAGGGGTTAGGTCATGTGATATTTTTATAGAGTCGGTCGATACGGACGCGGCGATACATAATATGTATACTTTTTTTAATTTATGTAAGTTTTACACAATGATTTCATTTTTGAAACAAAAAAAATGATGTTTTAGTGTTTCCATATTCTAAGAGCCATAGTTTTTTCAGTTTTTGGGCGATTATCTTAAGTAGGGTCTAATTTTTTGCGGGATGAGATGACGGTTTGATTGTTACAATTTTGGCGTACATGCGACTTTTTGATCACTTTTATTACCTTTTTTTGGGAAGTAAGGTGGGCAAAATTTCAATTTCATCATAGTTTTTTTATTTTTATGGCGTTCACCGTTCGGGTAAAGTAACATGACCGTTTTATAGATCAGGTCGTTACGGACGCGGCGATACCAAACATGTGTAGGGAATTTTATTTTTTTCATTTTTAATCAGTGATAAATGTGTTTTTTGATTTTTTCACTTTTTTTCACTTTTTTTACTTTTTTTTTTACCCAGACCCACTTGGTTTTTGAAGATCCAGTGGGTCTGATGTCTGTATAATACAGTACAGTACTCTATATAGGGTACTGCACTGTATTTTACTTACACTGAACAGATCTATGCCTTCAGCACAGATCTGTTCAGCACCATGGACAGCAGGACGCCTGAGAAGGCGTCCTGTTGCCATGGGAACCTTCCCCGTCTGCCACAACTTCACGGACGGGGAAGGTTCCCATGGCAACAGCAGCCCCCCCCCCCTGATCGGAGAGGGAGGGAGCTCCCTGAGCTGTTAACCTTTTCCATACAGCGATCCCGCCTGCCGCACCCGCAACCCCTCCCTGCACCTCCCACCGGGCTAAAATCATTCAGAGGTGCAGGGGGGGTAATAAATATATATTTTAGCCACACTAAAGCTTCTGATCGCCGCGGTCAGGGACCGCGGGGATCAAAAACTGCAGAAATCGCAACAAACCGCAGGTCTGAATTGATTTGAGCAGGAACCTTGTTCCGATCACAGCCGGGCGGCAGTGATCGGAACAACACATGACGTACCGGTACGTCATGTGTCCTTAAGGACTCGGGAAACATGCCGTACCGTCATGTGTCCTTAAGGGGTTAAGAGCCATAACTTTTAAAAAAATTTGTTGACATAGCTGTGTGAGGGCCTGTTTTTTGTGGAACAAACTGTCATTTTTTTGTTTTACTATTTTGAAGTACATATAACTTTTTGGATTTGGTTGATTGGATTGGCTCACCCTCTATTAGCATAGAATGGGTGCTCCCCCTAAAAAAGATATCCCCAATCTTTTAAAATGGTTTGATTGTTAAAATGGATGGATGAGAGGGGCACACCGACAACTAGAATCACAATGCAGACCAGCCAGTATGTGAATAAGCTATTTATTAGCAACTCAATAAAATAAAATAAAATGAGGATCCTCAAAAATCAATCATTTGAAACATACACTTTATAAAACATATAAAACCAAGGTGGTAGTATCGTAAGATACAACAATGACACTGATGGATAATAATGTTAGCTGATTGTAGCAGGTTTTTCTAGGAAACGATTCAGGTACGCAGGTCTATTGCGCAATGTCTCTCTTGTTACTAAAAGTTCAGGCTAAGCCGATATTTGCAAGTACATGTAGAGTCTTTGTGGTGTTAAATCTTCACAGCATATAACAAAGAATCTGCTGTTAAACTGTACTGTATATGGACACACTACTCACAGTTTCGGTGTAATGAGGCGGCCGATCACTTGTGCTTGGCGTGGCGTCCCACGTGGTACAGCACCGATGGTCTGATTTTGGATCCGCTTATTTGTACTGATGAGTAGATCTCCAGGACAATGCAAACAATAGGTATAGGCGCCGGGGTCAAGTGTTTGTCAAGACCCAATAAGTTATTCGGCGTTGCTGTGTGTCTTTTATCCAAACACAAGAAATCCTATGTTTTCTTCCTGTGCGCTGTGTGGAAGCGCTTCTGAAGATTCAAAGACGGTGCGCAGATAGCCTGCGGTTTCTTTCTTTCCTCGAGACTGTGTACACTGTACACAGTACACAGAAGCGCTGTACACAGTCTCGAGGAAAGAAAGAAACCGCAGGCTATCTGCGCACCGTCTTTGAATCTTCAGAAGCGCTTCCACACAGCGCACAGGAAGAAAACATAGGATTTCTTGTGTTTGGATAAAAGACACACAGCAACGCCGAATAACTTATTGGGTCTTGACAAACACTTGACCCCGGCGCCTATACCTATTGTTTGCATTGTCCTGGAGATCTACTCATCAGTACAAATAAGCGGATCCAAAATCAGACCATCGGTGCTGTACCACGTGGGACGCCACGCCAAGCACAAGTGATCGGCCGCCTCATTACACCGAAACTGTGAGTAGTGTGTCCATATACAGTACAGTTTAACAGCAGATTCTTTGTTATATGCTGTGAAGATTTAACACCACAAAGACTCTACATGTACTTGCAAATATCGGCTTAGCCTGAACTTTTAGTAACAAGAGAGACATTGCGCAATAGACCTGCGTACCTGAATCGTTTCCTAGAAAAACCTGCTACAATCAGCTAACATTATTATCCATCAGTGTCATTGTTGTATCTTACGATACTACCACCTTGGTTTTATATGTTTTATAAAGTGTATGTTTCAAATGATTGATTTTTGAGGATCCTCATTTTATTTTATTTTATTGAGTTGCTAATAAATAGCTTATTCACATACTGGCTGGTCTGCATTGTGATTCTAGTTGTCGGTGTGCCCCTCTCATCCATCCATTTTAACATATAACTTTTTGATTGCTTTTTTATCTTACTTGCAAGGTGAGGTGGGCAAAAATATCAATCCTGTCAATCCTGTTTTTTGTTTTTAGTTTTTATGTGGTTCATCATGCGATATATATGATGTGATATCTTTATTTTGTAAGTTGATACGACTATGCAGATACCGTATTTTTCTAGTTTTGCATCCTAAAATCAAATTTTTATTAAACACTTTATATTTTGCATTGCCATCTACTAACATCCAGAACATTTTTATTTTTCCTCCAATTGTGTGAGTTATTTCATTTTTGGGGGGGAGGTGAGGTGGGCAAAAATCGCAATTCTGTGTTTTTTTTATTTTTTATTTTGTTATAGGAAAGGATTACATAAAACTAAACTCGCGTCTCTAAAAGATATGGTTCGGGTATTCCTGGCAGTAAAGCTTGGCATTCAGTTCTTGTAGTCAATTTTCCTGGGAGCTGTCATTCAGCAACGCTCCACAGTCACAGACTACACCCTCCCACCCACCCCTACACACATATCTGGGTTGGTTTTAAAAAATTTCCCTGGGAAAACACAACCTGTATTTCCTTAGTCCAGTCAGATGGTTAACTGATAATGTTAGCAGATATGTCTTGCCCTCCAGCCAATCCATAACCCAGCAGGAGGCCATCAACTGGCCAATACGCTACAATTTAAAAATTAACTCTTTGAAACACCGAGCATGAATATAACAGTCGCTGTGCTGTTCTATATTGTAATCCGTCCAGTAGTTTTGTAGAAAAACGACTTTTATAATTATGCAAATTAACCCTGAAGGTGCCCAGAGGGGCGTTATGTTCCTCTTTGTGTGCCCAGTACCTACTGTGCCCAGTACCTACTGAGGGCTGCGCCAGTGCGATTTGCTGGAGACTGAGGGAAGAGCGAGCATCGGACGTCACTGGGCTTGGCGCCTGCCCAGTGACGACGATGACGCTCCTGCCCTCAGTCTCCAGCAAATCGCACTGGCGCAGCCCTCAGTGGGTACTGCGTCTGCGCGAAACTTCGCTCGGCCATCAGGGAGGGGGAGGAGAGGGATGAGACGCTGTGGGCGGTTAGGGATTCTGGAAGAAGGCGTTTTGGGCACTGTAAGAGGGGCGTTACTGGGCAAACAAAGGGGAACATAATGCCCCTCTGGGCACCTTCAGGGTTAATTTGCATAATTATAAAAGTCGTTTTTCTGCAAAACTACTGGACGGATTACAATATAGAACAGCACAGCCGATTCAAGGTAAGCTGTGGAGCATGACTGGTTTAAAATCTGAATTTGTGTTATGAGAGGTGACAGAATCCCTTTAAAGGCAGTCTCTCAGCAGTTGGTTGGGGAGAGCAGCACAGGAGTACTGAAAATATGAGCTGTAGTGGTCTCTTGGTTGCATGCAACAACTGTAGCTCAGAGGAGAGGACCTTTCACCGATTATGACAATGTGAACTAAGTATACAGACATGGAGAGCGGCTCCCGGGGATCTCACTGCACTTACTATTATCCCTGGGCGCCGCTCCTTTCTTCCGCTATGCCCTCCGGTATCTTCGGTCACAAAGTTATGGTAGACGGAGTCTGCCCTTGTTCTGCTGTAGCGCTGGCCAATCGCATTGCAGAGCTCACAGCCTGGGAGAAAAGAACCTCCCAGGCTGTGAGCTCTGCACTGCGATTGGCCAGCGCTACAGCAGAACAAGGGCTGACTCCGCCTACCATAACTTAGTGACTGAAATCTCCGCCTACTATAACTTACTGAGTGAAGATACCGGAGGGCATAGCGGGAGAACGGAGCGGCGCCCAGGGATAATAGTAAGTGCAGTGAGATCCCCGGGCGCCGCTCTCCATGTCTGTATACTTAGTTCACATTGTCATAATCGGTGAAAGGTCCTCTTTAAGCTCCGCCTCATGGGCACTTTCTGGAGCAGACCCTAGCAGAAGAAAACCTCACATTTCCACTACTCCTGATGAGAAAATCTCCACAAAAGGTATTTTTGTACTGCTGTTTCCAGCCCCTACATAGTGCTGAAAGAAATTTAGCATGGTCAGAAGTGCTGACGGGCTCCCTTTATATAAGTGTGCATACAAATAATGTCACAAACTTTATTTAGTTATCCACAAGTAATCAATAAAAACGGACACCAGAAAAATAGAAATGGTACCACTGCTGTAAATATCTCTTATAAGACATACAGAAAGAGCGGGTCAAGAAAGGAAATGCATACATCAGTGAACATACAGCTAAAACCCTAATTCCATCCAAACTGACGTCATATGCATATATTACCATATCAAATAAATAAAAATGTGTAAAATGATATATGCCAGTGCATATAAAGTGCCAACTGCATTTGAGGAATAAACAGTTAATACTGTGACATACAGATATCTGTAAGGATGAATAAAACCCAAAATGCAAGTTGATCATATAAAATAGTAGCCTATTCATTTTAAATGAATGAGTGAGTAATTAGATTTCTTTCTTTCTTTTTTTTTTTTTAAGCTTGATTTTCATTGAATGCGAATTTATTTGTTACTGGGTTTTTTTTCATAGCATTACCCAAGGAGTATCAGAAGATTGGAAAAGCACTACAGAATTTGTCACAAGTCTTTAGCTCTAGCGGCTACCAAGGTATTTCCGAGCATAAAGATTAGTTTTAGATTGTTTTGTTTTTGTTTATATTTCATTATTTTTAAAGGACATCTGTCACCAGATTTGTACCTATGAAACTGGGTGACCTGTTGGATGTGCGCTTGGCAGCTGAAGGCGGTGTTGGCCCCATGTTCATATGTGCCCCGATTGCTGAGGAAAAATATGTTTTAATATATGCAAATGAGCCTCTAGGAGCAACAGGGGCTTATCCGTATCTTATTCCTCTGCACTTTGATTAACAGGGTCAGGCAGTGTAAATGTCAGCACGATTGGTCTTGTCAATCAAAATGGAGAGGGTGCAACAGTTACAGAGAGAGCAGAGCCTCTAGGACTAACGGCATTGCCCCCATTGCTCCTAGAGGCTCATTTGCGTATATTAAAACATCACTTTTCTCAGCAACACGGGCACATATGAACATGGGGCCAACACAGATGCCTTCTGCTACCAAGCGCTCTTTCAAAAAGCCAACTTCATAGGTACAAATCTGCTGACCTTTTAAAGGGTTTCTGTCACCAGAAATACCTAAATTAAACTGGCTGACATTAGCAATGTGCTAATGTCAGCTGAACCTAACTAGCCTATTCCTAGTTTTATCCATGCCCCCTGTACTCCATATATGTAACTTTTATAATGTGCAAATTAGCCTCTAGGAGCAGGGGGGCATTGCTCCTGCTCCTAGAGACTCCGTTCTCCCACCTCTGTAACCTCCCTCCAAGTCTTGATTGACGGGGCCAGGCAGCATTCGCATCCTCCTGCCGGCCCTGAGTGCATGGTAAATCTCACGCCTGCACCATGCCGTTTAATGTTCGGCGCAGCCATAGTGAAGGAAGGACGCTCACTGGCTGTCGACTTCCTTACTGCACCTCCTCTGAATACTGAAAGGATGCGAACGGGGAAAAAATAGTCATCATGTACAATATTTATATATAAAAAAATTACCATTGTGTAGATAAATGGTTATTTTGTGTTCATCTATCCATGATGTCTACTGGTTGTTGTTTTTTGTTTGTTCTTCAAACTATTTCTGTCGACCTTTTCTGCTCCATAGGGGAAACTGACTTAAACAGCGCTATCACAGAAGCTGGGAAAACATATGAAGCAATAGCTAACTTGGTGGAAGAGCAGGTAAAATAACATATGACTACATATGATGGGCATGCATGTAGATGTATACATAACATCTCTAATGAAAAAAATGCATGTTTTTAAATAGTTTTTGTTAAATAAAACTTAATAAACAAAACTTATATATAGTTGGTATCCAGTTAAGCAAAGTAATCCATGCATTTAAGGCCTCATGCACACGACCGTTGTTCTGGTCCGCATCCGAGCCGCAGTATTTGCGGCTCGGGTGCGGACCCATTCACTCAATGGGGCCATAAAAGATGCAGACAGCACTCTGTGTGCTGTCCGCATCCGTTGCTCCGTTACGTAGCCCCGCAAAAAAAATATAACATGTCCTATTCTTGTCCATTTTGCGGACAAGAATAGGCATTTCTACAATGGGCCACCTGTTCCGTTCCGCAAATTGCGGAAGGCACAAAGGCGGCTTCCATGTTTTGCGGACCGCAAAAAACTGAACGGTCGTGTGCATGAGGCCTAAGTCATATCAAGATTAAAATAAAGAGAAACTAATACATATTAGGCAAGATGTTATGGCTGATCAAATGTGACATGACAATCACTCAAGAATTTTTCTTCTATCCTTTATATACTGATGACCTATCCTCTGGTCAATAGTATCTGGTCAGTGGGGGTCCAACACCCAAGACCCTGTGATGCTCCAGTTAGTGCCTGGGCCTTCTCACAGCTTACCCTAGGCCAGTGATGTTATGTTCATATGTCACATGACCTAGGCAAAGCTCAGTCCTATTCAAGTGAATAAGGCTCAACTGTGATATTTTGTAATCCGCAAATTTACAGAACAGAATGTGGACCCATTCATTTCAATGGCCCCGCAAAAAATGCGGACAGCACTCATCTGTTGTTCCATTCAGTTAAAAAAAAAAATAGAGCTTGTCCTACTATTGGCTGCAAAATGGTCCAATTGTAGTCAATGGGTCGCAAAAATGCAGATGATGTCATCCACATGTCATCTGCAATTGCTGATCCGTTTCCAGGAAATAGAAAAAAAAAATTTTTAGTACCATAGCAACATATATTCCTCCTCCCTTTTTTTTTTGTTGCGGAAAAACGGAATGGATGCGATTGTACAATTGGTAAAAACTAAGGATTTTTGCGGAAACATAGATCCGCAAAAAAGGGAACGGAAATCTGGAAAAGAACAATACTGACGTGTGAATGGACTCTTAAGGGAAGCAATATTGTTATACATTATACATGGTTATGGGTTAATATCTAATAACACTGGAGGTCTATGATGCTTTAGGGGTTAATGGCTAACCTTTTATTGTGATTATATTTGTTGAAGTGAAACTAAACCTAAAAAACATAAAGGGGCAGAAGGATTTCTTTGATCCATTTGCACCTTCGGCTTTCACCGACTCTACTCAGCTGTCTGATTGTGGGGATTGCAGATCCATAGAAAGTAGGTTTAGATATAATTTTTGAAAAATAGGAATAGATCCAGAAGTCTTAGAATGCTTGGATTTTTATTTATATATTTATTTTTTTAACATAACAAGAAGACTTCGCTCCTGTGCCCCATAGTTGAATGTCCGGATCCCTCCAGCATACCCCCTCAACCTGCGGTGCTATCCCTTGGGGTATGTGTGCCGCAGGTTGGGAATATTCCCTATGCTGCAGATTTCTCATTGAAAACAATAAAGATAAAAGAGAGACAGGAGGCAGCGCCTCATGTGTGGTGTTGTACAGTAAATTGATAGGAGATATGTAGAAACTCTTACCAGATTGTGTTGTGAAGAAGTCACAACACCATTAGAAGCTTGTGCCGATTTGCCCGATCGGCATGCGGGGTGCCTGCGCTGCTGCCTAGGTTCCAGCCCGTGCTTGTGAAAGCATTCGTCGGGTAGAGGTATCCGTGCAGAAGGAAAAAATAACTGAACCTTTTCGATGGCGCTGTCAGCAGGAATCAGATAACAGGTAGGCATTGATAAATACAATACTTTTTATTTTCAGTCTACCTGTTTCAGGGGCGGAGAGCCCCCTTCATCAGGACAATATACAGCATCTTGTATATTGTCCTGATGAAGGGGGCTCTCCGCCCCTGAAACGCGTAGACTGAAAATAAAAAGTATTGTATTTATCAATACCTACCTGTTATCTGATTCCTGCTGACAGCGCCATCGAAAAGGTTCAGTTATTTTTTCATTGAAAACAATGGGAGGCGGATTACGCACAAAAAATCCACATGGGAAAGATGCTGTGTGAACGTACCCGTATGCTACATGTGTTTATTTTTTCCCAGCCAAAAAAGGATCTTCATTACCTGATGGAAACCAATCATGAGTACAAGGGATTTTTAAGCTGTTTTCCAGAGATGATCTCTGCTCACAAGGTACTTTGATAATTTTTATTACATATTTTAATTTTAGATAGCAAATGGTTTTGTCAGCCATTGATCCAATGAGAACTGATTCATTACAAAATATATCACCAGCGTGGAAGCGCTCATTAGTATTTGCTTTTTAAGATGCACTGACATTTTTGCTACCACTTTTGGCAGAAAAATAAAGCAATAAAGACAGTACATAGAATATTTGTATATATAGTAGGCTTTTAATATAGTATGTGAGAAAAAATTTGATGGTAGTGTCCCTTTAAATAACAAAAATCACTCTATAATCTTGTCTAGTATATAGGGAATGGGGACATCTTACTAATATGCTGCCATTAGCAGTTCTGCATGGTTTATTCACACCATAAAGGCACTCTATGGTTAGCCATTTCTTATGCCTTGACTGGACCGCCTATCATGTCGCATGATCCTGTACATCGTCTTATTATCTTTTGGGAGACACCTATGTCATTTCCCATTAAAAAATTACTTGCTGGTTGAATAAAAGTAACAAAGGCAAAATTTGCCAGGGGTATGAATAATTATGGGCAGCACTGTATGTGCATGGGGTGGGTACTGTCAGATAATGTCCTGGGGCTGAATGTGATAGGCTGCCCTAAAAAAAAGATGTGTTTTTTGGGACACACTTAAAGGGTTTCTACCACCACATTTTGACCTAATTAGCTGTCAGACACTAGCGATCTGCTAGTGTCTGCTCTACCTAACCATGCTATTGTAATTCCTTTCTCTGCAGCGGTTACCCTAAAAAACGTATTGGTATGCAAATGAGCCTCTAGGTGCTATGGGGGCGTCTTTTCAGCACCTAGAGGCTCCGTCCACTCCATTTCCGCCGCCCAGCGCGCTCCAGCCCGCCCCTCTACTCTAGATTGACAGCCTACTTCTCTCCATCTCGGCCGAATTCTCGCGCCTGCACCGTGTGCTTCTGTATTCGGCGCAGTGACTGTCTCCCTGCGCCGGCATCTTCACTGCGCCTGCACCGATTACGGCACAGGGAGCAGTCCAACAGTCACTGCGCCTGCGCCGAATACAGAAGCACACGGCGCAGGCGCGAGTAGTCTGTCAATCTAGAGGAGAGGGGCGGGCTGGAGCGCGCTGGGCGGCAGAAATGGTGAGTGGACGGAGCCTCTAGGTGCTGAAAAGATGCCCCCATAGCACCTAGAGGCTCATTTGCATACCAATAAAACTACGTTTTTTAGGGTAACCGCTGCAGAGATAGGAATTACAATAGCATGGTTAGGTAGAGCAGACACTAGCAGATCGCTAGTGTCTGACAGCTAATTAGGTCAAAATGTGGTGTCGTGTTAGTGCTGTATCCTCTTCAAAGTTTATGTGCAGCAGTTTTTATTTTTACACCACTCACTCCAGTTTTGAAAAGTCGGTGGGAAAGTAGACAGTTTAGCCCGTCTAGCTGAGCCAGATTAAATCTCAATTTGTCAACTACACAGACATTGTCACAGTCTTACTTCAGTAAATGGGTGATGTAGAAAGTAGAGTGACATCTTGACAGAAGTGTTAGATTTAAAGATGCATCAGATTTTTCAAAATGTTTATAAATTTGGTGCAAATTGTAGCGATGCAGACTCCTGCAAAACTGACTTTAAATATTCCCCTCATGATAAATTTCCGATTAAATATTTTTTAAATTAATTGTCCATGATGTGCTCCAATCTCCGGCACGTCCACATATGATAGGTCTATGTGACACAACCCATCCATCAGCAATTCTCATGGAAACTAGTTTCCTAGATGCTTTGTTAGTATGCTTTCATCTGTGCTTGAATTCAGGATCTATGTTATACATAGAAAAGAACATACTACCAAGCGAAACGTTGTCGCATGATCCTTACTAGGTGTGGTGTATGTTAAATGAGTCTGCTACGAAGAATCGGGCAACACAGTGTACCCCAGCTTAAAGCTTAGTATACATTAAAGGGGTTGTCTCACTTCAGTAAATGGCATGCATCATGTAGAGAAAGTTAATACCAGGCCCATACTAATGTATTGTGATTGTCCTTATTGTCTCCTTTGCAGGCTTGATTCACTTTTTATCGCATTATACGCTGATCACTGTTTCCATAGTTATGACCACCTGAAATCCAGCAGCAGTGGCCATGCTTACACACTATAGGAAAAAGCGCTGGCCTATGCACACTCCGGCGGTCTCGGCCACCAGAGACGCTTTTTTTCTGCATAGTACAAGCACGTCCACCAATGCTGGACTGCAGGGTAGTTGTAACCCCTGGATACGAACAGTGTGTAATGTGATGGAAAAAATGAATCAAACCAACAACGGAAGCAATATGGACCATTACAATACATTAGGAAGTGGCTTGTATAAACTTTGTCTACATGATAACTGCCACTTGCTGAAGTGAGACAACCTCTTTAAGGATTATACTATTATTGCACATATATGCTTGTACTTTCAAACATTGTACTATATTTTAACATTGCAGGCAGCCATTGATAAAGTGAAGGAAAGTGATAAATTGGTGGCTACCAGTAAAATTACACAGCAGGACAAGTTAAACATGGTGAAGAGAGTGAGCACAATGTCATTTGCACTTCAAGGTAACCTATGTCTACAGCATAGACAAGAGGTCTACTGTGTCGATGAATCTTCCATTTATTAGCTTCCTGTTCTGCTTTTCCCTACAGCTGAAATGAACCATTTTCACTCCAATCGAATTTATGATTATAACAGCGTCATTCGTATTTACCTGGAGCAGCAGATAGAGTTTTATGAAACAGTAAGATTTGCATTTTATTGTCCTTGTACATAATCAAAGGCTAATGTTCTTTCACAGTCAAAGAGAGTGCCAGCTTTACATTGTAAATTTCTGAGAATTTGGCGGTACTTCATTATTCTCTGTCCTCAAGTCATACAGTAAGTTGTCGTTCACAATGTGCCCACTAAGCTTGGTTTAGCTGATGCCGTTAGAATATGTCCTTTCAGTACCAAACTGATATTCAGTTGTGATGTTACTTTTAGGTTCTCTGGTATGAAAATCAAGGTACAACATGTTGAAAGTGATTAAACTAGTGGAGAGTAGTTGTCCTTAAGTATTAATAATAATCTTTATTACATAGTGCCAACATATTCCACAGCACTTTAGGGATCAGATGGGACATGCACTAAACCAGAGTAGCAAACTAAAAGTTTACAGAGTTGCAAACTAAAAGTTTACGACTGGAGGCCCTGCTCACAAGAGCTTACAATCTAGGAGGAAATAAGGGTTGCTCCAAAAGTAAAAAAGTGTAGTATATATAGTGCTACCTGAGCCAAACAACGAGCCAGTATCTGTGTACAGTGCTGCCCATAATTATTTAACTAGTTACTTTTATTCAACCAGCAAGTAATTTTTTGACGGGAAATGACATAGTTGTCTCCCAAAAGATGATAAGACGATGTACAAGAGGCATTATTGTGGGGGAAAAAAACATTTCTCAGCTTTTATTTACATTTTAGCAAAAAAATACAAGATGTTCGGCACTGTGGAAAATCTCAGAGGACGTGGTCGGAAACCAAAAGTGACACCTGTGCTGGCCAGGAGGATAGTTAGAGAGGTGAAAAAGAATCCAAGGATCACCACCAAGGCCATCCTGGTGAATCTGGGCTCTGCTGGTGGCAATGTCTCAAGGCAGACAATCCAACGGACACTGCACACTGCTGGGTTCCACGGATGCAGACCAAGGAGGATGCCACTTCTCCAGATATGGCACACAAAAGCTCGCTTCTCCTTGCAAAAGCTCATATGGACAAAGAAGAAGACTTCTGGTCTTCTGTGTTATGGTCAGATGAAACAAAAATTGAATTGTTTGGTCACAATGATGTTTCCTTCATTTGGCGTAAAAAAGGAGAAGCCTTCAACCCAAAGAACACCATCCCCACTGTCAAACATGGTGGTGGGAACCTTATTCTTTGGGGGTGCTTTTCAGCCAATGGACCAGGGAACCTAATCACAGTAAACGGCACCATGAGAAAAGAGCAATACATGAGGATTCTTAACGACAACATCAGGCAGTCTGCAGAGAAACTTGGCATTGGGCATCAGTGGACATTTCAGCATGACAATGACCCAAAACACACAGCAACAGTAGTGAAGAAATGGTTAGCAGACAACAGCATTAACGTTTTGGAGTGGCCCAGCCAGAGTCCAGACTTGAATCCAATTGAGAATCTGTGGAGGGAGCTAAAGATCAGGGTGATGGCAAGAAGACCCTCCAACCTGAAAGATTTGGAGCTCATTCCTAAAGATGAATGGGCAAAGATACCTGTGGAGACATGCAAAAAGCTGGTCTGCAATTATAGGAAGCGTTTGATTGCTGTAGCCAATAAAGGCTTTTCTATTGATTATTGAGAAGGGTATGAATAATTTTGGACTGGACACCTTTTGCTCAAATGTAAATAAAAGCTGAGAAATGTTTTTTCCCCCACAATAATGCCTCTTGTACATCGTCTTATTATCTTTTGGGAGACACCTATGTCATTTCCCATCAAAAAATTACTTGCTGGTTGAATAAAAGTAACAAAGGCAAAATTTGCCAGGGGTATGAATAATTATGGGCAGCACTGTATGTGCATGGGGTGGGTACTGTCAGATAATGTCCTGGGGCTGAATGTGATAGGCTGCCCTAAAAAAAAAGATGTGTTTTTTGGGACACACTTAAAGGGTTTCTACCACCACATTTTGACCTAATTAGCTGTCAGACACTAGCGATCTGCTAGTGTCTGCTGTACCTAACCATGCTATTGTAATTCCTTTCTCTTCAGCGGTTACCCTAAAAAACGTATTGGTATGCAAATGAGCCTCTAGGTGCTATGGGGGCGTCTTTTCAGCACCTAGAGGCTCCGTCCACTCCATTTCCGCCGCCCAGCGTGCTCCAGCCCGCCCCTCTACTCTAGATTGACAGCCTACTTCTCTCCATCTCGGCCGAATTCTCGCGCCTGCACCGTGTGCTTCTGTATTCGGCGCAGTGACTGTCTCCCTGCGCCGGCATCTTCACTGCGCCTGCACCGATTACGGCACAGGGAGCAGTCCAACAGTCACTGCGCCTGCGCCGAATACAGAAGCACACGGCGCAGGCGCGAGTAGTCTGTCAATCTAGAGGAGAGGGGCGGGCTGGAGCGCGCTGGGCGGCAGAAATGGTGAGTGGACGGAGCCTCTAGGTGCTGAAAAGATGCCCCCATAGCACCTAGAGGCTCATTTGCATACCAATAAAACTACGTTTTTTAGGGTAACCGCTGCAGAGAAAGGAATTACAATAGCATGGTTAGGTAGAGCAGACACTAGCAGATCGCTAGTGTCTGACAGCTAATTAGGTCAAAATGTGGTGTCGTGTTAGTGCTGTATCCTCTTCAAAGTTTATGTGCAGCAGTTTTTATTTTTTACACCACTCACTCCAGTTTTGAAAGTCGGTGGGAAAGTAGACAGTTTAGCCCGTCTAGCTGAGCCAGATTAAATCTCAATTTGTCAACTACACAGACATTGTCACAGTCTTACTTCAGTAAATGGGTGATGTAGAAAGTAGAGTGACATCTTGACAGAAGTGTTAGATTTAAAGATGCATCAGATTTTTCAAAATGTTTATAAATTTGGTGCAAATTGTAGCGACGCAGACTCCTGCAAAACTGACTTTAAATATTCCCCTCATGATAAATTTCCGATTAAATATTTTTTTTTATTAATTGTCAGAAAATTATAATCTAATGTCATGTTTAATTCCATCATAGAGTCATCAATTTGCAGATGTTTTGCATTCTAGCTCTCTGATTTTGAAAGAGATTCTGGGAACATTTCATACCTTCTCCAAAGGGTGTTACTGGTTTGTAGGGCATTTTCCCTTGACCTTGTTGTGAAGTTCATCCTGCAAGTGCTCAGTCTGACATCTGTGCTGACTTGTATGGGTATTGCATCACATCAAGAAAATACAATTCTTTACACAGCCACAAAATGAAATCAATACATGTTAGCACTGTAAACATGAAGTAATTACATTATTTTTTTTGTTCCCAGATCGCTGAGAAGCTAAAACAAGCACTCGCCCGTTTTCCTGTTATGTAAATAATCAGACACCCAGATTTGAAGGATAATTGAAAGTGCCTTTCTATGTATTAATGGTGAACGACGCAAAATAGCCCTTTGGACGCTGGCCACAAAAGGATGTACTGGCAACTTACTTTGCAAATATAGACGATGTATGTACATTAACTGAAGTGGTCAAGTTGAAGTCAGTTATATTTTTCAGAAAAGAGCTTTTCCCAGTGCACTTACATATAACAGCATATTAAATGCATGTTTAGTTAATATCACGACATTGTACATAACATCACGGCCTTTTGCTTCTCAACCTGCAAGAGGACAGGGCTCCTTTATGAGGAATAGTCACCAGATAACTTCTTGCCAATGACTGCCACAGCTGCCTGTTTGATTGGACCCGTAATTTTCTTTCTGAACTTTCTGAAATTCAAGAAATTGAAATGCATTCTATTCGCTAACACTAAGTGCAATTGAATTGAAAAATGTCTATATGCACAGCAAATGATTTCTATTGTCCTGTATACAGTGTGCAATCTACATGTGATACACACCAGTGTCTTTGCCCAGCCTTGTTACAACTGCATTTTTCTTATGTTTAATTAAACTTGGCTGTGCAACTCAGGTAAAAAAAAAAACAATGAAGAAAAAAGTTTCTTTTTTTATGAATAAACAAGGGAAACTTATTATTATACCAACGAATGGTAAAAATTATTTTATAGCATAAAATTAATCTTTACAGCTCAGTAAGACAGCAAGATATTGGACGGTCATATAGTACATACAATTTTACTGGGCATAGATTTGAGGTTCCCACCCATCCAAAAGATAGACTTTAATCAAAGTGTACATTTTGCTGGCTGCTTCGAAAATCATTTACAAAAATTCACATTAAAATATCCACAGATGGAGCAGAGAAAGTTAAAGCGCATTTATACGTGCCGACTGAGCAGACAATTATCATTATTATTGTCAGGAATGTTTGCTTCTTGAGAATTGCCTGCTCATAGGTGGAGGAAAGAGCTGCATTTACTGTACATGCAACAATAACCTCCACTGTATTGGGACGAGTGATGGCTACTACAATCGCTCTTCATCATACAGATTCATTATTTCTGGGTAACAGATCACAGCACAATCTGCTGGTCAGAAATGAGAGTTTAGGTGTCCGCATAGAAGATTTCACCCAATGAACAAGCATTTTGCTCCTTCCTCGGGTTGATTGAGGCACCTTTACACGAGCCAGCTATCGCGAACGAATGTTTGTACTAAAACTCATTTCCAATAATCGTCCTAAGAATTGGGCAGTGTAAGCCAGGCGTTAAACTTCAGGTTATAGGTTCACTGAAATGGTCAATTTGTGGCAATCAGTCTTGTTTGAATAATATTTAAAGGGTTTCTGTCACCCCACAAAGCTCTTTTTTTTTTTTTTGGATAGTTACGGTAGATTCCTCATAGCGCGATATAGGAGAATATAATAGTCTTACTTACTTTCATGCGGCCGATTCTTTATAAAACGAAGTTTTATAATATGTAAATGAGGGCTCTACCAGCAAGTAGGGCGTCTACTTGCTGGTAGCCGCAGCAGAAAACCGCCCCCTCGCCGTGTTGATTGACAGGGCCAGCCGTGATCTCCTCCTCCGGCCGGCCCTGTCAGTATTTCAAAAATCGCGCGCCTCTGGTCATTCGGCGCAGGCGCTCTGAGATAAGGAGGCTCGTCTCCTCAGCACTCCCTCAGTGCGCCTGCGCCGATGACGTCTTCTCTTTCGGTGATGTCATCGGCGCAGGCGCACTGAGGGAGTGCTGAGGAGACGAGCCTCCTCATCTCAGAGCGCCTGCGCCGAATGACCAGAGGCGCGCGATTTTTGAATTACTGACAGGGCCGGCCGGAGGAGGAGATCACGGCTGGCCCTGTCAATCAACACGGCGAGGGGGCGGTTTTCTGCTGCGGCTAACAGCAAGTAGACGCCCTACTTGCTGGTAGAGCCCTCATTTACATATTATAAAACTTTGTTTTATAAAGAATGAAAGTAAGTAAGACTATTATATTCTCCTATATCGCGCTATGAGGAATCTAACTATCCAAAAAAAAAAAAAAATGAGTTTTGTGGAGTGACAGAAACCCTTTAACTCACATACACAATGGATATGAAAAAGATAAATATAGGAGATATTCAATGCAATTTTTTACTATACATGTTCAGACCTGACATTTTGCTTGTATGGAATGGGATTAGGTAGAAAGTGAATATTAGAATGTGATATATCATAATAAGGGGGCATGACCTAGGCCGGGGACGGGACCAGACGTATGTTGGCAAAGATCCAAGCGCAGAAACTCCATCCGCTGCCCTAGCGCCATTGTGCCGGCCTCTCTCCTCAATATTCAGTGTCCTCAGCCCAAGAGGATCACCCAGAGGGGCTCCGATTTGTGTTTGCGGCCTACTCACCGACCAGCGCACCGGCCTTTCTTGATCCACGAGGCCGACCGGAAGTGCAGGCGGAGTGTGGACAAACAGGCAAAGGCGGCAAGGGCTAGAGAATAACCTGCAATCACTGCAGGACATTAAAAGTACCCTCCAACTCCTCTCTTCCCCTCCTGCCTCCCAACATTTATGCCCAAGCTGTGTGAACTGCCTGTTGACACTGTACTGTAAGGGGCACAGCCCTGACATCTCCCCACCAGCAATCATCCGCAGTGTGTGGAATGCGTACATGTGCTCCCGCTATGCCGCGCTCCAACAGTGACATGTGACAACCAAAATCCTGTCCGCAAAACTATTAACAGAGATTTTCAGCACTCTGCTCCTCTCTAAATATTCCAAAATACGAAAAGGATCCTAGGGCGAGATACTACAACCGCATTGTCGTAGTCCCTTCCTGCACTCTTCTGTACTCAGCAATCCTCTGACATGGCTGGCATGAATTCCCGCCTAACTCGCCAGGGGACTTGAGCAATACAACAGCCCCAGAAAACCACACTGCCCAGGGGTTTAACGCCACTGAACTGTATGAAAACCTAACACAATTGTTCAGACAAGAACTCCACAATGCTGTATCAGAAATCTCCAAATAAATGCATGATCTTGGTAAAGGGGTGGATGAGATGAAGACCAAAACAGATGAAATAATAAGGCTCTTGATGCAGATTAAACAAGTCTGGTCGATCATGGGATGAATCTAGCGCAATTAGAGCTGAAATTGGAAGACCTAGAAAATCGCTCAAGACAGGCTAATCTCCGTATAAGAGGCCTTCCGGGGAAGATTGTGACTGAAAGACACAGCTTTAAACCTGTTTCAAGCTCTATTACCACAAACTGATCCTCAGAATTTCTGTATAGACCAGATACATAGAGCGCTGACTGCGCCAAGATACCCCTCCTTGCCTCGTGACTTCATTCTCAATCTACACTACCCCGAAGCTAGAGACATTCTTCTTGCTGCGGCACAGAATATCTTTCCCTTGCCAGGAATAATCTCTAGTGTTCAATTGTTTGCCGACCTTGCACCATCCATGCTAGAGCTCAGGAGACAGCTACAACCTGTTACGTTAGCCCTACAGAAAGCACAGATCAGGAATCGATGGGGCTTCTTTTTTCAGCTGTCATTCCAAGTTGAAGGCAAAGACCACAATATTCACTCCCTGGAAGAAGGGCAAGAAGCACTACTGCTAGCAAACATACCTATGGACTCTCATCCACAGTCTGGCTCACGAGCTCCACTTCCACAGCGCCCTGCAAGACTCTGGGAGAACAACCAGCAGCCACAGTGTCCGACCACAACCAGACCAACTACCTGAAATCACTGGACTGATAAATATTATCTGCACTAAATACTCTTTAGAGCTGTTTATGGCTCATTTTTTTTGTACTTAAACCTATCAAGAACGGCTGCCTAGTGTAGTCGCTGTAAGCGACTAATATGTGATTTCCACTCTACCCCCGCAGAATATTCTGTCTTTTGGCATTTGTCTCCAATCACTGTTTCATAATCGAGATTTTGCTTAGTTTAACAGGTTGTGACAAAGCAGAAACATAACATCAAGTATAACCTAGAGGCAATCCTTAAAGGAGTACTACTGGGATTCCGGTTTGATTTAATACCATGTTTTTAAAGTGTAACTGTCATTTTTTTATTTATTTGCTAGTTCATTAGACCTAGGCATGTATACCTGAGTTAGTCTGTCAGTGATTGTCAAAAGATCTGTAATTACCTTATAATAACAGCTTTCATTATTGTCCCCTGTCCACTGGTCCCAGTTGCTATGGCTTGTCTGTCTCTGGCTAAGAAGACAGAAAGATAGAGGGGCGGTCCTTCACACTGCATGCCTGCATTAGGCTTCAGAGTGAGGAGGCGTGTCTCTCAGTAATCCAATCTGATTGGCTGGCAGGGAGCTGCTGACTACAGCAAGTGTGTATGTGAAGAGAGTGAAGGCAGTTTTGGCCTCCGAGAACTGGCAGAGGAGCCATCTTGAGAAGGTCCTCATATTGTGGAGGTTAAAACAGCCGTAACTAAGGGAAAAACTCAAAGAAAACCGTGGTATGTGAAAAAACTAAATATTGATTTATGCATAATTCTCCACTAGCAGTAACATATGCTAAAAATTATTTTTTTTTTTAATGAAAACATGACTGTTACACTTTTTTTTTTAATAGGCTACGGTTACACTTTAAGCTACATATTACTGTCACTGTTTGGATTACCATGTTGCCTTATCTGGTTATACCTGTAGATACTAGTTTGGTCATAATGCTTGACTATCAATCATCTATAGGTCTGTTTCGACCTTACTTTGGTCATATTCAACCCCATTTGGTTCTTTGACTATTACAGTTATACTGTTGCCTTTTTTTCTTATCTTCTTGGGAAAAATATACAGACCATCTACTGTATGCTGAATGCTCCTACCCTGCAATCCTAGCATTTACCATCCTGAAATTATGTGTAAGATTATGCCACAACATCAGGGGGTTTAATTCACCACCTAAAAGGAGGAAAGCCTTTTGCGGACTACAAGAAACATAAACTAGACGTTATTTGTCTATTTTACTGACGCTTCCCACCCAAAATTCTTTCACTCAAGATATAGTGTGAATTACCACTCAATGTTTCAAACTAAAAGCAGTGGAGTCTCCCTATTTATCTGAAATTCCATCCCACTTCATGTCATTAAAACTATTACCAACACTCGGGGCAGTTATCTAATCCTATTGGGTGAACTGTACAATCATAAACTCTGTCTTGTCAATACATATGCTGCTAATGTCAACCTAATAGAGTTTTTTCTAATCATATGCACTAAATTGCTCTTGCTGGAATACACGAGACTAATCTGGTGTGGTGATTTAAATTTTACACTGAACCCATCTATTGATTCGACATCCGCCCCTTCCCAGACCAGATCTGAAAGGCAGAAAAAAGACCCCTTGGAGGCATTTCAAATCCTCACACACTCGGATACATGGAGAGAATTGAACTCTTTAGCGAAATGATATACCTATTTTTCACTAGCACATTGCCATCACTATAGACTAGACTGTATCCTCACTCGATCACACTCCCATATTTATTGTATTCTAGACATCTAATATGTGTATGGTTCGATCACGATATGGTTTTAACCGAGCTTAACACATTGGAATGCCCGTCCTAACTTTCAGGTACTTAACGCACTAGGACAAGCATTCTCGTCCTAGGGTTAACGCGCTGCCCCACATGTGCTGCCGCGATCAGCAGCAGGGGCCCGGCTGATACTGACAGCCGGGCCCCTGCTGTATCTGCCAACATCCGTGAAAACACAGATGCCGGCGGATTAACCCCCCGTATGCCGTGGTCACGCTGACTGCGGCATACAGGAGGTTTGCGGCAGCTTGTACATCACCATCAGGTCCCCGTGCTGCAGTGACGGGGACCCGATGGTTGCTATGGCAGCCCCGATGCCTTGAACAGGCATCGGGACTGCCAGCTACGGAAGCCCAGGAGATCCAGCCCCAGGGCTGGGTCTCCTAGGCAACTGTTAGCGTCTTACAGTCTAAGACACTGACAGTTCAATACAGCACAATACAGATGTATTGAAACAGGGAATCAGACCCTGAAATCTTGAAGTCCCATAGTGGGACAAAAAATAAAGTTAAAAAAAGAAGTAAAAAAAATAAAGTTTTACAATAAAATTTAACGTTTAAATAAAAATAAAAAAGCGCCCTTTTCCCAAAATAAAGTAAATAAAAAAAAAATTGTAAAAGTTAGGGAGAAGAAGAAAAGTAGACAAATTAGGTATCGACGCGTCCGTATCGACCGGCTCTATAGCAAATAACACATGACCTAACCACTCAGGTGAACACTGTCAAAAATAAAAATAAAATCTGTGCTAAAAAAACTTTTTTGTCACCTTACATAACTAAAAGTGCAACACCAAGCGGTCAAAAAGGCGTATGCCCCCCTAAAATAGTACCAATCTAACCGTCGCCTCATCCCGCAAAAAAATGAGCCCCTACCTAAGACAATCACCCAGAAAAATGCTTATTTTGTGTTAAATGTAAAAAAAAAAAAAATAAGTAGACCTATTAGGTATCGCCGCATCCGTAACAACCTGCTCTATAAAAATACCACATGAACTAACCCCTTAACCCCTCAGATGAAGACCGTAAAAAAAAAATATAAAAACTGTGTAAAAAAAATAAATAAAATTTGTCACCTTACATCATATAAAGTGTAATAGCAAGCGATCAAAAAGTCATACGCACCCCAAAATCATACCAATCAAACAGTCTTCTCATCCCGCAAAAAATGAGGCCCTAACTAAGACAATCGCCCAAAAAATAAAAAAAACTATGGCTTTCAGAATATGGAGACACTAAAAATAATTTTTTTCAAAAATGCTTTATTATGTAATGACTTTATTTGTCATATTTGGTATTGTCGCATCCGTAACAATCTGCTCTATAAAAATACCACATGATATAACCTGTCAGATAAACATTGCAGGGCTCCAGATGGCGACCAAAATGGTTACCAATGCGACTTAGAATTTACAAATGGCGACAAGACTTTTTAGTCTTGTCGCCATTTGCGACTAGACCCGCCACCGCAGCTCTGCCGTTGAATACAGCGGCAGGGCACAGGAGGTGATAGTTCTCTGCCCGCCGCCGATGTTCTTCTCAGCAGCGCAGAGCGCAGTGGAGAAGGAGTTTCTCCCTCCCCCTGTGCTGCTGCCGCCGCTGACAGTAAGGAGAGAGACGGGAGGAGGGGCTGTGACCACTGCGCCACCAATGAAGATAACTGACCTGTTAATACAAATACAGTAGGCGGGTGCCGGAATCAAATAGCCGGCACCCGACTTCTATGACAGGGAGCTGCAATCCGCTGCAGTAAACCCCTCAGGTACCGCTCCCTGTCATAGAGGTCAAGTCCCGGCTATTTGATTCCGGCACCGGCCTCCTGTATTTGTATTAACAGGTCAGTTATCTTCATTGGTGGTGCAGTGCGCCTCCCCCCCCCATAGTATAATAAACATTGGTGGCGCAGTGCGCCCCCCCCAACATCCCAGTATATTAAACATTGGTGGCGCAGTGCGCCCCCCCCCAACACCCCAGTATATCAAACATTGTTGGCCCCCCCCCCAACACCCCAGTATGATAAACATTGGTGGCGTAGTGCGCCCCCCCAATAACCCAGTATATTAAACATTGGTGGCGCAGTGCGCCCCCAACACCCCAGTATAATAAACATTGGTGGCGCAGTGGAAAGTGCCAATGAGGGTTAAAAAAAAAATAATAATAATTAACTCACCTCCTCCAATTGATCACGTAGCTGCCGGTCTCCTGTTCTTTCTTCAGGACCTGTGGTGACGTCACTGAGCTCATCACATGGTCCATTACCATGGTGATGTACCATGTGATGAGCTCAGTGATGTCACCACAGGTCCTTTGACAGGTCCTGAAGAAAGAACAGGAGACCGGCTGCTACGCGATCAATTGGAGGAGGTGAGTTAATAATTTTTTTATTTTTTAACCCTCATTGGCACTGCCCAATGCGCCACCAATGTTTATTATACTGGGGTGTTGGGGGGGCACTGCGCCACCAATGTTTATTATACTGGGGTGTATATAATGTTTATTATATTGACCTTCTAAGCATTCTGTATTAAAAAATGCTATTATTTTCCCTTATAACCATGTTATAAGGGAAAATAATACAGTGAATAGACTTTCATCCTAGCAACCATGCGTGAAAATCACACCGCATCCGCACTTGCTTGCGGATGCTTGCGATTTTCACGCAGCCCCATTAACTTCTATGGGGCCTGCGTTGTGTGAAAAACGCACAACATAGAGCATGCTGCGATTTTCATGCAACGCACAAGTGATGCGTGAAAATCACTGCTCATGTGCACAGCCCCATAGAAGTGAATGGGTCCGGAATCAGTGCGGGTGCAATGCGTTCACCTTAAGCATTGCACCCGTGCAGAAATCTCGCCCATGTGAAAAGGGCCTAAGGGTGAATAGGACAAGGGTTCCAGCCCCTAAGGGGGCTAATAGTAAGTTAAAAAAAAAAAAAAACACAAACACTAAGGCTACTTTCACACTTGCGGCAGTGTGATCCGGCAAGCAGTTCCTGTGTGAGACGCATCCGGATGCGGATCAATCTCACAAATGCATTGCAAGAACGAATCCATCTCTCTGCTTGTCATGCGGACAGACGGATCTGTCTTGTATCTTTTTACACATTTTTTACCGGTCTGCGTATGCCGGCCGGAAGGACGGATCCTGCATTCCGGTATTTTGAATGCCGGATCTAGCACTAATACATTCCTATGGGAAAAAATGTCAGATCCGGCATTCAGGCAAGTCTTCAGTTTTTTTCGCCGGAGATAAAACCGTAGCATGCTGCGGTTTTATCTTTTGCCTGATCAGTCAAAATGACTGAACTGAAGACATCCTGATGCATCCTGAACGGATTGCTCTCCATTCAGAATGCATGGGGATATGCCTGATCAATTCTTTTCTGGTATTGAGCCCCTGTGACGGAACTCTATGCCGTAAATGAAAAACGCTAGTGTGAAAGTACCCTAAAATATTAAGTTTAAATCCCCCCTTTCCCAATTTTACATATAAAATATATAAACAATAAATAAATAAACATATTACATAGCGCTGCGTCCGAAAAGTCCAAACTATTAAATTATTAAAAAATATATCCTATGCGGTGAGCATTCACCATTTTTTAGTCACCCCAAAAAATAGAATAGGACTGTTCTATTATGGGCCGAATGTTTCATAAAATGCGAAATGCACGCGGCTTTTTTTTTTTTCGCGGTATTAAGTATCGCAATACTTTTTTATGGTGACAGAAGCAAATCAAAATTTTGGTATTGAAACAACCCTATGCCGATCTGATCGGCGTAGCGTTGTCACGATACCAAAATTTTGATTCAGTTTCGATTTGGCGACTAAAAATTTAATTTGGCTCCTAAATTTTTCAGTTCAGGAGCCAATGGCTACAAGGTATTTTTTTAGTCTGGAGCGCTGCATTGTAAACGACAAAAACAGTGCCAAAACAGCTATTTTTTGTTACCTTGCCTCACAAAAAGTGTAATATAGAGCAACCAAAAATCATATGTACCCTAAAATAGTACCAACAAAACTGCCACCTTATCCCATAGTTTCCAAAATGGGGTCATTTTTTGGGAGTTTATACTCTAGGGGTGCATCAGGGGGTCTCCAAATGTGACCTGGCAGCTTAAAATTATCCCAGTGAAATCTGACTTCCAAAAACCATATGGCGTTCCTTTCCTTCTGTGCCCTGCCGTGTGCCTGTACAACAGTTTACGACGACATATGGGGTGTTTCTGTAAACTACAGAATCAGGGCCATAAATATTGAGTTTTCCATTAAATCTTGTGGAACACCTAAAGGGTTAACAAAGTTTCTAAATTCAGTTTTGAATACCTTTAGGGGTGAAGTTTCTAAAATGGGGTCATTTTTGGGTGGTTTCTATTATGTAAGCCTCACAAAGTGACTTCAGACCTGAACTGGTCCTTAACCCCTTTAGGACACAGCCTTATTTCACCTTAAGGACCAGGCCATTTTTTGCAAATCTGACCAGTGTCACTTTAAGTGGTGATAACTTTAAAACGCCTTGACTTATCCAGGCCATTCTGAGATTGTTTTTTCGTCACATATTGTACTTCATGACACTGGTAAAATCAGTTTTTATTTATAAAAAAAATACCAAATTTACCATAAATTTGTAAAAAATGGCAAATTTCCAAGTTTCAATTCCTATACTTCTATAATACATAGAATATTGGATCATTTTGGGAATGACATTTTATTTTTTGGGGATGTTACAAGGCTTAGAAGTTTAGAAGCAAACCCAATTTTTAGGGACCAGTTCAGGTCTGAAGTCACTTTGTGAGGCTTACATAATAGAAACCACCCAAAAATGACCCCATTCTAGAAACTACACCCCTCAAGGTATTCAAAACGCATTTTACAAACGTTGTTAACCCTTTAGGTGTTCCACAAGAGTTAATGGCAAAAGGTGTAAATTTCAGAATTTAGATTTTTTGGGCAAATTTTCTATTTTAATCCATTTTTTCCAGTAACAAAGCAAAGGTTAACAGCCAAACAAAATGCTATATTTATTGCCCCAATTCTGTAGTTTGCAGAAACACCCCATATGTGGCCGTAAACTACTGTACGGGCACACAGTAGGGCGTAGAGGGAATGGTGCACCGTGTGGTTTTTGGAAGGCAGATTTTGCTGGACTGGTTTATTTAGACCATGTCCCATCTGATGCCCCCCTGGAGTAGAAACTCCATAAAAGTGACCCCATCTAAGAAACCACACCCTCAAGGTATTTAAAACTGATTTTACAAACTTTGTTAACCCTTTAGGTGTTGCGCAAGAGTTATTGGCAAATAGAGATGAAAAATTTGCCAAAAAATGTAAATTCGCAAATTTCATTTTAATCCATTTTTTCCAGTAAAAAAGCAAGGGGTTAACAGCCAAACAAAATGCTGTATTTATTGCCCCGCATCTGTAGTTTTCAGAAACACCCCATATGTGGCCGTAAACTACTGTACATAGAGGGAAAGGTGCGCCGTATGGTTTTTGGAAGGCAGATTTTGCTGGACTGTTTATTTACACCATGTCTGATTTGAAGCCCCCCTGATGCACCCCTAGAGTAGAAACTCCATAAAAGTGACCCCATTTTGGAAACTACGGGATAAGGTGGCAGTTTTGTTGGGACTATTGTTAGGGTACATATGATTTTTGGTTTATCTATATTACATTTTTGTGAGGCAAGGTTACCAGACATAGAAATTCTGAAATTTCATCTCCATTTGCCAATAACTCTTGTGGAACACCTAAAGGGTTAACAACGTTTGTAAAATCAGTTTTGAATACCTTGAGGGGTGTAGTTTCTTAGATGGGGTCGCTTTTATGGAGTTTTTACTCTAGGGGTGCATCAGGGGGGCTTCAAATGGGACATGGTGCCAAAAAAAAAGGCCATCAAAATCTACCTTCCAGAAACCATACGGCATTCCTTTCCTTCTGCGCCCTGCCGTTTGGTCATACAGCAGTTTACGACCACATATGGGGTGTTTCTGTATACTGCAGTATGAGGGTAATAAATATGAAGTTTTGTTTGGCTATTAACCCTTGCTTTGTTATTGGAAAAAAACGGATTAAAATGGAAAATTTTCCCAAAAATTGCTTTTTTGGCACCGTTTTTTTTTTTTTACCGTGTTCATCTGAGGGGTTGGGGGGGGTATTTTTATAGAGCAGAATCTTATGGACGCATTGATACCTAATATGTCAACTTTTTTGTTATATATTTATGTTTTACACTATATTATCTTTTTATAAACAAAAAAAAAAAACATTTTTGTATTTTCATAGTCCGAGTCATTTTTTTGTTGTTTTTAGCCGATTATCTTATGTAGGCGTTAATTTTTTGCGGAATGAGAGCACTGTTTTATTGGCACTATTTTGGGGGGCATATGACTTTTTGATCGTTTGCTATTACAATTTTTGTGATGTAAGGGGACAAAAAAATACCTTTTTTTTGCACTTTTATTTTTTTTTTACCGTGTACATCTGAGGGGTTAGGGGGGGGGGTATTTTTATAGAGCAGATTCTTACGAACGCGGCAATTCCTAAAATGTCTTTTTAGTTTTAGTGTCAAGTCTGAGAACCAGTTTTTTTATCCGATATAAATTTAGTACTCCATGGAAGTGTGGTACTCCCTGAAGCAACCAATAATGCAGAGGCCTGGATGATCTGGGCACGTGTCACACTGAGTAGTGGTGTCCTTCCGTATCCTCCTCCTGTGACACACTCTGCACCTTTTTTGGTTACGTCCCTTCTTTCCAGTATGGGGGACCACACCTGGAAAGTGTTGGACAGGGACGATCCGGGCGCCTCTAGTTCCCGAGGTACTCTGGCCTGCTCTTTCCCGGTCAGAAAAGTTCAGGTCCTTGAGGACTGCCTCATAGAACTGAAGGAATGTCCCTGTGTTGCCAGTGCTCCCGGACAGCACAAAAGAGTTGTACAAGGCAACCTGTACCAAGTAGACCGCAACTTTTTTGAACCATGCCCGGGTTTTGCGCATGGCGTTATATGGCTTGAGGATTTGATCAGAGAGATCAACTCCTCCCATATATCGATTGTAGTCGACGATACAATCGGGCTTGAGGACCGTTGCCGCGGTACCTCGCACACGGACAGGGGTGATGCCGTTACCATGAATTGTGGACAGTACAAGGACATCTCTCTTGTCCTTATATCTGACCAGCAACAGGTTTCCAGTGGTAAGGGCACGGGTCTCACCCCTGGGGATAGGTACCTGGAGGGGGTGGACAGGGAGGCAGCATTGATTTTTCCGCACTGTCCCACAAGCGGACGCGGATCTGGCGGCGAGGGACTGTAACAAGGGGATACTAGTATAAAAGTTATCCACGTACAGGTGGTAACCCTCGTCTAGCAGTGGGTGCATAAGGTCCC
Source organism: Bufo bufo (assembly GCF_905171765.1). Lineage (NCBI taxonomy): Eukaryota > Metazoa > Chordata > Amphibia > Anura > Bufonidae > Bufo > Bufo bufo. The sequence goes on along the minus strand of NC_053392.1, from coordinate 434,571,570 downwards.
ACACAAGTTTCCCGCTAACACCCAGAGTGGGGGGACATTCTGGGGGTTCAATACGGGAATCTCGCCCCACTCAAAACTTGTAAGTGTACCCTGAGGTACTGTCACAAAGTTTGTAGAGCTTCACGCCATACCTCGCCCGCTTAGAGGGAACATACTGGTGGAAAATGAGTCTCCCCTTGAATGCAATGAGAGACTAATCAACCGCGACCTCCCTTCTAGGTACATAGGCCTGTACATATTTGGCCCCAAAGTGATCGATGACGGCCTGATTTTGTACAGGCGGTCATAGGCAGGATCACCTCGAGGGGGTGGGGGACATGCTGCATTATCTGAATATTGCAGGCATTTCCGGATGGCCTTAAACCGGGAGCGTGTCATGGCCGTACTGTAAAGTGGAGTCTGGTAGAGGACGTCCCCACTCCAGTAATGCCTGACACTAGGTTTCTTGACTAGGCCCATGTGCAGCACTAGGCCCCAAAACGTCCTCATCTTGGCGGCACTGACCGGCCGAGCCAAAAAGGAGCCCGGGTGTTGAGCAACGAACTGTTGGGCGTACAGGTTCGTCTGCTCCACCATCAGATTTACAAAGTGGTCACTGAAAAAAAAGACTAAAATAGTCATATTCAGTGAAGCCCACTGTGGAAATCTGGATTCCTGGTTGCCCTACAAAATCAGGAATCACGGGCTCAAATCGCTCTGGGGCACACCAGACAAGTTCACCGGCAGGGGGCTCCAGTGGATGTAACTCGTGGGCCGGAAAACTAGTACGAGCCCCAGAGCTGCTCGTACTAGGGTGGGCCACAGGGTCCCTAGCAAGGCGGTCTCCTTCCTCCGCCTGGCGGCATCTCCGCCGCCTTGGGGGCTCATCATCATCGCTAGATGATGAGGAGGACGCAGATGACAACATGAAAGTGGGGTCATCCTCGTCCTCACTAGGACTCTCGAACTCGGAGGCAAGCTGGGCGTATGCCTCCTCGGCCGAGAACATCCGGCGGGCCATAGGGGAGTGTGTGTCTGCGTGTGTGTAAATCTTTATTCAGTGTGTGTGGGGGCACGGGTGTTCGCGAACTCACCCTAAACCTAACAGACAAAAAAAATGACTATCTAAGAAAAGGGGAAAAAATGTGAAAAAACTATATAAAAAAATTCAAAATCGCTGATCAACCGTCCGAAGTTGATCAGCGGTGGGGTGTCCGATGCGCTAAGAGTGCTGGCCACAGTCAGCGTATGTCACCGATGTACTAGGGGAAAACTCCAAAAGACAACTACGAAGGAAGGGAAAAGACACTAGGCCTCACCGCTAGGGAAGAAAAAGGGTCACCACCTATAAAACCCTGCTCCTGGCCCTAACTCCTATCTGTATGGGCACCTCCCGATGGTAGAGATGCCCATACACAGGAACCTAGAAAACCCTGGTGGCCCTCGGATGCCCTAATGGTAATGACAGGACAGAGAACCCGCTCCTTCCCTGGTGAAGGAACCAGCGTCTCGCTGATGCCTAGCAAACAACAAAAGTGGGGGGGAATACAAAATACAACAAGCGTGTGGCGAAACCAACCTCGCCACTGGGTTTTGGAGGGGCCTGGAACACTTAACTTCTGAGGCTGATGGATGATGGATGAACAGGACTTCAACTAGAACCTCACTCCAGTTCTTCCAAAAACCAAATGAAGCTATCCAGAGCAAGGAGTGATGGGTAATGTCAGACTAAATAGGGGGAGGTAAAGGTCACATGATTCACACCTGAACAGGAGGTGTGGACATACAAGCAACACACAGACAAAGTGAAACCAAAACCAAAAAGAGGCTGTCAGATCACTAATGTGCAGATAATCTTTCAGACCTTCTAAAACCTGTCACAGTACCCCCCTTCTACGGGTGACTTCCGGGTACCCAGGACCGACCTTATCAGAATGAGCTCTGTGGAATGCTCTTACCAGACGACTAGCATTAACATCGGTCGCTGGAACCCACATCCTCTCCTATGGTGGAGAGGGTGCGGACCAGAAGTGTCAAAGGAAGCAGTACCCTTATTGGACAGTACGTCCTGAAGGCGAGGACCCCTAGATCTCTCCCTCAGGCATCTATCAAGACGTACAGCAAGGGACATAGCTGCTTCTAATGACTCAGGATTTTAATGAAAAGCCAATGCGTCCTGCAGTCTCTCAGAGAGACCCTGGCAGAATTGGCTATGGAGAGCAGAATCGTTCCACTCTGTATCCGTAGCCCATCTCCTAAATTCAGAGCAATAGGTCTCCGCAGAACGTTCTCTCTGCCGCAAACCCCGTAACTTGGTCTCGGCCTGAGAGATCCGATCCGGGTCATCATAGATAAGACCCAAGGCTCTAAAGAATTCATCTACTGACTGGAGGGACGGTGATCCGGTCGGCAGAGAAAAAGCCCAAGATTGGGCGTCCTCTTTAAGCAATGAAATAATCATACCCACACGTTGACACTCATCACCAGAAGAGTATGGACGCAGCCTAAAGTATAATTTACATGACTCCCTGAACCGGATGAAATTGTCACTACCCCCGGAAAACCTGTCCAGGAGAGCTACCTTCGGTTCAGGACAGGCCTGGAACCCACCACCGGAACCAGCAGCCTGTGGACTCTGAATCTGCAAAACCATTGCACGGAGGTCTGCTACCTCCGAAGTCAGATTCTGCAGCTGTTCGACCAGTGCAGTCATAGCATCCATAGCTGCACAGATCAGAACATAAAATGGCGATATGAGCTCTGGATAGTGTCACGGATGTAGTAGGGGAGAACACCAAAAGACAACAAGAAGGAAGGGAAAAGACACTAGGCCTCGCCGCTATGGAAGGAAAAGGGTCACCACCTATAAAACCCTGCTCCTGGCCCTAACTCCTATCCGTATGGGCACCTCCTGATGGTAGAGATACCCATACACAGGAACCTAGAAGACCCTGGTGGCCCTCGGATGCCCTAATGGTAATGACAGGGCAGAGACAACCCTCTCCTTCCCTGGTGAAGGAACCAGCGTCTCGCTGAGGCCTAGCAAACAACAAAAGTGGGGGGGGAATACAAAATACAACAAGCGTGTGGCGAAACCAACCTCGCCACTGGGTTTTGGAGGGGCCTGGTTGCCAGCCTCTTGCCCCAGGATTATGGCCCATACTAACTTTGAAGGAGAAGACAGACCGGCCGCACAGCTTAAATCTGTGGAACTGTTTTGGGCAGGAAAGCCATGCTTGTGGTCGGCCAAATGTGACTTCCATGGAATTCGGGAACCCCTGCTCGGATCTGGGTGATTTTTGGATATGTTGTTCACCCAGATCAGAGCTATCCATGGATGTATACATTATGGGGATATGTGGGGTTTTGAGGTGTGTGACAGAACCATCTGTCTTTGGAATTGTAGTGTATGTTATGTGAGGGTACCCAGATAGCTAATTTTATTGTATTCGTGTAGTCTGAGGAGTGCCATTCACCTAATAATATGCACTCAGACTTGAGCTATCTGGGGATATGTTAAATGTCTGTGTTTACTGTAAGGGTTGTGACATTGTATGTTTAAATGGTGATTTATGTCCTGTTGTCCCCACATGTGGATTGGCGATTTCCCTTTGTCCTGAGAGATAATTGAATTACTCCTCGGGTGTCTCCAGGGCAGAGAGGAGGAAACCATGATGCATTGTGGGGATGTAGATTTGTATCCTGAATTGCTGCATATCTGTCCTGTGTCACAGTCTTCCATCTGGTCCCCTAGGGGAGTGTCCACCAGATGGGGACCTGCATAAATACGGGCGGGTAGCCCTCAATAAAGAGTTCCTGTTTTATCCTTCATCATGTTGAGGCTGGTGTTTGGGTAACTGATGGACACTGGGGGATTGCTATACGCTGAAGATTTGCTATACTCCTCTGGCTATAACTACTAGCTCTTGTAAGAGCTGTTCCTGCTCTCTGGACTTAGGAGAGGTTGACCCACTGGAGCCTTGTCGTAGGTCCAGGGTGGGTAGGAGACGGCGAGACCTCAACCAAGCTTCGGCGGTTCATGGGGTCTGCAGTGCTTACGGTGTCAGGTGGAGGGCTTGGAGACCTCTGGAAGCACTAGGAGCAACTATCGACGGAGGTACCCGGTCGGGGTGCTAGGAGCTCTGTTACAAAGCGGAACACTTAACTTCTGAGGCTGATGGATGATGGATGAACAGGACTTCAACTAGAACCACACTCCAGCTCTTCCAAAAACCAAATAAAGCTATCCAGAGCAAGGAGTGATGGGTAAAGTCAGACTAAATAGGGGGAGGTAAAGGCCACATGATCCACACCTGAACAGGAGGTGTGGACATACAAGCAACACACAGACAAAGTGAAACCAAAAGAGGCTGTCAGATCACTAATGTGCAGATAATCTTTCAGACCTTCTAAAACCTGTCACCCAGCGTACGCACAAAAAAAAACTGTTGAGGGGGGGCAAGCTGCATCACCCCTGGGGGGTCTAGGGTCACACAGCTGTGCTGTGGACCCCAGACACCCGATTTAGGGTGATGCACCCCAAATTTTATTTATTTTTCTCACTAACTTTTCCCTGAATATCCCTGCCTAACCCAACTTTCCCTAAATACCAGGGGGTGCTAAGGCACAGATGGAGATCGGTGCAGTTCTGGATCCACGTGAGCGCTGCGATAATTTGAATGAACCAGTCGACCAATGAGAGCGATCCTGAGAAGTGATGTCACCATGACCTCTCAGGATCGCAGGATGGTGATTGGTGGTGTATTATCACACCACCGATCACCATCCTGTTCTGTGTTATCGGGTCCCCAGAGACCCGAATAACCCGGAAATGCAGCAAACTGCAGGTCTGAATTGACCTGCGGTTTGCTGCGAACGCCGACATGGGGGGGGGGGGGGAGTTACAGGACCCCCTGGCGCATTTAGCCAAGGTGCCTGCTCAATGATTTGAGCAGGCACCGGGTTCCGATCAGCGCCAGGCGGTGGTGATCGGAACTATACATGACGTACCGGTACGTCATGTGTCCTTAAGTACCAGAACAACATGCCGTACCGATACGTCATGTGTCCGGAAGAGGTTAAAAAGTGTGTTTTGAAAATTTTCGGAAAAATTTCAAGATTTGTTTCTAAACTTCTAAGCCTTCTAACGTCCTCAAAAAATAAAATTGAATTCACAAAATAATCCAAATATGAAGTAGTCATATGGGGAATGTAAAGTAATAACTATTTTTGGAGGTATTACTATCTATTATAAAATTAGAGAAATTGACATTTGGAAATTTTGCTAATCTTTCTAAATTTTTGGTAAATTTGAAATTTTATTTTAAAAAATTAATTTTCTGGACTCATTTTTACCACTGTCATGAAGTACAATATGTGACGAGAAAACAATCTCAGAATGGCCTGGATAAGTAAAATCTTTTTAAAGTTATCACCACATAAAGTGACACGTCAGATTTGAAAAAAATGGCCTGGTCCTTAAGGTGAAAAATGGCCCGGTCCTTAAGGGGTTAAATATAGATTTGAAACTTTCTCACCTTTATTATAGCCAGTAGACTCAACTCCTTCATTCCCTCCCATATTCACAGAGACCAAGTTGGTTTTATCCCAGGACAACAGGGAACGCCATTCACATAGCGAACAGATCCCGTATTCCCTTATCAGTCCTGGCGTTGGACATAGAAAAAGCGTTAATAGCTTATCTTGGACATACCTGCAAATGATACTCCAAAAAATGGGGTTTGGAAGTTCCTTTCTTATACTCTAACCCAGAGGTGCCGCATGTGGTCCCCAGAACCAAGTTTTGCGGCCCCTGTCTTGCTGGGCAGAAACACGACTGATCGTGCAATCAGCCGTGTTTCTGCCTGAAGCGCCGCACGGCGATGGATGACCGCTCCTGCACTGTAGCAGGAGCAGGTCAGGCTTCCCCGCTGGAAGTTAAAAAAAAGTTTAACAAAATTGTTAAAACATTTTTTTTAAACTAAATAAAAAATATAATAACATACAAATAAAAGGAAAAAATAAAATAAAATATGTAGCAAAAAATATATTATAAAAAAAAATACCATGAAAAGGAAAAAGTCTAAAATAAAAAGCAGTCTTTTTATGACCATTTGGGGAACATATTATGTGGCAAAAATATATAAAAAATAAATAAATACAAATTAAATAAAAAATAAAATGCAAATAGAAGAACAAAATAGTAAAATAAAAGTGCAAAAAAATAGTGTTCATTGTCAATATATTTAAAAAAATAAGTAATAAAGCAAATATAAAAAATAATACAATAGAATATTAATAAAATACAGATAAAAGTAAAAAATAAACAGAAAAGGTGCAAATTAAAAAAAAAAGGGTCAGTGTCCCCCAAAGGTCTTTTTATGACCTTTGGGGGACCTATCATGTAGCAGAAATATATTAAAAATGAAGTTAAAAAAAAAAGAATAAAATTCATAAAAGAAAAAACACCCACACCAACCATTACAGCCCCATTCACGTGAAACTATACATATTATATAACAAAACGGCCTACACAAAATAGGGAACTAATTATTATAATTTATTTTGGTGTTTGCATATTTAAAGAATAAGAAGCTATAGTTTGAAAAAAAATACTTTATATAATACTTTAAAAATGTTTTGTACAGTTTCCCCCAAATGAAACTACAAAAAAATGTGGTAATTCAACAAATAAGATAGTTACAGCCGTTTGAACCACTTGCGGTAAGTCACAAAAAAGTGTCTGGTCTTTAAGGCCTTTTCAAGCCTAGTCATGAAAGGGTTAACCAATGATCTCCTTCCCCACTAGTAAGTTAAAGCGCTTACTGGTTATTGCAGGGCCCCTATAACGGCAGGAGGCGGTAATAATCAATAAGCGCCGGCCTCTGCAGTGAAGAAAAGCGCTTGCTGGTTATTGCAGGGTCCCTATAACTGGGGGCAGGAGGAGGTATTAACCAGTGAGCGCCGTCCTCTGCAGTGAAGAAAAGCGCTTACTGGTTATTGCAGCGTCCCTATAACTGGGGGCAGGAGGGGGTAATAACCAGTGAGCGCAGGCCTCTGCAGTGAAGGAACGCGCTTACTGGTTATTGCAGGGCTCCTATAACTGGGGGCAGAGGTGGTAATACCAGTGAGCTCTGGACTCTACAGTGAATGAAAACGCTGATTTATGAATAGGAGGCAGGATGGAAGGAAATGTTGCCACTTTTCCAGTAAAAATTATTTTTAACCATTTCCTGCAGCATGGCCCCTAAAACAAAAGGTTCATACTTACCTGCTCCCATTGCCTACATCTTCCGGTCCCTGCACTGTTTACACCTGTATGTCATATGCACCTCTCCAGCCAATGACTGGCTTCAGCAGTGACATGCTGCTTGTGGCCACATCATTGGCTGGAGAGGTGCATGTAACCATGGCCATGCATTGCCAGGTGTAAACAGTGTGGGGACCGGAAGATGGGGGCAGCACAGAGGACCAAAGCGGCAGGGAGCAGGTAAGTATAACTCTGCGGTTTCAGAGGCTATGCTGCAGGACGATATTCGGGACAATTATTGGGAAAAAGTGTTCATAGGAGTGCTCATATCTTGTATCTGGCCGGTATAATCGTGCTGCTGATCAGTCAATAAACAAGAACTCGCTCGTTTGTCAGCTGATTTGCATATTTTATCAGGATGAAAGGTTTACAATTATCTGCAGCACATCTCCCGCTGTAATCAGGGATCAGCTATCGATAATCAATATAACTAAATGAAGGCGGAATGACTGTTATAGTGATCATTCCTCCCCAAACACTTTGCATTGGCCTGTGTAATAGTGATGAGTGGCAGGGGCAATATTCGAATTTGCGAATATTTGGGCGAATAGTCGCCATATATTCGAGAATTCGCGAATTTGTGATCTTCAGGCATTATTTTCTTGATTGCATAAACTGGTATTTAAAAAAAAAAAGAATATTCGCGAATTATCGAAGTGCCGATATTCGCGATTAAAATTCGCAATTCGAATATTCGTCATCAACACTACTGTGTAATAGGCTGATGCAAATGAGCGCCGATCAACATTTTTTTTTATTTGCAGCCCCTTGAAATAGAGCGATGTGACAATGCCGCCCTCAGTCCATAAAAGGTTGTGCACCCCTGCTCTAACCACTTTGCTTACCTGAAAATCCCTCGATTTCACCTACACACATCAATAGGAGTACGAGACAGGGCTGCCTGCTGTCCCCCACCTTTTTTTGCTCTTGCCATGCAGCCCTTGGCAATAGCCATAAGAACAAATCTGGATATCAAAGGCATTTTCATAGGTCACTCCCATACCAAACTGAGCCTTTTTGCAGATGATCTGCTACTGATGCTAACAAATCCCCTTACCTCTTTCCCTAACCTTATGAAAGTTTTGACTCAATTTGCTAGGATATCGGGTCTCAAACTGAATGCATCCAAATCTGATGTTCTGATGTAACACCCGAGAAACTGTCACAGTCGGGGGGAAACTCCACAACGTACAATTTAGGTTGGCGGGATATGCCACTAGGCCTGGAAACAGGAATAAGGGGAGCAGGTCAAACAACCCTAAATCCTAGCCCTGATCTCCTAACTGTATGAGCGAACCCTAATGGTGGGGGGGGGCTCATTCCCCAAACCTCGGGCCCTGCTAACCCTAGAGATCCCTGGTAATAATGTCAGGACTAGGAGACGACCTGTTCATCCACAACACAGATGAATCGGAGTCTCCATCAGGCCTAGCAACAAGAAAGGTGCAGACAGTAGCATAAACCAGATTGGCAGGTAAGCACCCAGCGCAAACAACATACACTGGAACAACAGCACTTACTGTACCTGCCACAACAACTGGATAAAACTACAAATGCAACTGACTAGTGGTTCCCCTTCAGGGAAACCCTGGAGCCCACTTACACAGCAGGTGGTCAATGCAGTCCGCCCTCCGAGGAACCCAGGAGCCCCCTCACTGGAGGCACAACACACAGGGAAACGCCTTGCATACATGCTGGACGAACAACACCAAAAGACCAGACTTGAAACTACAAGTCGTACACCACACCCTGAATATAAACCCACACTAAACATCAACACAGGTAAGGTAGGGAACATGGAGGATACATAAGGGATGACAATCTTTGTCCAACAAGGGGGCCCTCAAACTGGACAGATGGTAAGGTCCAGGATGGCAGCATAACTCCAGCTCCACAAGAAGCTGAAGTTCCACCAACCTCAGGCTCCAAGTACTATAAGAGCCCACACTTAGCTCCACCTTGCTCACATTTTAACCCCATACTCACAGAATGATAAGGGACAACAACCTTAAAGGGAAAGTGTGTAAACATGCTAAAAACTACACGTTGCCATCGGCAACAAGCATGCACGGCTAAAGTCTCGCGGTCCACTACCACCAGACCATGACACAGCCGTGATAGAAACTCATTGAACTAAACTTTAGCTTTAAAACCAGAAATCACTATATACCCTATCTTGTTAAACTTACTAAGAACATAGATAATCTATACAAAACTAACTAAGACCCCATCTTTAAGTAATTGCTCTCTGATCTACATAAATGGGACTGTCCGTTCCTATCCTAGATTGGTAGAATACATGCAGTAAAGATGGTGTTGTTGCCTAAAATCCTTTATTTGTTCAGAACCCTCCCAACACCGGTCCCACAACATGCGGTCCAAACCCTGCAGAAACAAATCTTTTCTTTTATTTGGTCTCATAAGCGTCCACGCATGGCTAAAAAGATCATGTTCCTACATAAAAAAGTGGGAGGAATGACTGTACCTAATTGCTGCTTACAACAAGGCAGCGAGACTTGCCCAACTAGCACCGATATTAGCAGGCCCTAATGCACCTCTATGGGTCTTTCTTGAGACTTTACTATTCCCAGCGGCTTCCTGGCCAGCTCTTCTGGACTGAAGTTTCGCACCCTGCCGACATGAAACAATTAGCTCCTTTTACATTCTTTTCAATACTCCTATGGCGTCAAATATAAACTACAGTCAAAACCCTCTATGCTGACACCTATATTCTCCAATTCAGCATTCCCCGCAGGAGAAACCTCTAATTTCACGTGGTGGCACTCACATAAACCCATTACGTTACATGATTTCATCCTACACAGTAAATTGATATCAGTCTCTTATTTTTATACCCTATACAAACCCCCACCCGAAGAGTGGTGGACAAAACAACAGATATTCCACTTTCTGTTGTCCTTAACTAGCTCTTCCCCTAAGCTAGAATTGAGTGTTATGGAATCCATATGCAAATTCCGCTCCACTTTCCCAGGCATCCTCTCCCGATTATATCGGGAGATCAACGGATCCCAATATCGGGATAAATTGCCAATTATGCTACAGTGGGAGGCTGATATGAATACCACCACGTCTATAGAACATTGGCATCACTGCTGTACTCTTTTGAGCAAAAATAGCTAGCAAGTCTCGTAACTGAAACGTCACTTAAAGTTTTGCATAGAGCATATATGGTAATGCAGATAAAATATATAATATCCAAAATATAGTGTGCAAAGACAAACATTGGGATAGAGGGTAGTGGACCCCCAATTAGTACAATCATTAGTATCCCAAATGAAAAAAATACAATAAATAAAGTGCACGGCGGCACTAGTAACCAGCAAGTCCTACCGGTACCAAGGGACGGTCACCAGATCCTTCACCAAAAGCGGAATTCGTGGACAGTCACTTTTCTCCACTTGTCACACCAAACATCTGGCTGAGTCGTCGCCCTATGGGTTGTTTCAAATGCAGTGGCTGCGTGGCCTGTGATAGTATTACTACAGGCAAGACCTTTATCAGTAGTAATCTTAAACGCAGCTTCAGCATTAGAGACTTCATCTCGTGTAGGACTGCTGGTGTCATATATAAAATAACGTGTATCTGTCAAAAGGAGTATATAGGAAAAACGAAAGGGGAGCTTCGCCGACATGTAGGAGAACATCTTCTGGACATAGAGAAGTGACGAGACACTGCGGTTGCTCGTCATTTATGTGAACTCCACCAGGGAGACCCTAGGGTCATTAAAGTCATGGGCATTGAAGCCGTTAGCCCCCCTAAACGCGGGGGAGACTGGGACAAGATTCTATTATAGCGCGAGGCGCGCTGGATCTTTCTCCTACGGACGGTTACACCGACAGGTCTTAATGAACAACTTACCTACATCTGTTTCTTGTGAACCAGCAGTTGCCCTTAGTTACCATTATCATGACTGTAATATGAGCCGAGGGTCTCGTCCTTTCCTGGATTAGCTATTATCAGCCTCTCAATACTTTTGTCTCTACAACCTGTTACATATTGTTTAGGGGTCATATCTTTTCCCCTTTATTGGTGAGGGCTTTTCCTCATTAATGACTATGGACATCTTATCTTGTTATCATTTATAACTTGTTTCCCTTATCACTATGCCACCAAAAACTTACCTCCTGATGGAAGACCATTATAATATTTAGTTACTAATGCCAATGGCCAACGTTTCTGTTGTTGGACCATTATCCAGGGGTCTATTTTGTCTTTTATTATGATAAATGGCCTTTAATACCTTGCTTAATATTTGGTCCGATTGTGGGCCGATGTACTCTGGTGATGATTTGAGGTCCGATCATCTCACCATCTGCGAGTATATAGGAGCAAGGGGTATTGTGGATTGCTTCTAATGCCGCGGTCGTTCTGGCCGGCTAATGCGATCTCGCGGGACTTAGTACGAGATCGCGCATGCGCAAGAGTGCTAAGTTTGTTCAGGCACTTCCTTGCGCTCCATACCTCGTTCTCGATTTGTAATGAGCGCACGCGCCGCGCTGACGTGTAGGCGGGTGCGCTCATTGGCCACTGGCATCGTAGGTGGCGGCAGCGCGAATCAGGTAACTATTTAAATAAGGTGGGAGCACCAGTTTAGTTGGCGTCCCATGTGCAGGCATACTCATCTTTATTCTGCACCACCTTTTACCTCCTAACTTTGAGGTTCCCCCTGGAAGGGTTCCACCATCTTGGCACCCCTCCTGACCAGCTGACTTATCACTGTCAACTTGCTGTTTGGGATTGATGATTCATTTAAGGATTGAACCCTAGCATTTTTTCCATCTCCCCTGATGAACTGCTTTTTGTTCTGGCAGTGAAACATGCGTGTAGGGAGTGTTTCATGTATATTTAGGGACATATAGATTTTTAGACCAAGGGACAGGTTCCGGACGGGGTCGTCCTTGTTAGGACAAGTGCCCTGTGGTCAGGCTGCTACTTATCATCTAGTATCAGGGCTGAATGGCTAGTTAGCCATATGGCTTGAACAGGGACCCTACAAAGCTGTGTATCACTGCCATCTCTTTGTCGACTGGACATCATCCTTAGATGGGTACAATACGAATTCAGCTTTTGGTGAAGGATCTGGTGACCGTCCCCTGGTACCGGTAGGACTTGCTGGTTACTAGTGCTGCCGTGCACTTTATTTATTGTATTTTTTTCATTTGGGATACTAATAATTGTACTAATTGGGGGTCCACTACCCTCTATCCCAATGTTTGTCTTTGCACACTATATTTTGGATATTATATATTTTATCTGCATTATTAATAAATGTTATGTTTTAGGATTACCCCCTTCTGAATAATACACTGCTCAAAAAAATAAAGGGAACACTTAAACAACACAATGTAACTCCAAGTCAATCACACTTCTGTGAAATAAACTGTCCACTTAGGAAGCAACACTGAGTGACAATCAATTTCACATGCTGTTGTGCAAATGGGATAGACAACAGGTGGAAATTATAGGCAATTAGCAAGACACCCCCAATAAAGGAGTGGTTCTGCAGGTGGTGACCACAGACCACTTCTCAGTTCCTATGCTTCCTGGCTGATGTTTTGGTCACTTTTGAATGCTGGCGGTGCTTTCACTCTAGTGGTAGCATGAGACGGAGTCTACAACCCACACAAGTGGCTCAGGTAGTGCAGCTTATCCAGGATGGCACATCAATGCGAGCTATGGCAAGAAGGTTTGCTGTGTCTGTCAGCGTAGTGTCCAGAGCATAGAGGTGCTACCAGGAGACAGGCCAGTACATCAGGAGACGTGGAGGAGGCCGTAGGAGGGCAACAACCCAGCAGCAGGACCGCTACCTCCGCCTTTGTGCAAGGAGGAACAGGAGGAGCACTGCCAGAGCCCTGCAAAATGACCTCCAGCAGGCCACAAATGTGCATGTGTCTGCTCAAACGGTCAGAAACAGACTCCATGAGGATGATATGAGGGCCCGAGGTCCACAGGTGGGGGTTGTGCTTACAGCCCAACACCGTGCAGGATGTTTGGCATTTGCCAGAGAACACCAAGATTGGCAAATTCGCCACTGGCGCCCTGTGCTCTTCACAGATGAAAGCAGGTTCACACTGAGCACATGTGACAGACGTGACAGAGTTTGGAGACGCCGTGAAGAACGTTCTGCTGCCTGCAACATCCTCCAGCATGACCGGTTTGGCATTGGGTCAGTAATGGTGTGGGGTGGCATTTCTTTGGAGGGCCGCACAGCCCTCCATGTGCTCGCCAGAGGTAGCCTGACTGCCATTAGGTACCGAGATGAGATCCTCAGACCCCTTGTGAGACCATATGCTGGTGCGGTTGGCCCTGGGTTCCTCCTAATGCAAGACAATGCTAGACCTCATGTGGCTGGGGTGTGTCAGCAGTTCCTGCAAGACGAAGGCATTGATGCTATGGACTGGCCCGCCCGTTCCCCAGACCTGAATCCAATTGAGCACATCTGGGACATCATGTCTCGCTCTATCCACCACGTCACGTTGCACCACAGACTGTCCTGGAGTTGGCATATGCTTTAGTCCAGGTCTGGGAGGAGATCCCTTAGGAGACCGTCCGCCACCTCATCAGGAGCATGCACAGGCGTTGTAGGGAGGTCATACAGGCATGTGGAGGCCACACACACTACTGAGCCTCATTTTGATTTGTTTAAAGGACATTACATCAAAGTTGGATCAGCCTGTAGTGTGTTTTTCCACTTTAATTTTGAGTGTGACTCCAAATCCAGACCTCCATGGGTTGAAAAATTTGATTTCCATTTTTTAATTTTTGTGTGATTTTGTTGTCAGCACATTCAACTATGTAAAGAACAAAGTATTTCAGAAGAATATTTAATTAATTCAGATCTAGGATGTGTTGTTTTTGTGTTCCCTTTATTTTTTTGAGCAGTGTATTTTGACCTCGGGTAATCTAGAGCGCAGGCATACACCAGTTCTGACCTCTCACTTAGGAATTATTTGTTATTAGAGCATATATGGTCCCTAATAGACTACACACAATTAACCTGGATATTCTGGATCGGTGCTTTGGGGGTTGTTTGGAAGGAGGCTCACATCTACATATTTGGTGGTCCTGCCCGATACTAAACAGATTTTGGAATAGAATCCGCCATCTTATACATTCAGTTAGCTACCCCAACCAACTTAACCTTGTCTGTATTACTGCTGGGAGACAAACCTCCTAAACTCACAAATGCTTCCTTTAAATTTCTACAACATATCCTCATGGCAGCCCGTATCCATATAGCACAACAGTGGAGAAAATCAACCCTCTGTTTTGAAGCAGTCATTAGGCGGATCAATAAAAAAAAAAGCTCTATAAAAAACGTACAGCTATTCGTCTACATAGGGAAACTCGAAAAATTAGCATATCGCGCAAAGTTCATTTATTTCAGTAATGCAACTTAAAAGGTGAAACTAATATATGAGATAGACTCATTACATGCAAAGCGAGATATTTCAAGCCTTTATTTGTTATAATTTGGATGATTATGGCTTACAGCTTATGAAAACCCCAAAGTCACAATCTCAGATACCCTTTGCTCAGGGGGTATGGATTAATTAGCTGACTAGAGTGTGACACTTTAAACCTCGAATATTTAATAGATTTTATCCAGAATATTATCCAGATTTGCACTATGTTTAACTGTGATAAGTGTTGAAATCATACAAAGTCACATAGAAATACCTACTTTGTATGACTATTCAGCGGTCTGTATATTTAACTAGATATTGAATCATCAGTACTGATCTTTATTGTTTGTTATATCCTGTTGCTATCTTTTGTGTATATCCCCCCTGTGTGGGGTGTATCGGCAGTATGTTGCTGACATTAATTGCCTTAAAACCCAATAAATATTGTAGCAGAGCATGCTGGGTGCCGCTGTTCCCCTGCTTACCGCCGCGGTCCCGGGCGCCTTTCTCAGGTACCTCCTGGTCCACCTGGACCAGCTGCCTCGTGTGCCTATCCTCCTCAAGAGGTAGCGACCTGGTGTTCTCATTGGGAAAGTCTATCCCCACCTTCCGGGGTACTGTGAAGATCCAGGTCTTCACTTAGACAATACCCTTAGAGGAGGTAGGACACGTGGTACAGTGGGTTCACACCCGCTGGTTCGTGACAAATATCTTTTGAAATTCATTATAATAATAATATAATTATTAATATTCTGTCACCACCAGCCATTCAAGAGAAGCAAAGAAACCAGTAGTAAAAGTGTACTAAGAATTTCAGAATTTTACAGTAGCTTTGAGGGGTGTTGTTTTCTCGACTTTATTCTTCTATATAGAAACATTAAAGTGAACCTGCCAGGAGATTTCTGCTGCCCTAAATGAGATTGTCATGCCTTTGGCAAACCAGCAAGCCCAACATGGAGGTTGGTTATATTGTCCTTGTCAAAGACTTTCAGTCAAGAAGAAATGACTGGCCTTTGGGACTAATAACTAAGGTGTTCCCAAGTGAGGATGGGAAGTTCAGAAAGGTGGAAGTTAAAGTCTGCAGGCAACATGAGCCTAAAGTCTTCCTCAGACGCGTTACTGAACTGATTTTGTTGCTCTCTCCGGAGGTGACTTAATTGTGGTATCCTTAAGATACCAGGCGGGGAGTGTCATGCCTTCAGCAGTTATTGTTAATTTATGCATAGTTAGTATGCTTTATAATGTATAATTCTCTGTTCATTGTGTAACTGCACCATCTAGTGGCCATTTATATACACTGCAGCTCTTCACACTAGAAGTTTGACCCACTTCAGCTTCAATTACTTGTAGCCTATGAACTCTAGTGACATCATCAGCCCTGCACATTGCAGTCATTCACAGCCACCATTACAGAGGTATCCACACGGTCTGGTAGTGTCCTGATCCATCCTCTACATCTAAGCTTATGGTAGCATCGCTGATATGTTTCAAATGGTTTGCATCTGTATGCATGTTGTATTATATGTATTGTCATATGTCAGACTGCATTAGTAAGTGCATTATTTTTCCGTTACTCAGTTTTACCTAATATATATCCTAAAGACGAAGTTGGACGTTACTCCATTGTCAATTCATTGCTAGGAAAGGTTTAGCTGTCTGTCAAGCTATGTACCTTGTCCAGAATTTGTTGATCGCACTGCCTTCTGAGTGCAAAGTTCCAATCCCAGACCTTTCTTTCCAATGCTCAGGTTGTTCCACCTTGTAGCCAAACAATCGGTTACCAGAGGCTAGGTGCACTCACGTACACCTGAACCTTAGAGGGAAGTATTAGTACAAATAGTGAAGTTCCACCAGGTATTATCGCAATCAGTCTTTTTCATCACAGATCCACCCGACCCGGGTTTCGCCAGTCTAGCTTCGTCAGGGGCGATGATTTTCTGCCCCACAGGTGCAGTACTTATTGAGCCATAGTCCCTCCCACGGGCCGCCCATTAGTATACATATACCTATTTTTCCTCCTTTTGGATGTTCACATAATACAATAAAAAACAGAAAACTCAAAGCCCAATCAGGCTCAAATTATTCACGTATATAATAACAAAATAACACTCAAATCACATGACTCACCTCGAGCCAATAGCAACCCACTACAATAGCTTCATTCATAGTCAAGCATCCAAGGACTGCGGCAATACACCACCTGATGACATCACACTGCAAGGAACAGCTCCCGCTATCCTACATGAATCCACCTCGGTAGCGATCCACAATGCGAATATTGAACATAAACCGGTGGATCAACAAAATTATATAATGCTTAAGGGTCTGAGGGCTAGGTGCAGATTCTTCCCTGTAAATAAGGAAAATGATTGTGTGGAGGCTTTCAAGAGGGGCTTATTAAGAAGTGTGGAGAATTTGGATGATAGGATAAGGGGCCATAACCTCACTAGAGAAGAAAAGAATGCACTGAGGAATTTGGAAACTAATAGCCAGATTTTCATTAAAACGGCTGATAAGGGGGGGGATTGTGATACTAGATAGGTCCAAATACGATGAGGAAATGCATCGACTCCTTTCTGATAGGGAAACGTACCAGGTTTTAAAAAAGGATCCCCTTCCTGAATATAAAAAAGAGGTGGATGTATTGTTGGATAAAGCCTTTGCAGGAGGCATCATAGATAAAAAAGACCTGGGCTTCATAAAGGTCGGGCATCCAAGGACACCGGTAATATACCACTTGCCAAAGATCCACAAGCGGTTAGTGGACCCCCCTGGGAGGCCGATAGTTTCGGGGCTCCAATCTTTGACAAATGGTATCACGGAATATGTTGATTACTTCTTGCAGAGATATGTAGGAAGAACAGCTTCCTATCTTAAAGATACGGGCACAGTCCTGAATATTATAAAGGGGATGGGGGAGGTGCACACGGATTTGTGGCTAGCGACCGCAGATGTAACCTCTCTATACGGTTATCCCTAAAGATCTGGGAATGGAAGCGATCAGGGTCCATTTGGAGGAGGATGAAGATATGTCACCGTTGCAGGGGGAATTCATCTTGAACTGCCTGGATTTTTGTCTCAGTAAGAACTGGTTTGATGGCACTTTTTATCTCCAGCTGACCGGAACGGCGATGGGGGCAAAATGCGCCCTAAGTTTTGCTAATTTGTACATGGCTGCCTGGGAGAAAATAGCAATAGACCCCATCCTAAAAATAGCCCAGGAAGGGGGCACGTTGATATTGTGGAAGCGCTTTATCGACGACTGCTTGATTATGTGGAAAGGGGAACGTTGCGGTCTAGAGAAATTTCTGAACAGCTTGAATCAAAATATACAGAATCTCAGATTTACATGTGAAATCAGCCCTAGCAGCATCAACTTTCTAGATCTTACCATTTTTCTAGAAGAAGGTCGGCTGGAGACAAAGACTTACTTCAAACCAACAGATGTGAACGGGTACATTGATATGCGGAGCTGCCACTATGCTCTTGGAAACAGAACATTTCCAAGGGACAATTTATATGTGTCCATCGGAATTGCACTAAGATTGAGGACTATAGGAAACAGAGTGGGTTAATTCAGAAGATGTTTGAGGAGAAGGGATATGACCCCGAGGCGCTAAATAAGATCAGGAAAGAAGTGGAGGAATGGGATGGGGGGACTAAGAACTCTAAAGAAAAGAAGGGAACAGAGAGAGAAAATAAAATGCTGGACTTCAAATTTTCCTTCCTCACCCAATATAACACACAGGTAGGACCACTGAAGAACTCCTTGGAGCAGAACTGGTTCATCTTAAAAAATGACCCAGTGTTGGGGCAGGTCATCCCCGAGCGTCCTAAGGTACTGTATAAAAGAGCACCAAACCTGCGAGATACATTGGTTCATAGCTGTATAGTGAAAAGCAAAAAAACAAGTAAGGACCAGTTCACATGGTGCGGTTTCTGCAGTGTCTGCAGGAACTGCACCAAGGACGATAAAAAGAAAAGGAACCAGCAGGAAATTCAGTCGAGAGGAGGGCAGACATAAGATTAAAGGAGAAATGTCATGCAAGACCATGGGGGTTGTCTACATGCTGGAGTGCCCTTGTGGGCTCCAGTATGTGGGCAGAACCCTTCGCAAATTAAAGACCCGACTGCAGGAGGATATAGGAAATATTAGGAAAGGCAAGAAGGACCATAGTGTTCCACTGCACTTCAAGCTTGTGCATGGTAAGAATCCGGCGGGCTTGAGGTTTAGTGGTCTGGAAAAGGTTGAGAGGAATTGGAGGGGAGGGGACCCTGTCGCCAATATCAATCGCAAGGAGGTCGGCTGGATATATAGACTGGGGACCTCAAAACCAGCAGGGCTCAATGTAGAGTTCGATTTAAAACAGTGTCTGGTAGAGTGAAGAGGAAGCCAGGGGGTGGATCGCTACCGAGGTGGATTCATGTAAGTTAGCGGGAGCCGTTCCTTGCAGTGTGATGTCATCAGGTGGTGTATTGCCGCTGTCCTTGGATGCTTGACTATAAATGAAGCTATTTTAGTGGGTTGCTATTGGCTCGAGGTGAGTCATGTGATTTGAGTGTTTGCAACCCCTTGTTTTATGAATGAGAAAGGAGGGAGGTTGATTTTTGTATTGTATGCTCTGTTCATTTCTGTTTTTTATTGTATTATGTGAACATCCAAAATGAGGAAAAATAGGTATATGTATACTAATGGGCGGACCGTGGGAGGGACTATGGCTTAATAAGTACTGCACCTGTGGGGCAGAATATCATCGCCCCTGACGAAGCTAGACTGGCGAAACCCGGGTCGGGTGGATCTGTGATGAAAAAGACTTGTTTTTATGACTGAAATTTTAGACCTGTTGTAAGTAGAATAAAACCTCCTGATTGCGATAATACCTGGTGGAACTTCACTATTTGTACTAATACTTCCCTCTAGGGTGCAGGTGTACGTGAGTGCACCTAGCCTCTGGTAACTGATTGTTTGGCTACAAGGTGGAACAACCTGAGCATTGGAAAGAAAGGTCTGGGATTGGAACTTTGCACTCAGAAGGCAGCGCGATCAACAAATTCTGGACATTTTTACTGTGAAGCGATCTATACTCACGTCGCTTGGTGGATCTGCAGCGCTGATAAGTACACCAAAAATTGGACACTGTTCTCTTTTTTAATTAAGCTATGTACCTTCACACATAAGGAGGACAGAACAGTAAAGTTGCGATTCGTCAAATACTGGCTGCAGTAAAACAGTGGCTTCTTGCAAGCTGGATAGGAGAAACTGCGATTCCTCAAATCCTGGCCACAGTGAGTGAGCAACCTCTAACAGGCTGGACCGCATGATACTGAACCCTGCAAGGTGCTACGGTGCAGGATCATCACCCACGACAGTTGCAAGTGTGCAAACCTGTCCACAGTGTCATTATGTCGACAAGAGAATCCGAACTGTTCGAGACAAGGTCTCGCATCTCAGCTAGCTCCAGAAGCTCAAAGAGATCATTGAGCAGCTCCACGGTCGCCATTGCCCGCGCAAAAGCTAAACCCGCCAAAATCCACGCGACATTTGCCGAACAAGAAAGACAAAATATAAAGCTCGTATGGAAATGGAGACAGCTCGTATGGAAGCAGTCCTAGCTGAATAAGGCTACTTTCACACTTGCAGCAGTGTGATCTGGCGGGCCGATCTGCCGCCGACTGAAAGCATTTGTGAGACGGATCCGTCTCACAAATGCATTGCAAGGACGGATCCGTCGCTCCGCTTGTCATGCGGACAGACAGATCCGTCTTGTATCTTTTTTCACATTTTTACCGGTCTGTGCAGGCCGGAAGGACGGATACGGCATTCCGGTATTTTGAATGCCGGATCCGGCACTAATACATTCCTATGGGAAAAAATGCCAGATCCGGCATTCAGGCATGTCTTCAGTTTTTTTCGCTGGAGATAAAACCGTAGCATGCTACGGTTTTATCTTTTGCCTAATCAGTCAAAACGACTGAACTGAAAACATCCTGAACAGATTACTCTCCATTCAGAATGCATTGGGATATGCCTGATCAGTTATTTTCCAGTATAGAGCCCCTGTGACGGAACTCTATGCCGGAAAAGAAAAACGCTAGTGTGAAAGTACCCTAACAGGCAACACTGGAAAAGCTAACTGTTGAAAAGGAAGCTGCAACTGCTGTAGCAGAGGCAGAGGCTTTAGAAGAAGCAGCAAACTCCACAAGTGATAGACTCAGCAACATTATTGGGCCTGAACCTGTTTTACAATAACTCGCAACGCACTTCAGATTACGTCATGCAGCATGCTGAGTCGGATGACGACCTAAATTCGGGTCCAAGAGCAGCGTCAACCCCTACTAAAGAGCCCCAGCAGACTCCTGTCACACAACAAGCAACCTTAGCTAACCAGAAACCCTGCATTGAACGAGACAGCAGTTTCATAGGGTATCAGCCCTCAATGCAACCTGCATTCAAACCTACAAATGATCGCAGTATATTCAAATCCTTTAAGAAAGAACAAGTAGATAGCGGCTATTACGACAACAATCCATCAAACAGAGATCCAGGTATGTCAGATTTTCTAAAATTCTTTGCCCAATGTGAGTTAATAACCAAGGGGCTCTCCAAATTTGATGACAGACCTGAAAGCTATAGGTCATGGCGATCGTCATTCAGAAATACAATCAGAGACCTAAACCTGTCTGCATGTGAAGAAGTTGATCTTCTTGTTAAATGGCTAGGAAATGAGTCGGCAGAGCATGCAAAGCGGATTAGAGCCATTAATATTAACTACCCAATTACAGGGTTAAACATGATATAGGAGAGACTTGAGGAATGTTACGGCTCACCAGAAGGGATAGAGAACGCACTCTTTAAAAGAATTGAAGATTTCCCCAAGATCCAAAACAACGGTTTCCAGAAGCTGAGAGAACTGAGTGATCTGCTGACAGAGCTCCAAGTTGCCAAAGCTGAAGGAGACTTACAAGGTCTGTCATTCTTAGATACTGCGCATGGTGTAAACCCCATAGTACAAAAACTACCTTACAACCTGCAAGAGAAGTGGATTGCTCAAGGCTCCAGGTACAAGCAACAGCACAATGTGCCATTGCCTCTATTTTCATTCTTTGTTGACTTTGTGCACCAGCAAGCAAAGACTAGGAATGATCCCAGCTTTGACTTCTCGATGTTTAACAACACTTACCCCAAATCAGGTAGACCTGTCTCACTTCGTAATATGAAAGGTACACCTGTTGCAGTACACAAAACCAGTGTATCTTTTAAAGACTCCTTAAACAAGACCTATAATACTGCAAAGACTGAGAAGATCTCAACAAAGGACATATGCGGAGAATGTCCTCTACATAAGAAACCACACTCATTACTGAAATGCAGAGGATTTAGGGAAAAACTTCTCAGGGACCGCAAAACCTTCCTCAAGGAAAACCACATTTGCTACAGGTGTTGTGCATCAACCTCTCATCTTGCAAAAGACTGTACAGCGAACATCAGATGCTCAGAATGCAACAGTGAAGAGCACAATACAGCTTTACACCCTGGGCCAGCTCCATGGACTCTCAGACCAGGCTGTAGAGCACGGCAGGGAGGAGAGAGACACCGTACCTCCTGAAGTGACACCCCAGTGCACCCAAGTCTGTGGAGAAGGTCTTAGTAATAAATCCTGCTCCAAGATTTGTCTTGTTACAGTTTATCCCATTGGTCATAAAGAGAAAGCGGTATGGTTGTATCCCATCCTTGATGATCAAAGTAATAGATATCTCGCTAACTCGGCTTTCTTTGATATCTTCAATATTAAAGGACACTGCTCTTCATATTTACTTAAAACTTGGGCAGGTGTGAATGAAGAAAAAGGCAGAAGAGCTACTGGCTTCCAAATCGAATCCATAAATGGTGAAGCATCGCTGCCTCTACCTACATTGATCGAATGCAATCAGATGCCAACCAACAGAGAAGAAATTCCTACACCTGAGGCAGCATTACATCATGGACATCTGAAATCCATAGCACATCTCATACCTGCACTCGACCCAGAGGCCCAAAAAGTACTTCTACTCGGAAGAGATATCCTAAAAGTCCACAAGGTGAGAAAACAAATAAACGGTCCTTACCGTTCTCCATATGCTCAGAAGCTTGACCTGGGGTAGGTCATTATAGGTGATGTTTGCCTAGGAAATGTTCACAAGCCAACCACAGTGAATTCTCTTTACACGAATACCTTAGAGACAGGACGTCCATCCCTCTTTCAGCCTTGTCCTAACAGATTCCTTGTAAGAGAAAAGCCGGCAAGTGTGCTATATCCTGACTTTACAGAAATCGAGAATCATTCTTCTGGTGGAGACCAAGACCACTTGGGGTGCATGGTGTTCCAGAGGACATAGGAAAACCACAAGATAGCTCCCTCTATTGAAGATGAGGCCTTCTTAACCCCTTAAAGACTCAGCCCTATTTCATCTTAAGGACTTGGACATTTTTTGCAAATCTGACCAGTGTCACTTTAAGTGCTGATAACTTTAAAACGCTTTGACTTATCCAGGCCATTCTGAGACTGTTTTTTCATCACATATTGTACTTCATGACACTGGTAAAATGAAGTCAAAAAAATTCATTTTTATTTATAAAAAAATACCAAATTTACCAAAAATTTGTAAAGAAATTGCAAATTTCCAAGTTTAAATTTCTCTACTTCTATAATACATAGTAATACCTCCAAAAATAGTTATTACTTTACATTCCCCATATGTCTAGTTCATGTTTGGATCATTTTGGGAATGATATTAAATTTTTTGGGGATGTTACAAGGCTTAGAAGTTTAGAAGCAAATCTTGAAATTTTTCAGAAATATTCAAAAACCCAATTTTTAGGGACCAGTTCAGGTCTGAAGTCACTTTGCAAGGCTTAAATAATAGAAACCACCCAAAAATGACCCCATTATATAAACTACACCCCTCAAGGTATTCAAAACTGATTTTACAAACGTCGTTAACCCTTTAGGTGTTCCACAAGAATTAATGGAAAATAGAGATACAATTTAAAAATGTGACTTTTTTGGCAGATTTTCCATTTTAATAATTTTTTTCCAATTACAAAGCAAGGGTTAACAGCCAAACCAAACTCAATATTTATGGCCCTGATTCTGTAGTTTACAGAAACACCCCATATGTGGTCGTAAACCGCTGTACGGGCACACGGCAGGGCGCAGAAGTAAAGGAATGCCATACGGTTTTTGGAAGGCAGGTTTTGCTGGACTGGTTTTTTTGACACCATGTCCCATTTGAAGCCCCCCAGATGCACCCCTAGAGTAGAAACTCCCAAAAATTGACCCCATTTTAGAAACTACAGGATAGGGTGGCAGTATTGTTGGTACTAGTTTAGGGTACATATGATTTTTGGTTGCTCTATATTACACTTTTTGTGAGGCAAGGTAACAAGAAATAGCTGTTTTGGCACCGTTTTTATTTTTTGTTATTTACAACATTCGTCTGACAGGTTAGATAATGTGATATTTTTATAGACCAGGTTGTCAAGGACACTGCGATGCCTAATATGTATACTTTTTTTTTTATTTATGTACGTTTTACACAATGATTTCATTTTTGAAGCAAAAAAGTTTTAGTGTTTCCATAGTCTGAGAGACATAATTTTTTCAGTTTTTGGGCGATTACCTTGGGTAGGGTATGATTTTTGCGGGATGAGATGACCGTTTTATCGGCACTATTTTGGGGTGCGTGTGACTTTTTGATCGCTTGCTATTACACTTTTTGTGATGTAAGGTGACAGAAAATGGTTTATTTAGCACAGTTTTTATTTTTTATTTTTTACGGTGTTCATCTGAGGGGTTAGATCATGTGATATTTTTATAGAGAAAGTTATTACGGATGCTGCGATACCTAATATGTATACTTTCTTTTTATTTATGTAAGTTTTACACAATAATATCATTTTTGAAGCAAAAAAAAAAACGTTTTAGTGTTTCCATAGTCTGAGAGCTATAATTTTTTCAGTTTTTGGGCGATTACCTTGGGTAGGGTATGATTTTTGCGGGATTAGATGACGGCTTTATTGGCACTATTTTGGGGTGCGTGTGACTTTTTGATCGCTTGCTATTACACTTTTTGTGATGTAAGGTGACAAAAAATGGTTTATTTAGCACAGTTTTTATTTTTATTTTTTTACGGTGTTCATCTGAGGGGTTAGGTCATG